>NC_057806.1:186983917-187313058 GCF_018294505.1 Triticum aestivum
GAGGTGGGTTGTCCAGCCATTACCCGAGAGTTGCGGCAGTTCCAGTGGCCCTCCCACCACACGTTCAAGCCCGATGTTGGCGAGAAGTACAACGGAAAGACCCACCCGTCGGAGTTCCTCAGCATCTACACCATCGCGATGCAGGCTGCTGGAGCCCGCGACGACAAGGTGCTTGCCAATTACTTCTCGTTGGCACTCAAACCCAACATCATGTCGTGGTTGATGCACTTGATAGTGGATTCCATTTCTTCTTGGTCGGATTTGTGTCATGAGTTTGTTGGCGCCTTCACTGGAGGCCACCAAGCTCATGGCCAAGCAAGCGATTTGCACATCATCCCCCAAAAAGAAGGAGAAAACCTGCGCAAGTACATACAAAGGTTCAGCCAAGTGCACTACAACATCCTAGATGTTCATCCCGCCACAGTTATTAACGCATTCCATCAGAATGTGTGCAACCGCAAGATGCGTGAGGAGTTGGGGATGAACAAGGTCAAGGATGTGGCCGAACTTTATGTTCTAGCCGATAGATGTGCTCGGGCTGAAGAGCGGAGGAAGTACCCCGGCGAGGATACCGGTGCAGAAACCGACTCCACAAACGAAGACACCGCCGCCCCAACAAAGAAGGGTCGGTGTCACAACAGGAAGCGCAAGGGTAAGACTGTACTTGCCATTGAGGGATCCAGTGAGCTCGGCGCCGCAAAAAGGCCAAGGCTAACGACCTCGGCAAGGAGGTTGCCGGGTGTGCCGCTTGCTTGGCCCTGGCGGCTACCGGCAAGCCAGGAGGCTCCGACAAGCAGTACTGGAAGATCCACCACACCAAGGGCCATGACCTCCAGAACTGCCGACAAGTTGAGCTGCTTGTTGAAAAGCAGAAGGCTGAATACGAAAGGCGAGACAAGGAGAAAGGTCAGGATGATGCTGAGGGGTCCGGCAAGAAGCGTGGCGGACAAGGGGGTCGTCGCGGCAAAGATAACCAACAAGAGAGGCCCGCTCGAGGCCGCGACAAGAAAGAGGAGGAGGATGATCACGACGAGGATGACGAGTCCGGCGAGCACGAGTTCTAGAAGGCTACAGAGGTCATGTGCGTCGACGTTGGCGCCTCGCTGCACACCTCACACCGCCAGCTGAAGCAGTGGGTGTGTGAGGTCACTGCGGCAGAGCCATTGTTCGATGCCCAGAAGCCCCTAAAGTGGTCCTGCATGCCCATCATTTTTTACACCGAGGATCACCCTGATCGTACAACTGCTGTCAGGTGTTTGCCATTGTTGGTCTCGCCAACAATACACAACCTCAAGGTGACGAAAGTGTTGGTTGACGGTGGGGCCAGTCTGAACTTGATCTCACCCGCTGTGATCAAGAAGCTGCAGATTCCTGATGGAGACCTCGAAGATACGGGCACATTTCAAGGGGTCAACCCGGGAAGGAGCCAGCCTAAAGGTAAAATCACGCTACCCGTTACGTTGGGAGGCGAGTTGAACTATAGGATGGAGAAGATCGTCTTCGATGTCGCCGAGATCCCCTTGCCATACAATGGGATCCTTGGCCGCCCAGCGCTGGCCAAGTTCATGGCGGTGTCCCACTACGCCTACAACACATTAAAGATGTCAGGGCCGCTGACCATCATCACCGTCCCCTCCGATAAGAAAGATGCACTCATCTGCGATGATCAACTTTAACGAGAGGCAGTTGCAGCAACTGCCGCGAAGACACTTGCCCCTGCTGTTGAAGCTCCAGGGAAGAAGAAGGCCGGCAAGACCCCTTCCGGCAAGACCTCTTCTGGCGAGACCCCTTGCACCCACTCCGGCAAGCGCACCTCTTCGGAGTGTGCTCCCGTTGAGGACGTGCCAGAGAGCTCCGCCGGCAAGAGCAAGAAGTCCAAAGCTGCACCACCAGAAACCAAGAAGGTGTCCATCAAGGAGGACGGCATGGGTGGGGCTTTCACCATAGGCTCCACCCTCGACATCAAATAGGAAAGCGCACTCGTCGCCTTCCTGCGGGCGAATGTCGATGTGTTTGCATGGCAAGCATCCGACATACTCGGCGTTCCCAGGGAGGTGATTGAGCACCATCTCGTTGTCTGTCCTCATGCATAGACCGTCAAGCAAAAGGTCAGGAAGCAAGATTTGGAGCGACAAGAGTTCATCATAGAAGAGATCAGGAAGTTGGAGGCAGCAGACCTAGTTAGAGGAGTACTCCACCCCACGTGGTTGGCCAATCCGGTTGTGGTGCGTAAGGCAAATGGGAAGTGGAGGCTGTGTATTGATTACACATATATCAATAAAGCTTGTCCAAAGGATCCTTTCCCCTTGCCACGCGTCGACTAGATTGTAGACTCCACTTCCAGGTGTGACCTGCTGTCATTCCTCAATGCCTATTCAGGATACCACCAGATCTTCATGATGAAAGAAGACAAAGAGAAGACCGCGTTCATCACCCCATGTGGTATGTACTATTTTGTATGGATGCCTTTCGGGTTAAAGAGCGCCGGTTCGACGTTTGACCAAGCGGTCCAAATTGGTTTTGAGTCCCAACTACATAGAAATATGGAAGCCTATATGGATGATATAGTGGTCAAAACCAAGGACAGGGCCACGCTCATACAAGACCTAGAAGAAACATTTGCAAATCTGCGTAAGATCAACCTCAAGCTCAACCCAGAGAAGTGTGTGTTCAGTGTCCCGTCCGGCAAACTTCTGGGGTTCTTTGAGTCTCAGCGCGGAATTGAAGCAAATCCCGACAAGATCAAGGCAATCGACCAGATTGAGGCTGTCGGTGTCAAAACCGCCGGATCTTGGGTAGGGGGTCCCGAACTGTGCGTCTAGGATCGATGGTAATAGGAGACGGGGGACATGATGTATACCCAGGTTCGGGCCCTCTCTATCGAGGTAACACCCTACGTCCTGCTTGATTGATCTACCATGAGATCGTAATGGCTAAACCCTAGAAGCCTAGTCTATATGACTATGGTAATGAATATATATCCTTTCAGGACTAACCCCTCCGGTTTATACAGAAACCGGGGGGATCTAGGGTTTACATAGAGTCGGTTACATAAGAAGGGATCTTTATCTTCGGTCGCCAAGCTTGCCTTTAACGCCAAGGAGAGTCCAATCCGGACACGGGTACAGTCTTCGGCCTTCATGTCTTCACAACCCATTAGTCCGGCCCTTGGATAACAGGCCGGACGCCCGAGGACCCCTTAGTCCAGGACTCCCTCAGTAGCCCCTGAACCTGGCTTCAATGACGAGGAGTCCGACGCGCAGGTTGTCTTCAGCATTGCAAGGCGGGTTCCCTTCTATCCGAACTTCAAGATAGTCTTTGGATGCGATGATAGAATCCAGACCTGTCACACACACCATACATAACCGCGGAGAGAATATATATTTTTACACGAGTCTAATCTGTTGACTGCTTTTTACAACATGACATCACGTCTCCCAGGTCACAATTCCAAACCGCTTTCATGTTTCGACGCCCCATTCCCCGAGACGCAGTTGCCATTGGCACGTTGTAACACCCACGATGCGGCTATATCTCCCATGTGTCGGAGCACAACTTAGTGGCATAACCGCATTGTAGGCATGTCGCAAGAGGGGTAATCTTTACACATCCCATGTACTGAATAAGAAAGAGGTACAGTGTTGGCTTACAATCGCCACTTCACACAATACATAAATATAACATTACATCATTCAAAATACAATCAAGGTCCGACTATGGAACCAAAATAAAGACAACCCCAAATGCATAAGATCCCTGATCGCCCCAACTAGGCTCCACTACCGATCGTCTGGAAAGGAAACATAGTAACGTCCTGAGTCCTCATCGAACTCCCACTTGAGTTCAGTCGCATCCCCTGGAATGGTATCATCGGCACCTGCATCTGGTTTTGGAAGTAATCTGTGAGTCATGGGGACTCAGCAATCTCAAACCCTCGCGATCAAGACTATTTAAGCTTCTTGGTAGGCAAAGGTAGTGAGGTGGAGCTGCAGCAAGCACTAGCATATATGGTGGCTAAAATATGCAAATGAGAGCGAGAAGAGAAGGCAAAGCACGGTCGAGAAGCTACAAAGATCAAGAAGTGATCCTAGAACTACTTACATTCAAGCATAACACGAGACTGTGTTCTCTTCCCGGACTCCACCGAAAAGAGACCTTCATGGCTACACACGCGGTTGATTCATTTTAGTTAAGTTAAGCATCACGTTTTCTACAACCGGATTTTAACAAATTCCCATCTGCCCATAACCGTGGGCACGGCTTTTGAAAGTTCAAAACCCTGCAGGGGTGTCCCAACTTAGCCCATCACAAGTTCTCACGGTCAACGAAGGATATTCCTTCTCCCAGGATGACCCGATCAGACTCGGAATCCCGGTTACAAGACATTTTGACAATGGTAAAATAAGACCAGCAAAGCCGCCCGATGTGCCGACAAATCCCGATAGGAGTCGCACGTATCTCGTTCTCAGGGCACACCGGATGAACACTACGTACAACTAAAACCAACCCTCAAGTTTCCCCGAGGTGGCGCTGTAAGTGGCACTATTTTGGACCAACACTCAGAGGAGCACTGGCCCGGGGGTTTAAAATAAAGATGACCCTTGAGTCCGCGGAACCCAAGGGAAAAGGCTTAGGTGGAAAATGGTAAAACTAAGGTTGGGCCTTGCTGGAGGAGTTTTATTCAAGGCGAACTATCAAGGGGTTTCCATTATAACCCAACCGCGTAAGGAACGCAAAATCAAGGAACATAACACCGGTATGACGGAAACTAAGGCGGCAAGAGTGGAACAAAACACCAGGCATAAGGCCGAGCCTTCCACCCTTTACCAAGTATATAGATGCATTAAAGTAAACAAGATATAATAATGATATCCCAATAATAATCATGTTACAACAAGGAACAAACTCCATTCTTCACCTGCAACTAGCAACGCTATAAGAGGGGCTGAGCAAAGCGGTAACATAGCCAAACAACGGTTTGCTAGGACAAGGTGGGTTAGAGGTTTGACATGGCCATATGGGAGGCATGATATAGCAAGTGGTAGTTATCGCGGCATAGGCATAGCAATAGAGCGAGCAACTAGCAAGCAAAGATAGAAGTGATTTCGAGGGTATGGTCATCTTGCTTGCAAAGTTCTTCGTGTTGACGTAAGCTTGATCCTCGTAAGCGTACTCAACGGGTTCCTCGATCACGTACTCGTCTCCCGGCTCTACCCAAGGCAATAACACAAGCAAGGGAAACACAATCAACCACGGTGCAATGCGCAAGCAACATGATGCAAAACATGGCATGATATGCGGGATGCCATATGCAATGCATATGCGTGCTCCGGAAGGAAAAGATTGAACCAGG
This sequence comes from Triticum aestivum, assembly GCF_018294505.1. Lineage (NCBI taxonomy): Eukaryota > Viridiplantae > Streptophyta > Magnoliopsida > Poales > Poaceae > Triticum > Triticum aestivum. Next base: position 186,989,271 of record NC_057806.1, read on the forward strand.
CCTCAACTTGGCAAACCAAGAGCGCCGCTGGAAATATGAGTTGATTTTGGTCGAAATCGATATAAAGATCGCCGGAATCGGATGCACGGTTTGCAAATGGCGAGCAAAAACAATAATGGCACTTTTCTGCGATTAACAGCACGATGCCATATAAAATGCAACAAGAAACTAAGCTACTACACTCCAACGTAGCAACAAAGCACATGGCAGTGATCTACTCAATATGCTTGACAAAAGATGAACACTTAGCTAAAGCTATAAACCACTAGAGGATGACTAAAGCAGCATGGCAATAATGCAAAAGATAACAGTTTTAAAGACTTGGTGAAAATGCTAGACATAGCAGAAATAGATTCAACATGGCATCTTTACCAGCTTGATTAACTCACTACAAGGCATGTCATGGCATGGAACAAAATCTAGCATGAAGTAGAGATGAAAATGAAGCTATCCATGTGCAAAGCAACCTCATGGCATGATTGAATTAAATCACATGAAAATGGCAAAACAACATCAGATGTAAAATGGCATGTTTACGAACTTGCTCAAATGCATAAACTAATGCCTCCACGGGATTGGCGGGATTTTTCTACCCCAAAAACATATATAATATGTTGGGGTTGCTGTAGAAAAATCATCACAACTGCAATAAGTTAAAAACTGCCCTAAATGGAATAAGACAGAAATGGCACTTCCTTGTTTCGAACTGTGCAGAAATGGACTTGGCCGAAAAGGATTGTTGCATATTTCCAGAAATGGAAATTCGATGGAAAAAATATAAAGAAAACGGACAAGGGTTGTATGTATGGCAGGTGGGGCCAGCCTGTCATACTCAGACTTGCTTGCAAAAACAATGGTGATTTAAACCGCGCCCGCGGGGATCGAACCTGGGTCTCCCAGGTGCGAGCATGCGTGGTCAACCACTTCGCTAGAGAGTGTGTGTGTGTGTGTGTTGAGATGGGCGCCTGGCTCCTTTTGAACCAAAACAAGAAGGCCGAGCCTTTGTCCATGGTTGCCCGATGCAGGAGGCGAGCGGCGAACTAGGAGGCGTGGCTCACTGAGTAGAGCAACAGCGGGCGTCCGGGAACATGTGGGGACTCCAGCGAGCGAGTGGTGGCGGCTCGCGAGTGAGCGCATACACGAGCACGAGCTCGCGCTCGGCTTGGGGCCATGGCGAGGCATGCAGGGGAGAAAACGCACGGCAGCTGCGGCAAGCACTGTGGGGGTGCGTACGCGCAACGAGGCACAACAGGGATCTGGAGCGAGGATGCGCGCGGTTGGCAAGCTACAACATCATCTTCACTAATAGTTCAGACTACGCTGGAGCATCGAGAACACGGGAGAGGCATGAAAAAAACGACACCTACGGTGAACTAGAGGGCGCGAGAAGAAACAGGGACGGAAAAGGGGTTTACCTAGCTCACCTAGGACACGGCGAGGTCGACGGAGACGAGCCGGCGGCGACGCGGTCGACCTCTGAACCTCGGCGCGAACTCTAGTTGCGAAGAAGATGGGAACAACGGAGGAAGCCAGGCGCAGACTTGATGACTCCCTCGACGATGTAACGGACACCGAGGACGACGGGGACAACGGGGAAGGAGATGGACTTGAAGAAGGCGGCTGGAGGTGACCGGAGGGACGGCGACGACGACGAGTGTGCTCTCAGCCACGCTTGGGGCTCACGGGGAAGGAGAAAAGAGAGAAGGGGAAGACCCCTGGGTGGCGGTGGCGAAGGGGAACCCTAGAAGAGTAGGTGTGGACGCTGAGGGGGGTTCTTATAGGGATGCGGGCTCGGCCACCCTGGCCATGGCGGATGACGTGTAAAGCAGGGGAGGAGAGGTGGAAGAAAAGGGGGGTGAGCGCTACAGCCTCCCTGCTGACAGATGGGCCCTGCACTGCCACGCGGGACGAGTGCAAGTGAGGGTTGGGTCGGCTCGAGTGAGAAAGGAACCGGGATGATTTGCGGGCTGCCGCTGGGCTGCTTCTACTACGTGGGCTGGGATGCAGGTGAGGGAGAGGCCCAAGTGGTGCATTGTGGATGCTGCTGCTATAGCCTTTTCCCTTATGCAATTTCTTTAGATAGAAAGACAAAAGGAAAAGGCCAGGGACGTAGAAGAAGAGTTTGGTAAGAATAAAAATATCCCCAAGCTCTTGGAATATTGCACCATTTTACAAAATTGCTTTGGATATTTTTAGAGGCAGAAAAATAAAACAAGTTTGAATTTTATTCAAACTTGATGCATTTTTGAACCCAACCAAAACAATTCTAAAAGAGGTGAAATTTGGCAGGGGGGTTCTAGACATGTAGCAAGATTTATAGGGAGAAGATGAACATTTGTGGAGGAGGGCAAGATGGCACTTGCAAAAAGAAAGAGAAAAGAAGGAGAGGTGGTGATGCATGGAGGTGGTCATGCATGGATCACACAAAAGCACATGCAACAACATATCATGCATGCATATCATGGAAATGCAAGTAGACATAAGCACAACACAACATAGATATGCACATGATGCAAACATATGATGGCAATAAGGAATATGACAAGAAGCACAAATGCAATATGACAAGGTAAGCATGGCAATGAAATGAGTAGAACAACATAACAAAACAAAATGAGACCAAAAGATGGAACCCCGAATGGAATTGGATGGATACCAACATGGATATATTGCCAAATATGGAAGTTCTACATCTGGGGTGTTACAACACTCCACCACTACAGGAGGATCTCGTCCCGAGATCGAGGACTGAAAGAACTCCGGATAATCGGAACGGAGGTGGTCCTCGCGTTCCCAGGTGGCTTCTCGGTCGGAATGATGTGACCACTTCACTTTCAGAAATTTGATAGACTTGTTGCGAGTCTTGCGCTCAGTTTCTTCAAGAATAGCAATGGGATGCTCATGATAAGACAGGTCTTCTTGGAGATCAATCTCTTCGAAGTTGATGGTGCGGTCAGGAGTCTTGAAACACTTGTGAAGCTGAGACACGTGAAACACGTCGTGCACGTTTGCAAAGTTGGATGGAAGCTCAAGTTGATAGGCGAGGTCGCCTCTTTTGCCAATGATCTTGAAAGGACCCACGTATCTAAGGGCAAGCTTCCCTTTGATACCGAAGCGACGAGTACCTTTCATTGGAGAGACGCGGAGGTAGACATGGTCTCCGATCTTGAAAGCCAAGTCACGATGCTTGCTATCATAGTAACTCCTCTGGCGCGATTGCGCGGCTTTGAGATTTTCACGAATGACTTTGCACATTTCTTCAGCCTCTATGATCAAGTCATTGCCAAGAAGTTGGCGTTCACCAGTCTCTGACCAATTAAGAGGAGTACGGCACTTTCTGCCATAGAGAATCTTGAATGGGGCCTTGCTCGAAGTCGCTTGGAAGTTGTTGTTGTAGGAGAACTCGGCATATGGAATACAATCTTTCCACTTCATACCGAAAGAAATGACACAACCCCTGAGCATATCTTCAAGAATTTGATTTACTCGCTCGACTTCGCCACTAATTTGAGGATGAAAGGCTGTGCTGAAGCGAATGTTGGTGCCCATAGCCTTCTGAAAGGAATCCCAGAACTTAGAGGTAAAGATGCTTCCACGATCTGAAGATATCAACTGCGGAATGCCATGCAAAGAGACAATCCTGGAGGTATATAGCTCTGCCAACTGAGCTGCTGTGATAGATTCTTTGATAGGAAGAAAATGAGCCACTTTAGTAAGCTTGTCGATGACAACAAAGATAGCATCATTGCCACGCTTGGACTTGGGAAATCCAGTCACGAAGTCCATCTCAATATGTTCAAACTTCCATTCTGGAATGGCAAGAGGTTGGAGGAGACCATCTGGCCTTTGGTGTTCTACTTTCACTCTTCTGCAAACATCACATTCATTCACGAACTAAGCAATCTCACGCTTCATTTGAGTCCACCAATACAACTGCTTGAGGTCATGGTACATTTTTGTACTTCCAGGATGAATAGATAAGATTGAATTGTGAGCCTCATTCATAATGACTTTACGAAGGTCACCCTTAGGAACAACAATGCGATCCTCGAAGAATAGAGTATCTTTGTCATCAAGGCGATAGCACTTGTACTTGGGTTGGCTCTTGGCAATCCCAATCTTCACCTTCTTCACCATGGCATCAAGAAGTTGAGCCTCACGAATCTAATCTTCCAAAGTAGGAGAGACTTGGAGATTGGCAAGGAATCCTTGAGGAACAACTTGGAGATTAAGTTTGTGGAAAGCTTCACAAAGATCCGGTTGGAAGGGCTTAAGAATCAAACTGTTGCAGTAAGCCTTCCTGCTCAAAGCGTCAGCAATGACATTGGCCTTGCCTGGAGTATATTCAATACTTGAATTATACTCTTGAATCATTTCGACCCAACGAGTCTGCCTGAGGTTGAGGTTGGGCTGTGTGAAGAGTACTTGAGACTCTTCTGATCAGTGAAGATGTCCACTTTCCTTCCCAACAAGAGATGTCTCCATGTTAAAAGAGCATGGAAAACTGCCGCTAACTCGAGGTCATGAGTGGGGTAGTTCTTTTCGTTGGGCTTCAACTGGCGAGAGGTATAGGCCACAACTTTCTTCTCTTGCATTAACACCGCACCAAGACCTTGAAGGGAAGCATCACAGAAAACCTCGAATGGTTTGGATTCATCAGGAGGAGTCAAAACTGGAGATGTGACTAACTTCTCTTTGAGGGTGTGGAAAGCGATGTCACATTTAGGCATCCAGACATACTTCACATGCTTCTGGAGAATGTTGGAAAGAGGCTTCGCGATCTTAGAGAAATTCTCAACGAATCTTCGACAATAGCTTGTGAGCCCAAGAAAGCTGCGGAGCTGCTTCACATTCTGAGGTGGTTCCCAATTCACAATTGCAGACACCTTCTCAGGATTAACAGCTATGCCCTTGGCGGAGATGATATGCCCAAGGTAGAGAACCTCATCGAGCCAAAACTTGCACTTTGAAAGCTTCGCATAGAACTGATGTTCTTTGAGTTTGTCCAACACCAATCTCAAGTGCTTGGCATGATCCTCTTTGTTCTTGGAAAAGACCAAAATGTCATCGAGATAGACCAAGACGAAGTCATTTGTGTAAGGGTTGAAGATGAAGTTCATCATGTGAGAGAATGTTGGAGGAGCGTTGACAAGGCCGGAAGACATGATAGTGTATTCATAAGAACCATAGCTTGTTCTGAATGCTGTCTTGGGGATATCTTGTTCACGAATGCGAATCTGATGATAGCCCATACGAAGGTCAAGCTTGGAGAATACTTCAGCACCCTTGAGTTGTTCGAAAAGCTCATTGATGTTGGGAAGTGGGTACTTGTTCTTTATGGTCTTCTTGTTCAATGGACGGTAGTCGACACAAAGTCGGTCTGTGCCATCCTTCTTCTTGACAAAAAGAACACCACAACCCCAAGGATAAGAACTTGGTCGGATCAGACCCATACGCTCTTGTTCATCGAGTTGTTTCTTCAGCTCCTTTAACTATTTCGGTCCAAGCTTGTAAGGACGTTTACAAACAGGTTCCATGCCAGGCTCAAGATCGATGACGAATTCAACTAGCCGGTGAGGAGGCATTCCTGGAAGCTCTTCTGGAAAGACGTCTTGATATTCACAAACGACTGGAATCTGAGAGATGACATCCAACTCGCCCTTCTCATTGAGAGAAAATAGTCAAATGGTATCATCACGAACGGCAAAGACGGTCACATCCTCAGATGAGTGTGTCAATTGAATCTGCCTGGCAGCACAATCAAGCTGAGCCTTGTGCTTAGAAAGCCAGTCCATGCCGAGAATTAGATCAATATCCGAGTCACCAAGAACAATTGGAGAGGACAGAAACTTATAGTCGCCCATCATGATAGAAACATCCGGGACACAATTGTTAGATGTCATTTGCTTGCCCGGGGACATAATCTTCAACGGGAAAGGAATCTTTTCGGTCACAAACTCATGCTTGGCAACAAAAGGTCTTGAAATGAAAGAAACCTATGCACTAGTATCAAAAAGAACTTTTGCAGGAGTATCGTTAACAGGAAGGTTACCCATGATCACTTCTGAAGAGTCCTCTGCCTGAGCTGCGTTCATCATGTTGACCTTTGCAAACTTGGGATTATGCTTGACCACTCCATTGCTGGCAGATCTCATAGGAGGAGGAGGCGGAAGGCGCCTCTGGTTGAAGCATTTGTTTGCATAGTGACCCTTCTACTGACACTTGTTGCACGTAACCTCTGAGAGCGGCCAGTGATACGGAGCACTTGATCTTGGAGCATGAGATGAAGCTTTGTTCTGAAAGCCTGGGTTGGATGGGTGGGAAGATCCATTGCCACCTTTGCTCTTCTGCTGATAAGGCTGACGGAACGGAGGAGGAGGAGGCAACCAGTACTTTTGCTGCTTATCCGCCACTTGAGTTGAAGAAGAAGAAGGAGTTGCATCCCTGACTCTCTTCTTCGAAGCATCGCACTTGAGCTGAGCAGCCTCTTGCTTTAATGCCATGTTGTAGAACTCATCGTACTTTTTCGACTCAAAAAGCATGAGGGCTAGTTGCAGATCTTCTCTGAGGCCACCTTTGAACTGATAAATCATGCTCTTCTCGTCAGGGACGTCTTGCTTGGCGCGCGAGCGAGCCTCTGGAACATGATGTTGTATTGGTAAACCAACAAGCTGCCTTGCTTCAGATTGCGGAACTCCTCACGCTTACTCTCAACAATACTCTGAGGAATGTGGTGAGCTTTGAAGTCTTGGCGGAAATCATCTCACGTAATCACAGGACCTCCTCTGGAATCTTTGTATTGTTGATACCACTCAGCAGCTTGGTCTTTGAGTTGGAACAAAGCAAACTTGACAAAGTCCTCAGGCCTGACGTTGCTACACTCAAAATGTTTGCAGATATCCACGAGCCAATCGTCAGCGTCTGTGGGCTCGACACAGTTACTGAAGGACTTCGGCTGGTTTGCGAGGAACTGGTTGGGGGTAGCAAACTGAGATTGATTGTTGCCATGGCCTTGATTTCCTTGTTTGCGCTCTTGCAAGAGTTGCATAATCATCTGCGTGTTGGCGTTGGTAGCGACCATCACAGCTTGCCATGCAGGTGGAGGTGGTGGCGGAGGTTCCGGATTCTGATGCGTTGGAGGAGCCATCCTGAAGAGGGTGACATCTGTTAGCATCTTGAAAGACATATATTCAAGCTGAATCAAATGGATCGAAATTGCAACATGTAGCCTTAACATTTGAACAAGAATGAATGAATGAATTCCAAATTAAATGATCACACTTCCATAAATTGAGAAACCACTTAGATAGAGATAGATGAATAAAACAACAAGGTACAGATATGAACAAATAATTGGTAAGGATTACCCAATCACAAACCAAATATTTGCGGGAAGAAATACTAGAGCTACATGAATTCCCACCTATGAAACTCCCGAAACTTTCTGGTTATGCAATCAGGTGTTGGGGATACAGGGGAAGCATAATATCTCACCCAAAACTAGCAAATCCTACATCCAGCTGTATCCATCCTTCAACACATAACGAAGAAACCTTTGGAAATCATTTACCTCGACCTTCCAAAAGCATCCGTTATACGAGTTATGGCAATACTCCCGAACTCCCGCCCCAGTACTGGGTGGCGTCGAGGTTATCTCACCAACAACTACATAAAAGAGATTTTCGATGTCGGCGAAACTCAGGTATTCCAGAACTGCAACAATAAAATTGTGACGACAACACCTCGGAGCTCAACTCCCGGGGACACTGCCACAACCCCTAAATGTCAGGAGGCTCCAAGAACAATGTTCTCGTCACAAAACCATCGGAACGATTCCAAGATACCCGCGTGATCCTAAAAAAATTTTAGTGAAAATTTGAGAAGAGAAGAGTCAAAACTCTATGTCACGATGCCTGACCAGAGCGACGAAGGGACTAAGGAGTAAAAAGAATCCCACTCTCGGATATATATAATCCTAAAAGACTCAAAACCTTTTTCTAGACTCAACAATGCTAGCGAATCGATCAAGCAGGGGGATACTAAGTCGGGGAAGGCTCTGATTACCAACTTGTAACACCCACGATGCGGCTATATCTCCCACGTGTCAGAGCACGACTTAGAGGCATAACCGCATTGTAGTCATGTCGCAAGAGGGGTAATCTTTACACATCCCATATACTAAATAAGAAAGAGGTACAGAGTTGGCTTACAATCGCCACTTCACACAATACATAAATATAGCATTACATCATTCAAAATACAATCAAGGTCCGACTACGGAACCAAAATAAAGACAACCCCAAATGCATAAGATCCCCGATCGCCCCAACTAGGCTCCACTACTGATCGTCTAGAAAGGAAACGTAGTAACGTCGTGAGTCCTCATCGTACTCCCACTTGAGTTCAGTCGCATCCCCTAGAATGGTATCATCGGCACCTGCATCTGGTTTTGGTAGTAATCTATGATTCACGGGGACTCAACAATATCAAACCCTCGCGATCAAGACTATTTAAGCTTATTGGTAGGCAAAGGTAGTGAGGTGGAGCTGCATCAAGCACTAGCATATATGGTGGCTAAAATACGCAAATGAGAGCGAGAAGAGAAGGCAAAGCACGGTCGAGAAGCTAGAAAGATCAAGAAGTGATCCTAGAACTACTTACGTTCAAGCATAACATGAGACCGTGTTCTCTTCCCGGACTCCACCGAAAAGAGACCATCACGGCTACACACGCGGTTGCTTCACTTTAGTTAAGTTAAGCATCAGGTTTTCTATAACCGGATATTAACAAATTCCCATCTGCCCATAACCGCGGGCACGACTTTCAAAAGTTCAAAACCCTGCAGAGGTGTCCCAACTTACCCCATCACAAGCTCTCACGGTCAACGAAGGATATTCCTTCTCCCAGGACGACCCGATCAGACTCGGAATCTCGGTTACAAGACATTTCGACAATGGTATAACAAGACCAGCAAAGCCGCCCGATGTGCCGACAAATCCCGATAGGAGTCGCACGTATCTCGTTCTCAGGGAACACCGGATGAACACTATGTACAACTAAAACCAACCCTCAAGTTTCCCCGAGGTGGCGCTGCAAGTGGCTCTGTTTTGGACCAACAATCAGAGGAGCACTGGCCCGGGGGTTTAAAATAAAGATGACCCTTGAGTCCGCGGAACCCAAGGGAAAAAGGCTTAGGTGGCAAATGGTAAAACCAAGGTTGGAGCTTCCTGGAGGAGTTTTATTCAAGGCGAACTATCAAGGGGTTCCCATTATAACCCAACCGCGTAAGGAACGCAACATAAAGGAACATAACACCGGTATGATGGAAACTAAGGCGGCAAGAGTGGAAAAAAACACCAGGCATAAGGCCGAGCCTTACACCCTTTAACAAGTATATAGATGCATTAAAGTAAACAACATATAATAATGATATCCCAACAATAATCATGTTCCAACAAGGAACAAACTCCAATCTTCACCTGCAACTAGCAACGCTATAAGAGGGGCTGAGCAAAGCGGTAACATAGCCAAACAATGGTTTGCTAGGACAAGGTGGGTTAGAGGTTTGACATGGCAATATGGGAGGCATGATATAGCAAGTGGTAGGTATCGCGGCATAGGCATAGCAATAGAGCGAGCAACTAGCGAGCAAAGATAGAAGTGATTTCGAGGGTACGGTCATCTTGCCTGCAAAGTTCTCCACGTTGACGTAAGCTTGATCCTCGTAAGCGTACTCAACGGGTTCCTCGATCACGTTCTCGTCTCCCGGCTCTACCCAAGGCAAGAATACAAGCAACGGAAACACAATCAACCACGGTGCAATGCGCAAGCAACATGGTGCAAAACATGGCATGATATGCGGGATGCCATATGCAATGCATATGCGTGCTCCGGAAGGAAAAGATTAAACCAGGCCTCAACTTGGCAAACCAAGAGCGCCGCTGGAAAGATGAGTTGATTTCGGTTCAAATCGATATAAAGATCGCCGGAACCGGATGCACGGTTTGCAAATGGCGAGCAAAAACAATAATGGCACTTTTCTGCGATTAACAGCATGATGCCATATAAAATGCAACAATAAACTAAGCTACTGCACTCTAACATAGTAACAAAGCACATGGTAGTGATCTACTCAAGATGCTAGACAAAAGATGAACACTGAGCTAAAACTATAAACCACTAGAGCATGACTAAAACAGCATGGAAATAATGCAAAAGATAACAATTTTAAAGACTTGGTGAAAATGCTAGACATAGCAGAAACAGATTCAACATGGCATCTTTACCAGCTTGATTAACTCACTACAAGGCATGTCATGGCATGGAACAAAATCTAGCATGAAGTAGACATGAAAATGAAGTTATCGATGTGCAAAGCAACCTCATGGCATGATTGAATTAAATCACACGAAAATGGCAAAACAACATCATGATGTAAAATGACATGTTTATGAACTTGCTCAACTGCAGAAACTAATGCAATAAGTTAAAACATATATAATATGTTGGGGTTGCTGTAGAAAAATTGTCACAAGTGCAATAAGTTAAAACTGCCCTAAATGGAATAAGACAAAAATGGCACTTCCTTGTTTGGAACCGTCCAGAAATGGACTTGCCCGAAATGGATTGTTGCATATTTCCAGATATGGAAATTCGCTGGAAAAATATAAAGAAAAGCAACAAGGGCTGTATGTATGGCAGGTGGGGCCACCCTGTCATAGTCAGACTTGCTTGCAAAAACAATGGTGATTTAAACCGCGCCCGCGGGGATCGAACCCGGGTCTCCCTGATGCGGGCATGCGTGGTCAAACACTGCGCTAGAGAGTGTGTGTGTGTTGAGATGGGCGCCTGGCTCCTTTTGAACCAGAACAAGAAGGCCGAGCCGTTGGCCATGGTTGTCCAATGCTGGAGGCGAGCGACGAACTAGGAGGCGTGGCTCACTGAGTAGAGCAACAGCGGGCGCGCGGGAACATGTGGGGACTCCAGCGAGCGAGTGGAGGCGGCTCGCGAGTGAGTGGACACTCGAGCACGAGCTCGCGCTCGGCTCGGGGCCATGGCGAGGCATGCAGGGGAGAAAACACACGACAGCTGTGGCAAGGCACTGCGGGGGTGCGTACGCGCAGCGAGGCACAACAGGGATCCAGAGCAAGGATGCGCGGGCTTGGCAAGCTACAACAGCATCTTCACTAACAATTCAGACTACGCTGGAGCATCGAGACCACGGGAGAGGCATGAAAAAACGACGCCTACAGTGAACTAGAGGGCACGAGAAGAAACAGGGACGGAAAAGGGGTTTACCTAGCTCACCTAGGACACGGCGAGGTCGACGGAGACGAGCCGGCGGTGACGCGGTCGACCTCTGAACCTCGACGCGAACTCTAGTTGCGAAGAAGATGGGAGCAATGGAGGAAGACAGGCGCAGACTTGATGACTCCCTCGATGATGTAACGGACACCAAGGACGACGGGGACGACGGGGAAGGAGACGTACTTGAAGAAGGCGGCTGGAGGTGACCGGAGGGACGGCGACGACAATGAGCATGCTCTCAGCAACACTTGGAGCTCTCGAGGAAGGAGAAAAGAGAGAAGGGGAAGACCCCTGGGTGGCGGCGACGAAGGGGAAACCCTAGAAGAGTTGGTGTGGACGCCGAGGGCGGATTCTTATAGGGATGCGGGCACGGCAGGCTCGGCCACCGTGGCCATGGTGGATGACATGTAAAGCAGGGGAGGAGAGGTGGAAGAAAAGGGGGGTGAGCGCTACAGCCTCCCTGCTAACAGATGGGACCTGCGCTGCCACGCAGGACGAGTGCAAGTGAGGGTTGGGTTGGCTCGAGTGAGAAAGGAACCGGGGTGATTTGCGGGCTACCGTTGGGCTGCTGCTACTGCGTGGGCAGGGATGCAGGTGAGGGAGAGGCCCAAGTGGTGCGTTGTGGATGCTGCTGCTATAGCCTTTTACCTTATGCAATTTCTTTAGACAGAAAGACAAAAGGAAAGGGCCAGGGACGTAGAAGAAGAGTTTGGTAAGAATAAAAATATCCCCAAGCTCTTGGAATATTGCACCATTTTACAAAATTGCTTTGGATATTTTTAGAGGCAGAAAAATAAAACAAGTTTGAATTTTATTCAAACTTGATGCATTTTTGAACCCAACCAAAACAATTCTAAAAGAGGTGAAATTTGGCAGGGGGGTTCTGCACATGTATGCGTGAGCTTTTATTGTTGCTTTTTCAGGACTGGATGGAGAGGGCGAAGCGGATCCAGTGTCTGGCTCCGCTGCCTAAAGAACCGGTCATCCCGCGTCTAGCGAAGATGCTGGTGTCGGTGCCTTATAAGGCACCGGAGAAGAAGGCCAAGAAGAAGGCCAAGGCGGCCAAGAGTGGCCCCCGTCGCAAGGGCACTTCGGACGTGACGTCCGAAGACGACGAAGCTCATTCCTCTGACCCTGAGGACAATGGCGAGGAAGAGGAGGAGGAGGAGGAGGAGGAGGAGGAGGAGGAAAACAGCCCTCCCCTGAGGAGAGGAAGAAGAAGAGGGCGGCTTCGGCGCATCCGGAGGCGGAAACGCCCAAGAAGGGGAAGGGCGTCCCAGCGGTCAACACCGCGTGGGACATTGACAGTCGTCCGGAACGACACCCCCGCGCTAAGCCCAGGCCGCATTGTAAGTGACATGGCTCTCTCATGCGTGCATCCGGCCCTTTCTCTTCATTATCTTGACATAGTTAATTGTACTATTGCAGTCTGGCCCGCGACCTTATCCAGCGATCCTCATCTGGAGGTTCGTTGGCTCCGTCGGAGATGGCGAGCATGTCGCCACCGCCTGCTTATTCCCCCGAGGCCAGGAACGACACCGAAGTGTTATCCCGGAGGACCGCTCCGAACCGGGGAGGAGCCCAGGACGCTGTCCGGGAGGCGCCACAAGGTGAGACCTCCACTGCCAGACACACGGGGGAGTCGATCCCCATGGAGACTGGCGAAGAGGGCCGCATCAAGTTCGGCCCTCAACCGAATATGATTTCGGAGACCCATATGGCTCCGGAGTCGGGCGAGCAACCCCCTTTGAAGGAGGGGGGTGCGCCGCCTCCACCGGTGGCCCCTGTCCATCCAGGGGAGCCGGATAACCTGATGGAGGCGCTTCGAGGCGCCTCCGTCGTGGACGAGCACCATGTCCTTATGGGTGCGGTGATCGAGAAGATTCAGTCCGCCAAGGGTGGACTGAATGAAGCCTAAAGCAGCCTGTTGACGGGTTTCGAGCTAAGAAAGAGAAAAAAACCCATGTAGACAGTAGCCCCTGAGACACTATCCGGTGTTTGGCAAGAAGAACCGGGCAGAGGATCAATCTCTTATTATAGGAGACTAACGTAACATGTATGAATGAGCAGGCGTCGCTGTTAGCCGCAACCTCGCATGTTGCCGAAGTCTCTAAACTGAGGCAGAGGCTGGAGCGGACCGAGAATGAGCTCGGCGAGGTTAAGGTTCAGCTCCAGGAGAAGCAAGGTGAGTGACGACTTGATGTGTGTTTGGAAAGAATAGGTGCTGCATATTGACCGCAGTGTTGTGATATGTGTAGGAGCCGCAACCGAGGTCGAGGCCCTAAGGATGGCCCTGGGCGAGGCCGAGAAGAAGGCTGTCCAGTAGCAAGCCGCCCATAAGAAGCTCAAGGCCCAGATCAAAGAAGTCTAGCAGGAGCTCCAGGATGCGGTCAAGAAATGCGAAGCCTTGGAGCATGATGCATCGGTTCAAGGGAACGAACTCGCCAAGGCTCATCAGAGCACGGAGACCGCACGGAATGAGGCCTAGGCCGCCCTCCAGGAGATCCAGGAGGCCAAGAAGATCACGGCGGGTAAGGCATTTAAGATGCAAAGCAAGTATGCAGAGAAGCGGTACCTTTTACTAACCCGGGTTCGGAGTTCCCCAGGGGCTTTTGCGGATTCACCATGCAGTGTATCAGACGCCGCGGAGTTCTATCGAGCCGAAGGAGGGGGTTCTATGGAGAAGCTATTCTGGTCGCAGTATGTGGTGCCAGAGCATCCCGTGTCCTTCACCGATCAGCTAAAACAGCTGGTGGAGCTGCATAGGGTGGCCGAACTAGCCATTAAGGATTTGATAATCCGGCTATGGGCAGCCGAAGCTAAGCCAGGCAGCTACTTCGGACTCGTGTGGCGGATGGTGAATGCATGTCCTCAGTTGGACGTCGTCAAGCGCTCGGCCTGCATTGAAGGTGCGCGCATGGCCTTCGCCCGTTGCAAGATGTGGTGGGCGAAGATGGACGCTGTCGAGGTGACCAGAGGGCCACCGGAGGGCAAGGAGCACCGCACACCCGAACGGTATTTTGCGGATGTCCTGGAGGGGGCTCGCCTTGCGGCAGCACAATACTCACAGGACATTCTATTTGAATAAATGTATTCATGTTCCCTTTGCCTTGTATTTTGAAAACAAAGCCTGTTTTGTAATGTAATTTTGTTATGCTTTTCATTGTTTCCTCCTGTGCGGCCGTGTTGTATGTAATCTGAGGGTTGGCCAGTCGTCGGCTTCTGCCCTCACGTAGGTAGTACGAAGGTGTTCGGGATGGAATCTAAACAATCTTGATCCAATTATATGGTCCGTGAGGGAGTTGTTTAGCACAACGAACAAGGCAATCAGACTGTACGGCTTAAACGCCCTCACTTAGCCATAGGAGTTTTATAATAAAGCATGGACACAGCCCTTGGTTCAAACCAGAGTGCTGTCAGCATCTGATCGGGAAGTGCCGATCTTTCGCACAATGCGGAAAAAAATCTCCAACAATTTGTAACCCTCAAACAGCTGACCGGCTCTCGCCGTATCATGACAATCAGTTTTCGGCTTTCTCTACTGAGGCGCTCATCTGGTCAAGGCCAGGGCACAATCGCAGTAGTTCTCCCTTTAATACCCTAGCCGATTTAGCGGAACATAGGGTAGCAAGCATAGGAGCCGGGCAACCCAACTATTGACCAAAGACATGATTCAGAGCCAATGCATATAATGCTAGGTTCGGGGTGCCGAACTTATCTTTAAGGATTGTTCGGACTTTGTTGTCGTATCGTGGGGCGATGGGGAGCCCCTGGCAAATATGAAACGTACCAGAGTGTACGGTTGCTATGAAATAAGTAATTTAAAGGAAAACAGAGGGAGAACAGAGATAGGATCTAGGGCCCTTGAACTTGGATCATGAACTGTTTCCATTATAGTTGGGTTATTGCGTCCAAGCGCATTGGTACAAAATAATGCAATAAGCAACCGGCTATTTGACATGCCGCGACCAAAGGCGAGCTGCGTGTGGGTCCTGAAAACGGATAGAGTAATCGTTTAGTTAGCCTCTTGGGCTTCCCATGTACACTTGTGCTCTGTGTCAATCCGGTGTGTTTATCCTTTGATAGGACCATTAATCACACCGTCGAGGGAGGCCTGCATAAGAGAAACCTGAAAAGGGGGAAAGGAGATAGTAAAGTTATATGTGTGTCCGGGATCGTTCTAACCGAACTGTAGATCCTGGGCTGGCTTGTGCCTCTGTCGATGTCCATGGAATTTTGAGTGTGTAATTATGTACGCGTGGTACGAATGCCACTACTTCATCGGGACTGGGACAGAGGCCGAATTGTTAATCGAGCTCTTGACAAGCCGCGTTGTCCTGTTGCAGTGTAGTCCGGAACCTCTTAATGGTGTCCAGGGGCTCGGCAGCCGTACTATGGTGCTACTTGAGAAGGCCGCTCTGTACCTCTGCTGCTAGGGCGGCGGTGTGCTCCTCTGTTCGGAGGGAGCGTTCAGTATTGCCATTGGCTGTTATGACGCCGCGTGGACTGGGCATATTGAGCTTGAGATAAGCATAGTGTGCTACTGCGTTGAATCTGGAAAATGCGGTTCGTCCGAGCAGTGTGTGGTAGCCGCTGCGGAAGGGGACGATATCAAAGATTAACTCTTTGCTTCGGAAGTTATCTGGAGAACCGAAGACCACCTCCAGCGTGATTGAGCCCATACAGCGGGCCTCTACGCCTGGTATGACTCCTTTAAAGGTAGTCTTTGTTGGTTTGATTTGTGAGGGGTTAATTCCCATATTCCGCACTGTGTCCTGATAAAGCAGGTTGAGGGTGCTACCACCGTCCATCAAGACATGTGTTAGGTGAAACCCGTCGATAATTGGGTCAAGGACTAGTGCGGCTGAACCGCCATGGCGGATACTGGTTGGCTGATCTCGATGATCGAAGGTTATCGGGAACGACGACCACGGATTGAATTTTGGGGCGACGGGATCTACCGCGTAGACGTCCCTAAGTGCTCGCTTGCGCTCCCTTTTGGGGATCTATGTAGCGTATATCATGTTCACCATTTTGACTTGAGGGGGAAATTTCTTCTGCCCCCAAGTATTCGGCTGCTGGGGCTCTTCGTCCTCGTCCTCAATTTGTGATCCCTTTTCTTTGTTTTTGGCATTTAACTTGCCAGCCTGTTTGAAAACCCAACAGTCTCTGTTGGTGTGATTGGCTTGTTTATCTAGGGTACCATGTATCTGGCACGGATGATCGAGTATGCGATCCAGGCAGGATGGTCCCTCACTGTTCCTTTTGTAGGGCTTCTTTCACTGGTCGGACTTGGAGCCGCTGAATCCAGCGTTAACGGTAGTGTCATCGGTGTTGTCGCCATTGCTTCGGCGTTTGTGTCTGTTGCGCCAGAGCTTGCCGGAGCGGTTCTTGGCCTCGGAGGGGCCTGTCTCGATGGCTGTGTTTTTGCTACGAGCCAGCCAGCTGTCCTTGCCCGCGCAAAAGCAGGTCATGAGTGCCGTAAGGCCTGCCATGGACTTCGGCTTTTCTTGGCCAAGGTGGCGTGCTAGCCATTCGTCATGGATGCTATGTTTAAAGGCCGCTAGGGCTTCGGCATCCAGACAGTCAACGATCTGGTTCTTTTTGGTTTGGAACCTAGTCTGGAATTTTCTGGCTGAATCTCCAGGTTGTTGAACTATGTGGCTTAAGTCATCGGCATCGGGTGGCTGGACATATGTACCTTGGAAGTTGTCAAGGAAGGCCTCTACCAATTCCTCCCAGCTGCCGATGGAATTCTCGGGCGGGCTATTTAGCCAGTGTTGAGCTGGCCCTTTGAGTTTTAGTGGGAGGTATTTGATGGCATGGAGGTCGTCTCTACGGGCCATGTGGATGTGGAGGATAAAGTCCTCAATCCATATTGCGGGATCGGTTGTTTCGCCGTATTATTCAATATTGACGGGCTTGAACCCCTCCGGGAATTTGTGATCAAGCACCTCATCTGTGAAGCAGAGAGGGTGTGCGGCGCCTCTATATCGGGCCGCATCATGGCGCACCTCCGATGAAGTCCGTCTGCGGTTATCGGCCCGAGTGTGACTAGGTTTGTCACGTCGAATAGGTAGGCGTCGTCCCGAGTCGGGAAGCGTCCTCGTGATCCGTAGATTGATCTGGTGTGTCCTGCTCTACTGTCCAGCTCCTGCCGAAGGCCGTATGTATGGTCCCGAGCTTTTCTATCCCTGTTTTTGCGAGGTGGTGGGGTGGGCTGTTGTTCGGCCTGAGTTGCGGTTTTTTCCCGACCGCGGGGTGGTCGGTCCGCCGCACTATCCTGACCATGTGGTGGTCGGTCCGCATTGCATGATGGAGGTATGGGATCTAGTGCTTCCTCATCGAATTGAGGTAGCAGTCTATGCTTTGGGTAACTATTGGCTAGGTGCTCGAGGCCGTATTCTTCGGCTGCCAGGACATCAGTCCATCTGTCAATGAGCAGGTCTTGATCAGCTTGGAGCTGCTGCTGCTTCTTCTTCAGGCTTCTTGCAGTGGCTATTAGTTGGGGCTTGAAGTGCTCCTAATCGAGGGGTGCCTCAGGCACGATGAAGTACTCATTGCTGAGGCTCTCATCATCCTCGGAGACTGGACGATAACTATCATCATCTGGGTCATTGGGCATGGCTTGTTTATCAGGGTTATCTTGTCCGTTGTCTCATTCCTCCTGTTCGGATGCAGCGCCGACACGGTCTTCATTGTTTTCGGTGTCGCCCGGAGTACTATTTTCTCCGGTGCCAGTGTCATCATTTCTTGAGTGACGAGGCTTAGAGCGGCGTTTAGGGCGCCGATGCTTGGACTGTGTCTCAGAAGGTTTATTCGCAACTGGATCTCCTTTGTCATCATCACCAGCTTTTTTAGGTGTGTCGACCATGTACACATCGTACGAAGAGGTGGCCGTCCAACATCCAGTAAATGGCAGGTCTTGGCCTTGTTCCTGGTCAGCATCATCGCCCATACCGTCGATGTCTTCGGAGCCATAATCAAGCACGTCGGTTAAGTCATCGACGGTGGCTATGAAGTGGGTGGCGGGTGGGAAGCGAAATTTCCCATCATCAGCCTCTGGCTCGAACCGAACATAGTTTGGTTGTGACTCCTTCTCCAAGGACATGTTCTTTAAAGAGTTTAGCACATCACCCAAAGGTGAGTGCTGGAAGATGTCTGTGGCGCTAAATTCAAAAATCGATAATCGATCCAGCACGGTGTCCGCATGCATACCCGGTCCGGGACTTATAGCCGTAGATGAGTCCGGAGTTCCATTGACACAAATATTGCAGGGTGCCGAGACTGTGTGCGGCTCCAACGCTGCGGACTCTGTGGCCTCGGATGGCATGATATGCTCCGGTTCTAAGGCCGTTGCAGCAACAGGGACCATCCCCTGGATGTGATCCGATGACAGATTTAAGTCATGTTCATCGGGGCAAGTGGGAGCGATCGCTGCAGTCTCAAATCCATTGAAGATCAAGTCTCCGCGGATATCCGCGACGTAGTTCAAGCTTCCAAATCTGACCTGGTGGCAGGGGCGTAGCTATTGATCTACTCTAGATGGCCAAGTGAGTTGGCCCGCAGTACGAAGCCGCCGAACATGAAAATATGTCCGGGGAGGATGGTTTCTCCTTGGACAGCGTCACTATAGACGATTGGAGGGGCCATCGAACCTTTCGTTGACGGCACAGTGGAACTTTCAGTGAAAGCACCAATGTCGGTGTCAAAACCGGCGGATCTCGGGTAGGGGGTCCCGAGTTGTCCGTCTAGGATCGATGGTAATAGGAGACAGGGGACACGATGTTTTCCCTGGTTTGGGCCCTCTCTATCGAGGTAACACCCTACGTCCTGCTTGATTGATCTTGATGAATATGGGTGTTACAAGAGTTGATCTCCACAAGATTGTAATGGCTAAACCCTAGAAGCCTAGCCTATATGACTGTGGTAATGAATATATATCCTTTCTGGACTAACCCCTCCGGTTTATATAGACACCGGGGGGATCTAGGGTTTAAATAGAGTCGGTTACATAAGAAGGGATCTTCATCTTCGGTCGCCAAGCTTGCCTTCCATGCCAAGGAGAGTCCAATCCGGACACGGGTACAGTCTTCGGCCTTCATGTCTTCATAGCCCATCAGTCCGGCCCATGGATAACAGGCCGGACTCCCGAGGACCCCTTAGTCCAAGACTCCCTCAGAGGCACCGAAGCGGGTCAAAGACGTCTGTAGGCTCGTCGGCTGCGTTGCTGCCCTAAGTAGATTCATCTCCAAATCTGCTAAGCGCGCCCTCCCCTTTTTCAAAGTTTTGAAAAAGGCGGGTCCAGTAAAGTGGACTCCGGAGGCAGAGGCCGCACTACAAGATTTGAAGAGGTATCTCTCCTCCACGCGGATACAAGTCACGCCCAAGCCGCAAGAGCCGTTGCTGCTATATTTGGCAGCAACGAATCAAGTGGTCAGTGCCGCGCTGGTGGCGCAGAGGGAACTTGAGGAAGAGGCAGCAGTAGCAATGGAGCCATCGGGTGGCGGGCCGGGGCTATCCCTGGCAGGGTCTGACGCCGGCAAGACAGAACCCCCGGCGAGACCCGATCCCGGCAAGGCGAAGTCTGAGAAGATGAGCAAAGTAGGACAGAAGAAGAAGATGGTGCAGCACCCAGTCTATTTCGTCAGTTCCCTCTTGCAGGGGGCTAGGTCAAGATATTCTGGTATGCAGAAGCTACTTTTCAGCCTTCTCATGGCCTCGAGAAAGCTGAGCAACTATTTCCAAGAACATGAGATCACCGTCGTCACGCGCCTCCCGTTGTAACGAATCTAGCACAACCCAGATGCGACTAGGAGGATTTTGGAGTGGGCATTTGAGCTGTCGAGCTTTGGCCTCAAGTTTGAAAGTACTTCAACAATCAAGAGCCGAGCCCTTGCAGAGTTCATAGCAGAATGGACCGCAACGCCCGACGAGGAGATTCAAGAGACCACCCTTCCCGACAAGGAGACGAGCAGTGAGTGGATTATGTACTTTGATGGAGCTTTCTCACTCTGATAACCCACAAGTATAGGGGATCGCAACAGTTTTCGAGGGTAGAGTATTCAACCCAAATTTATTGATTTGACACAAGGGAAGCCAAACAATATTCTCAAGTATTAGCAGCTGAGTTGTAAATTCAACCACACCTGGAAACTTATTATCTACAGCAAGGTATTTAGTAGCAAAGTAATATGATAGTAGTGGTAACGTTAACAAAAGTAATATTTTTGGTTTTATAGTGATTGTAACAGTAGTAGCAGAAAAGTAAATAAGCGAAGAACAATATATGAAAAGTTCGTAGGCATTGGATCGGTGATGGAGAATTATGTCGGATGCGATCAATCATGCAACAGTTATAACATAGGGTGACACAGAACTAACTCCAGTTCCTCAATGTAATGTAGGCATGTATTCCAAATATAGTCATACGTGCTTATGGAAAAGAACTTGCATGACATCTTTTGTCCTACCCTCCCATGGCAGTGGGGTCCTATTGGGAACTAAGGGATATTAAGGCCTCATTTTAATAGAGTACCGGACCAAAGCATTAACACATAGTGAATACATGAACTCCTCAAACTACAGTCATCACCGGTAAGTATCCTGATTATTGTCACTTCGGGGTTAACGGATCACAACATATAATAGGTGACTATAGACTTGCAAGATAGGATCAAGAACTCACATATATTCATGAAAACATAATAGGTTCAGATCTGAAATCATGGCACTCGGGCCCTAGTGACAAGCATTAAGCATAGCAAAGCCATAGCAACATCAATCTCAGAACATAGTGGATACTAGGGATCAAACCCTAACAAAACTAACTCGATTACATGATAAATCTCATCCAACCCATCACCGTCCAGCAAGCCTACAATGGAATTACTCACGCACGGCGGTGAGCATCATGAAATTGGTGATGGAGGAAGGTTGATGATGACGATGGCAACGGATTCCCCTCTCTGGAGCCCCGAACGGACTCCAGATCAGCCCTCCTGAGAGAGTTTAGGGCTTGGCGGCGGCTCCGTATCGTAAAACGCGATGAATCCTTCTCTCTAATTTTTTTCCCCAAAAGTACATATATGGAGTTGGAATTGAGGTCGGTGGAGCGTCAGGGGGCCCACGAGGCAGGGGGCGCACCCAGGGGGTAGGCGCGCCCCCCACCCTCGTGGACAGGGGGTGGGTCCCCTGACATGGATTCTTCTTCCAGTATTTTTTATATATTCCAAAAATAATCTCCGTTGATTTTTAGGTCATTCCGAGAACTTCTATTTCTGCACAAAAATAACACCATGGCAATTCTGCTAAAAACAGCATCAGTGCGGATTAGTTCCATTCAAATCATGCAAGTTAGAGTCCAAAACAAGGGCAAAAGTGTTTGGAAAAGTAGATACGATGGAGACGTATCACGCTCCAAGGTGTTGGTGCCGGCGTATTGCTCGTCGCACCCACCGGAGAGCACCTCAAGTACGTAATCCAGATGCACTTACCCCGGGAAAGATCGACGAACAACACAGCGGAGTACGAGGGGTTGTTGGCCGGTCTCAGGATCGCGACAGACCTTGGAATCAGAAAGCTCATCATCAGAGGTGATTCGCAACTTGTCGCCAAGCAAGTAAACAAGGACTACCAGAGCCCATTGATGGTGGCCTATGTGGATGAAGTGAGGAAGTTGGAAGAGCGCTTCGATGGATTGCAAGCAGAGCATGTTCCCTGAGCAGAGAACGGCATTGCCAACAACCTATCAAAGCGTGCTGCCCTCAAGTTGCCTGTGGAACCAGGTAACTTTGTGCTTCAGCTAACTCACCCATCCATTGAACCATCAGCAGGACAGAACAAGCGAAGGAAGCCGAGCCCCGGCAAGTACTTTCCTACTGAGCTCCCAGGAGCCGCCGGCAAGGACATTGCCAGGAGTCCCAAGCTTGCCGGAGGGCAGCAATCCTCAGCAGGGCCTCACGCCCTGGCCATAGAAGAAGCTTCCCTTACGGCCGAAGATGAGCCTTTAGTCCTTGCCGTCGAGCCCCAGGCTCCGGCATGGGCGCAGGCCACCGTCTATTTCCTCCAAATAGGAGAGCTCCCCGAGGAGCAGGAAGAAGCAGAGAAAGTAGCCCGTCGGTCCAGCATGTACCAGTTCGTGGATGATGCCCTCTATAGGAGAAGACCGAACGGTGTGAAATTGAAGTGCATTCCTCGAAAGGACGGACTGAGGCTGTTGGAAGAGATACATGGAGGCATGTGTGGCTCCCACATAGGGTCAAGGGTTCTTGCCGACAAAGCGTTCTGGCAAGGTTTCTTACGGCCCACCGCCCTCCAAGATGTGATGTCTACTACACAACCTTCTTCTTGTAGACGTTGTTGGGCCTCCAAGTGCAGAGGTTTGTAGGACAGTAGAAAATTTCCCTCAAGTGGATGACCTAAGGTTTATCAATCCGTAGGAGGCGTAGGATGAAGATGGTCTCTCTCAAGCAACCCTGCAACCAAATAACAAAGAGTCTCTTGTGTCCCCAACACACCCAATACAATGGCAAATTGTATAGGCGCACTAGTTCGGTGAAGAGATGGTGATACAAGTGGTATATGGATAGTAGGTAAAGGTATTTGTAATCTGAAACTATAAAAACAGCAAGGTAACTAATGGTAAAAGTGAGCGTAAACGGTATTGCAATGTGTGGAAATAAGGCCTATGGTTCATACTTTCGCTAGTGTAAGTTCCCTCAACAATAATATCATAATTGGATCACATAACTATCCCTCAACATGCAACAAAGAGTCACTCCAAAGTCACTAATAGCGGAGAACGAACGAAGAGATTATGGTAGGGTACGAAACCACCTCAAAGTTATTCTTTCCAATCAATCCGTTGGGCTATTCCTATAGGTGTCACAAACAGCCCTAGAGTTCGTACTAGAATAACACCTTAAGACACAAATCAACCAAAACCCTAATGTCACCTAGATACTCCAATGTCACCTCAAGTATCCGTGGGTATGATTATACGATATGCATCACACAATCTCAATTCATCTACTCAACCAACACATAGAACCTCAAAGAGTGCCCCAAAGTTCTACCGGAGAATCACGACGAAAATGTGTGCCAACCCCTATGCATAGGTTCATGGGCGGAACCCGCAAGTTGATCATCAAAACATACATCAAGTGAATCACGTGGTATCCCATTGTCACCACAGATACGCACGGCAAGACATACATCAAGTGTTCTCAAATCTTTAAAGACTCAATTTGATAAGATTACTTCAAAGGGGAAACTCAATTCATTACAAGAGAGAAGAGGGGGAGGAGAAACATAAGATCCAACTATAATAGCAAAGCTCGCGATACATCAAGATCGTATCGTCTCAAGAACACGAGAGAGAGAGAGATCAAACACATAGCTACTGGTACATACCCTCAGCCCCGAGGGAGAACTACTCCCTCCTCGTCATGGCACTACTAGGAAAACGGCTATAGATGAAATGGACACTAATGGTGCACCACGTGTATGGTGCGCCATTAGAATATAGCAATGGCGCACCTGGTGTGCGGTGCGCCATTAGAAGTTTTGAAAAAAAAAATTGTTACTAATGGCGCACCGTGGGTGTGGTGCGCCATTACTAGTTGACATAGTAATGGCGCACCACACCCACGGTGTGCCATTAGAAGTTTTGAAAAAAAAGTAAAAAAAATAAAAAAAATTATTAGTAATGGCGCACCAGTGGACAGTGCGCCATTACTAGTTTTTAACTAGTAATGGCGCACTGTCCACTGGTGCGCCATTACTAAGTTTTTTTCAAAAAAATTCAAAACTAGTAATGGCACACCGTGGGTGTGGTGCGCCATTACTAGTTTAACTACTAATGGCGCACCACCCCACGGTGCGCCATTACTAGTTTGCCCGGCTTCCACCGAATGCACCCCCCCCCCCCCCCCGTGGACCGCCTTTTCAGTTCAAAAAAAATAAAAAAAATGATAAAAATGTCAAAAATAAAAGAAAATAAGTTTGCCATGTGATATGTGGTCTAGTTGTTGGGAAAATTTACAAATATAAATTTCGACTTTATTTGCAAAATCTCTCTGGAAATTTATAAAATGGGCATAACTTTTGCATACGAACTCGGATTAAAAAGTTTTATATATGAAAAATCATCTACTCGAAAAGTTACATCCGAATTTAACTGGGGGAACCCTGTTAAACATTTTCAAAATCCCCAAAAACCTAACACAGAAAAAGTTATGGGGCTTTCAAGATCTAGAGGCACAAAAATTCAAAAAAAAGGTTTTGAAATTTTTTTTAATTTTTTTTTTTAAAAAATGATACGTAATATGACCGGGAAGTTTGAAATATTTTTCAAAATTTCATCATAGTCATGAACATGAACAAAGTCCTAGACATCAACAAGGTATAATAGGATTGATATGCTAGATATATTAACAAGTGCCTGTGAAGTGAGCTGTTGCTGGGGTTGGATAGAACTCTGAAGTTAAGCGTGCTTGGGCTAGAGTAGTGTGAGGATGGGTGACCTTTTGGGAAGTTTGACCATGGAGTGCGATTTGACCTGAGATTAAGCATATTGACCCGAGATTAAGACATAATGACCTGAGATTAAGAAAAAACGAAAAAAAAATCTGAAAAAAAAAATTTGAAAAAATTTTGTTACTAATGGCGCACTTCTATGTGGTGCGCCATTAGTATACCAGATACTAATGGCACACTGTGGGCCATACTAATGGCGCACCACAGGTGCGCCATTAGAAAAAAAATTCTAATGGTGTGATGCTAGTGGCGCACCAGTAGTGCGCCATTAGTAGCGAAAATAGGTGCGCCACTAGCAGCCCTTTTTCTAGTAGTGTGGAGAGCGCCAGGATGATGAAGATGGCCACCGGTGAGGGTTCCCCCCTCCGGCAGGGTGCCGGAACAGGGTCCCGATTGACTTTTGGTGGCTACGGAGGCTTCTGGCGGCGGAACTCTCGATCTAATCTCCATTCTGGAAGTTTTAGGTCACGTGGATATATATGGGTGTAGGGAGGACGTCGAAGGAGCCACGGGGGTCCCACGAGACAGGGGGCGCGCCCCCCACCCTCGTGAGCACCTCGATCCTTCCTTGACATGGGGTCCAAGTCCATCGGGTGTGTTTCATTCCAAAAATAACTTCTCAAGTTGATTTCGTTCCGTTTCGACTCCGTCTGATATTCCTTTTCTTCAAAACACTGAAATAGGCATAAAACAGCAAATCTGGGCTGGGCCTCCGGTTAATAGGTTAGTCCCAAAAATAATATAGAAGTGGATAATAAAGCCCAATATTGCCCAAAACAGTAGATAATATAGCATGGAGCAATCAAAAATTATAGATACGTTGGAGACGTATCAAGCATCCCCAAGCTTAATTCCTGCTCGTCCTCGAGTAGGTAAATGATAAAAACAGAATTTTTGATGCGGAGTGCTACTTGGCATAATTTCAATGTAATTCTTCTTAATTGTGGTATGAATATTCAGATCCGAAAGATTCAAGACAAAAGTTCATATTGACATAAAAATAATAATACTTCAAGCATACTAACTAAGCAATCATGTCTTCTCAAAATAACATGGCCAAAGAAAGTTATCCCTACAAAATCATATAGTCTGGCTATGCTCCATCTTCACCACACAAAATATTTTAAATCATGCACAATCCCGATGACAAGCCAAGCAATTGTTTCATACTTTAGTAATCTCAAACTCATAAACTTTCACGCAATACATGAGCGCGAGCCATGGATATTGCACTATGGGTGGAATAGAATATAATGAGGGGGGTTATGTGGAGAAGACAAAAAAGTAGAAAGTCTCACATCAACGAGGCTAATCAATGGGCTATGGAGATGCCCATAGATTGATGTTAATGCGAGGAGTAGGGATTGCCATGCAACGGATGCACTAGAGCTATAAATGTATGAAAGCTCAACGAAAGAAACTAGTGGGTGTGCATCCAACTTGCTTGCTCACGAAGACCTAGGGCGCTTGAGGGGGCCCATCGTTGGAATATACAAGCCAAGTTCTATAATGTAAAATTCCCACTAGTATATGAAAGTGACAAAACAAGAGACTCTCTATCATAAAGATCATGGTGCTACTTTGAAGCACAAGTGTGGAAAAAGGATAGTAGCATTGTCCCTTTTGTTTTTTTTTTGTTTTTTTTATTTTTGGCCTTTCTTTTTTTTGGCCTTTCTTTTATTTGGCCTCTCTTTTTTATGGCCTTTCTCATTTTTTTGGGACAATGCTCTATTGAATGATGATCATCACACTTCTATTTATTTACAACTCAATGATTACAACTCGATACTAAAACAAAGTATGACTCTATATGAATGCCTCTGGTGGTGTACCGGGATATGCAATGAATCAAGAGTGACAAGTATGAAAGAATTATGAACGGTGGCTTTGCCACAAATACTATGTCGACTACATGATCATGCTAAGCAATATGACAATGATGATGCGTGTCAAAATAAACGGAATGGTGGAAAGTTGCATGGCAATATATCTCGGAATGGCTATGGAAATGCCATAATAGGTAGGTATGGTGGCTGTTTTGAGGAAGATATAAGGAGGTTTATGTGTGACAGAGCGTATCATATCATGGGGTTTGGATGCACCGGCGAAGTTTGCACCAACTCTCAATGTGAGAAAGGGCAATGCACGGTGCCGAAGAGGCTAGCAAGGATGGAAGGGTGAGAGTGCGTATAATCCATGGACTCAACATTAGTCATAAAGAACTCACATACTTATTGCAAAAATCTACAAGTTATCAAAAACCTCGGCACTACGCGCATGTTCCTAGGGGGATAGATTGGTAGGAAAAGACCATCGCTCGTCCCCGACCGCCACTCATAAGGAAGACAATCAATAAATAAATCATGCTCCGACTTCATCACATAACGGTTCACCATACGTGCATGCTACGGGAATCAAAAACTTCAACACAAGTATTTCTCAAATTCACAACTACTCAACTAGCATGACTCTAATATCACCATCTCCATATCTCAAAATAATTATCAAGTATCAAACTTCTCATAGTATTCAACACACTCATAAGAGAATTTTATTATTCTTGAATACCTAGCATATTAGGATTTTAAGAAAATTACCATGCTATTTAAGACTCTCAAAATAATATAAGTCAAGCATGAGATTTCATCTATTTCTTCAAAATAAAACTACCACCGTGATCTAAAAGATATAAGTGAAGCACTAGAGCAAATGACAAACTACTCCGAGAAATATAAGTGAAGATCAATGAGTAGTCGAATAATTATGCAACTATGTGAAGACTCTTACAGGATACTTGTTTTTTTTCATATAGATTGACTCCATGCGGGATCTAAACTCCCGTTCCTTTGATAGGACTGGCAGAAAATGGCCAGACAGATCGACTATCCGGCTCCCTTGCCCGAAGGCCCAACAAATGCTCTTCTAGTGAAGATGCTGACTCCGGCTCCTTATACGGTGCCGGAGAAGACCAAGAAGGCCAAGGGAACCCGAAAGAGTTCCCGATGCCAGGTGTCATCGGACTCTCCGTCCGAGGACTCTACGGCACAATCCTCCCCCGAAGACGAGGAGGTAGAAGGGGATGCTCCCCCTCCAGATGGGGGAGACAAGAAAAGGAAGGCCACCTCAACTGGGGAGGCCGAAGGGTCCAAGAAGGGGAGAACTCTCCTTCCGGACTACTCTACCACCGCCGCCGATGACGAAGACAAGTGGCTGCCTAGGGCCAAGCCCTTGGGGAAGTCATAAGTATTCGGATACCAGAGTAAGTCATAGTATTCCTTTGCTACACTACTTTCCCTAACGCCGAAACATGATTATGCAGGCCGCCACGAGCCAGTATCGATGTATCATCGGACGGCTCCCTGGGCTCATCGGACATGGATAGCGATCCAGTCCCGACCGCCACCTCCCCTCATCCTGCTGACGACGCCGAGGTGCTGTCTCAAGAGGCACTGGTTCAAGGGGAGACAGTCCCAGAGGCGCCTCAAGGCGACCTCCCGGACTCCGGGAGCCGAGGGGACGGGGCCCCTGAGAGCTCCGAGTTCGGCCCTCAGCCGAACACCGCACCGGAACCTCCAGTGGTTCCGGGCTCGGGTAGGCGGCCTCCTTCTAAGAGGGGCGAGACGCCTGCACCGGCGACCTCTGTCCATCCAGAGGCATCGGACAATCTGCTGGAAGCGCTTCGCACTGCTTCCATCGACGAGGAGCACCGCGCTATTATGAGTGCGGTGATCCAGAAGGTTCAGTCCGCCAAGAGCGGATTGACTGAAGCCTGTGCCAGCCTTCTAACAGGCTTTGAGGTAAGCGTTTAAAGTATAGGAAAAATATTACCGCATAGACAGTAGCCCCTAATGCTCTGTTCGGTGTTCACAAAGAAAAGCCGAATAGAGAATCAAACAATATCGCAGGAGTCTAATAGAAGTATGTCAATATGCATATGCAGGCTTCGCTGCTGGCGTCCGCCGCACTGACTGCGGAGGTCGCCGTACTGAAGCAGGACCTTAAAGGGTCCCAAGATGAGCTCGGCCTTACCAAGAGGCAGCTCGAGGAGAATAAAGGTAAGTAGTACCTAGTCTATGTATATGTATAAAAATAATGCGATTGCAAAATGATAGGATTATCATGAATTTGCCAGGGGCCGCGACCGAAGTGGCGACCATAAAGCAAGCGTTGTCCGAGGCTGAAGATAAAGTGGCCAAGGAGCGCACCGAGCGAGAGAAGAACGAGGCTCAGGTGGGCGAGGTGCAGCAAGAGCTCCAGGCTCTTGTGGCGAAGCACGAGGCGTTGGAGCTTGACTCGAAGACGCAAGAGTCTGAGCTTGCCGCGGCCCTCGAGAGCGCAAAAAGTGCAAAGGCCGAAGCCCAAAATGCCCTCCAGGAGATCGACACAATGAAGAAGATAGCGGCGGGTAAGGCTTTCTATATGCAAAGCAAGCATGTAGAAGTAAATTACCGATTACTTACCCGAATCTGGAGCTCTCCAGGAGCATTCGCAGATTTACCCCGCAGTGTGTCCGATGCCGCACAATTTTACCAGGCCGAGGATGGAAGCTCAACGGAGAAGCTGTTCTGGTCTCAATATACTGAGGCCGAACACCCGATGCCAATGAGCGACCAGCTGAAGCAGATGGTCGAGCTACATAAGGCGGCTGAACAGGCCATGAAGGGCTTTATAGTCCGGCTGTGGCCTGGCGACGCCCTTCCGAGCAGCTTCTTCAGCCTGGCGAGGCGGCTTGTGGATGTCTGCCCGCGGCTGGAGGTCATCAAGTGATCCGTTTGCATTGAAGGTGCACGCCGGGCTTTCGCCCATGTGAAATTGTAGTGGGTCAAGCTAGACGCCGTGAAGCTGATCAAGGAAGGGCCACCGGAGGGCAAGGAGCACCGCCACCCCGAGATGTACTACGAGGGTGTTCTGTCGGGTGCCCGTCTTATAGCGGATGAGTGTTCAAAAGATGTAATATTTGAGTGAGACTTGCTCGTTTTATCCTGTATTTATGAAAACTTGTTTCATATGCGCTATGCAATGCTTGTTTGAATTTAAAATATTGCCTTCTGTTTGGCCGTTTATCCAATATGAGAGATGGCTAGTCCTCGGCTTCTGCCCCCATGCCACAAGTGCTGGGGTGTTCGGGATAAACCTGAGCACTCTTGTTCCCATGTTTGGGTCCTTCGAGGGAGGTGCTTAGCACAACGAACAAGGCAACCGGACTAATAATGCTTTATCACTCTCACATAGCCGTAGAATTCTATAATTTTAAATTTCGGCGAAGCCCCTGGTATTCAGAAGGCCGAATTCGGGGCGCGATACACGCCTTTAAGCCGGACAGGGCCGGCCCCTCGCCCTAAGCGGCATAAGTCTTTAGGGACTCGAAAACCTCGTCGAACAGCGACCAGTCTCTCGCCTTATCATGACAGTCAGTTTTAGCTTTCTCTACTGAGGTGCTAAGCCCGGCAGAACCGGGGCACAATCGCAGTAGTTCTCCTAGTGCTACCTTAGCCGATAGAGCGGAACGTAAGGTACCAAAACATAGGAGCCGGGCAAACCCAACATTTGACCAAAGACATGATTCAGAGCTGATGCATATAATGCTATAAGTTCGGGGTGCCGCACTTGTGAAAGTGTTCGGACTTTTCACACCATATTGTGGGGTACGTAAGCCCCTGGTGTATTGGCCGTACCAAAGTGTACGGTTGCAAGGCGTCATTAATGAACACATATATATATAACAAGAATGCAATAATAGTCGTAATGCCATGCATTGTTTATTCAAAAAATTGCGTTAAAGCAGAATGATACAGATAGTGCGATAAGCAAAGAGTAGGACTATGTCCCTTCCAAGGGCAAGCTGAGGAATGGTATTAAATCGAATATTTCGCTCGTTACTGTAATCCACCTGGTAATTCCATGGTGTGACGCATCTGTCTGCCTCCTTGGTTGCTGCATCATGTGTTCGGCAATAGTGCTGCCGGACAGTGTTTCCAGAGATTAAGGTCCTGAAAAAAAAAAGAGAGAGAGAAGAATAACCAAACGGGGAGCCCCTAGTGTGGTTTAAGCCGCGTCTTGGGGCATGCCGTAGTTGTGCCCCCTCCCCACCTGTGCCCATGGTATTTTTAATGCGTAATTATGTACGCGTGGCACGAGTTTTGCCGTATGGCTGGGACTGGGGTGGGGGCCGCATTGCTACACGAGCTCAGATTGCTCCGAGCACGCTTGACGGTGTCCAGGTTTTGAAACGCCGAACTGGTTGGTTGCCTTGAGAGGCTGCTTTGCACTTCTGCTGCGAGGGCTGCGGTGTGCTCCTCTGTTCGGAGAGAGCGCTCTGTGTTTCCATTTACAGTAATAACTCCACGAGGTCCTGGCATCGCGAGCTTGAGGTATGCATAATGCGGTAGCGCATTGAATCTAGCAAATGCGGTTCACCCGAGCAGTGCATGATAACCACTGCAGAACGGGACTATATCGAAGATTAACTCTTTGCTTCAGAAGTTATCCGGGGATCCGAAGACCACTTCCAGTGTAATTGATCCTGTGCAATGGGCCTCTACACCTGGAATGACGCCTTTAAAGGTCGTTTTTGTGGGTTTGGTCCTCGAGGGGTCTATACCCATTTTACACACTGTGTCCTGATAAAGCAGGTTCAGGCTGCTGCCGCCATCCATAAGGACTCGAGTGAGGTGAAATCCGTTAATGATTGGGTCTAGGACCAGTGCGGCGAATTTGCCATGACGGATAATAGTGGGGTGGTCCCTGCGATCGAAGGTGATCAGATAGGAGGACCATGGGTTGAACATTGGGGCGACTGGCTCCAACACATATACGTCCCTGAGCATACGCTTCCGTTCCCATTTGGGGATGTGCGTTGCATATATCATGTTCACTGTCCGCACTTGTGGGGGGAACCTCTTCTGTCCTCCGGTATTCGGCTGTCGGGTCTCCTCCTCGTCATCGCTATGTGGCCCCTTATCTTTGTTTTCGGCAATTAACTTGCCGGCCTGCTTGAATACCCAACAATCCCTATTGGTGTGGTTGGATGGCTTGTCGGGGGTGTCGTGTATTTGACACGAGCGATCGAGTATGCAGTCCAAACTGGACGGGCCCGGCGTACTTTGTCTAAATGGCTTTTACCGTTGACCGGGTTTAGAGCCTTTGAATCCGGCATTGACTATCGTATCTTCGGTATTATTGCTGTTAATGCGGTGCTTATGTTTGTTGCGGCGCGACCTGCTATTGCCGTCCTTGGTATCTGAAGTACCATGGTTCTTTGACATGTTATTGCTACAGCGAGCCAGCTGTCTTCTCCCGCACAAAAACGGGTCATGAGTGTCGTGAGGGCTGCCATAGATTTCGGCTTTTCCTGACCAAGGTGCAGGGCTAGCCACTCATTACGGATGTTGTGTTTGAAAGCCGCTAAGGCCTCTGCATCCGGACAGTCGACGATTTGATTTTTCTTTGTAAGGAACCGAGTCCAGAATTTTCTGGCCGACTCTTCTGGCTGCTGAATTATGTGGCTCAAGCCATCGGCATCTAGCGGTCGCACATAAGTTCCCTGAAAGTTGTCGAGGAATGCGGCTTCCAGATCTTCCCAACAGCTAATGGAATCTGCTGGCAAGCTATTAAGCCAATGCCGCGCTGGTCCTTTAAGCTTTACTGGGAGGTATTTGATGGCATGTAAGTCATCACCGCGGGCCATGTGGATGTGGAGGAGGAAATCCTCGATCCATACCGCAGGGTCTCTAGTGTCGTCGGATGATTCAATATTTACAGGTTTGAAACCTTCTGGGATTTGATGATCCATTACTTCATCTGTGAAGCATAGAGGGTGTGCGGTGCCTCTGTATTGGGCTACATCACGACGCAGCTCGAATGGGTCTTGCCCGCTGTGTTCGGCCCGGCCAGATTTACTTTTACTGTATCCGGCGTGACATTTATCGTCTCGCATAGTGGCGCGCCCTCGTGATCCGTAGATCGATCTTGCATGCTTTGCTTTGTCCTCCAATACGTCTCGCAGGTCTAGCGTGTTTCCCCATGCTTTTTTATTTGAATTGCGTCGGGGTGCGGGCTGAGATTTTGGCTGGAATGCCTCTCTATCACGGCCATGAGGTGGCCGATCAGCCGCATCATACGCTTCTTCCTCCAGTCGGGGTAGCAACCTGCACTTTGGGTAACTCTTGGAGGGGCGCTCGACTTTATATTCCTCGGCAGCGATGACTTCAGTCCATCTGTCAGCTAGCAGATCTTGATCAGCTTGAAGCTGTTGCTGCTTTTTCTTCAGGCTATTTGCCGTGGCCATAAGCCGGTGCTTGAAGCGCTCTTGTTCGACGGGATCCTCTGGCATAACGAATTCGTCGTCGCCGAGGCTTGCCTCATCTTCGGAGGGGGGCATATAATTATCATCCTTCTCCTCTCTGTCTGCCGCTCTCTCAGGAGGGCTGGCTCCTCCATCCTCCTGCTCAAAATCTTGCTGGAGGGGAATGTTGTTGTCTTCGGCACTATCAGGAGTGCTATTATCTCATGTGCCGGCATCACCACTTTTGCTTTGGCGGGACTTAGAGCGGCGCCTCTGACGTCGGCGCTTGGGTTGCTTCTTGGAGGGGTCATCCTCCGCTATCTCGTCGCCATTGCCTTCTTTGGGTGTATCCACCATGTATATATCGTATGATGAGGTGGCTTTCCAGTGCCCTATAGGCGCTGGTTCATGTTCGTCTCCTACATCGTCATCCATACGGTCAATGTCTTCGGAGTCGAAGTCGAGCATGTCGGTTAAATCATCGACAGTGGCTATGAAGTGGGTGGTGGGTGGGCATCGAATTTCTTCGTCGTCCGCATCCCAATCCTGTTGGCCATAGTCCGGCCAGGGCTCTCCTAACAAAGAGAGAGACCTTAGTGAATTCAGAATGTCGCCGAAGGGCGAGTGCCGAAAGATATCTGCAGCGGTGAATTCCATGATCGGCGCCCAATTGGATTCGATTGGCAGGGGCGCGGAAGGTTCGGAGTCCAGAAAGGAGTCCGGCACCTTGGAGTCACGGGCTTCGCAGAGGATGAGGCTGGTGTTTGGCTCGATCGTCGTTGAGACTGCAGCCCCCGAGGCGGTGTCCAGCCACCCGTCCTTGATCGGCGCGGTTGGCTCCGAGCTAAGGGTCGAAGCTGATGCGGGGGCGGCCTCCAGGCCGCTGTTCGGTGGCAGAGCTAGGTCATACCCATCGTGACAGTGCGGCGTGCTCAGCTGTGGCTCGAATCCGTCGAAGATCAAGTCTCCGCGGATGTCACCCGTGTAGTTCAAACTTCCAAATCTGACCTAATGGCCAGGGGCGTAGCTTTCAATCTGCTCTAGATGGCCAAGCGAATTAGCCCGCAGTGCAAAGCCGCCGAACACGAAGATCTGTCCGGGGAGAAAGGTCTCAACCTGGACCGCATCGTTGTTGATGATCGGAGGAGCCATCGGGCCTAAAGGTGACGACACAGAGGAACTCTCAATGAAAGCACCAATGTCGGTGTCAAAACCGGCGGATCTCGGGTAGGGGGTCCCGAACTGTGCGTCTAGGCCGGATGGTAACAGGAGGCAAGGGACACGATGTTTTACCCAAGTTCGGGCCCTCTTGATGGAGGTAAAACCCTACGTCCTGCTTGATTAATATTGATGATATGGGTAGTACAAGAGTAGATCTACCACGAGATCAGAGAGGCTAAACCCTAGAAGCTAGCCTATGGTATGATTGTATGTTGTAGTTGTCATTGTCTTATGGACTAAAACCCTCCGGTTTATATACACACCGGAGAGGGTTAGGGTTACACAAGGTCGGTTACAAAGGAGGAGATATCCATATCCGTATTGCTTAGCTTGCCTTCCACGCCAAGTAGAGTCCCATCCGGACACGAGACGAAGTCTTCAATCTTGTATCTTCATAGTCTAACAGTCCGGCCAATAGAGATAGTTCGGCTGTCCGGAGACCCCCTAACCCAGGACTCCCTCATTCCACTTCACCACATCATGTGGGGGTTCAATCCTCTTTTTGGAGCTCCTTATTAATGAGATTGGTTGAGTAGAAGGCTCCTCCTCATTACCTGATTCATCATAAGAAATAATAGGAGGATATTGGGAAGTCTCTTCCCTTTCATTAGTATTCTCTTCGTCTTCTATTTGTTTTCTTTTCTTTACGTAATTGGCAATATAAGGATTTTCAATGCAATTCACCGCACAATACATATAAATTTCTTCTAGATCAAAGCCAAGAAGTTTGTAACGGGCAAATTCTGGAAGATAATTAGTTAAACGTTTCATTTCTTCATAACCCATAAGCAAACTAAGTTCATTATAATGTGCAAGGGAAATCAAGTCATCACAATTTTTGGACACGATTAGATCGTGAAACAATTTGCATCGGATAGCTAAATGACCACTTTCATTGCAAAGTCCACAGGTACGGCCAAGATAATTTAAGTTTTTAGCACATTCATCTAGCTCTTCTTGCAACAATCTGGTTTCTAAGTACTTATGCTTCTTGCAATATCTATCTTCCCTATTTGGTGTGTACTTACAAACCCAATGCACTCCACAAAAATTGACATGTTTATAGGAGACATTTTCATCATAACTAGTGCAATCATCATTAGCATCATGGATATTCAAAGAATTCGTACTAACAACATTGCAATCATGCTCATCATTCAAATATTTAGTGCCAAACATTTTATAGATTTCTTCTTCTAGCACTTGAGCACAATTTTCCTTTCCATCATACTCACGAAAGATATTAAAAAGATGAAGCGTATGAGACAAACTCAATTCCATATTTTTGTAATTTTCATTTATAAACTAAACTAGTGATAAAAGAAGAAACTAAAAGACCCGATTGCAAGATCTAAAGATATACCTTCAAGCACTCACCTCCCCGGCAACGGCGCCAGAAAAGAGCTTGATGTCTACTACACAACCTTCTTCTTGTAGACGTTGTTGGGCCTCCAAGTGCAGAGGTTTGTAGGACAGTAGCAAATTTGCCTCAAGTGGATGACCTAAGGTTTATCAATCCATAGGAGGCGTAGGATGAAGATGGTCTCTCTCAAGCAACCCTGCAACCAAATAACAAAGAGTCTCTTGTGTCCCCAACACACCCAATACAATGGCAAATTGTATAAGCGCACTAGTTCGGCGAAGAGATGGTGATACAAGTGGTATATGGATAGTAGGTAAAGGTATTTGTAATCTGAAATTATAAAAACAGCAAGGTAACTAATGGTAAAAGTGAGCGTAAACAGTATTGCAATGTGTGGAAATAAGGCCTATGGTTCATACTTTCGCTAGTGTAAGTTCCCTCAACAATAATATCATAATTGGATCACATAACTATCCCTCAACATGCAACAAAGAGTCACTCCAAAGTCACTAATAGCGGAGAACGAACGAAGAGATTATGGTAGGGTACGAAACCACCTCAAAGTTATTCTTTCCAATCAATCCGTTGGGCTATTCCTATAGGTGTCACAAACAGACCTAGAGTTCGTACTAGAATAACACCTTAAGACACAAATCAACCAAAACCCTAACGTCACTTAGATACTCCAATGTCACCTCAAGTATCTGTGGGTATGATTATACGATATGCATCACACAATCTCAATTCATCTACTCAACCAACACATAGAATCTCAAAGAGTGCCCCAAAGTTCTACCGGAGAATCACGACGAAAACATGTGCCAACCCCTATGCATAGGTTCATGGGTGGAACCCGCAAGTTGATCACCAAAACATACATCAAGTGAATCACGTGGTATCCCATTGTCACCACAGATACGCACGGCAAGACATACATCAAGTGTTCTCAAACTTTAAAGACTCAATCCGATAAGATTACTTCAAAGGGGAAACTCAATTCATTACAAGAGAGAAGAGGGGGAGGAGAAACATAAGATCCAACTATAATAGCAAAGCTCGTGATACATCAAGATCGTATCGTCTCAAGAACACGAGAGAGAGATCAAACACATAGCTACTGGTACATACCCTCAGCCCCGAGGGAGAACTACTCCCTCCTTGTCATGGAGATCGCCGGGATGATGAAGATGGCCACCGGTGAGGGTTCCCCCCTCCGGCAGGGTGCCGGAATAGGGTCCCGATTGACTTTTCGTGGCTACGGAGGCTTCTGGCGGCGGAACTCTCGATCTAATCTCCATTCTGGAAGTTTTAGGTCACGTGGGTATATATGGGTGCAGGGAGGACGTCGGAGGAGCCACGGGGCTCCCACGAGACAGGGGGGCACGCCCCCCACCCTCGTGAGCACCTCGTTCCTTCCTTGACGTGGGGTCCAAGTCCATCGGGTGTGTTTCCTTCCAAAAATAACTTCTCCAGTTGATTTCGTTCCGTTTCGACTCCGTCTGATATTCCTTTTCTTCAAAACACTGAAATAGGCATAAAACAGCAAATCTGGGCTGGGCCTACGGTTAATAGGTTAGTCCCAAAAATAATATAAAAGTGGATAATAAAGCCCAATATTGCCCAAAACAGTAGATAATATAGCATGGAGCAATCAAAAATTATAGATACGTTGGAGACGTATCAAGATGCAACTGCGCTAGTAACCAAGTGTGAAGCGTGCCAGTTCCATTCAAAGAAGCTTCATCAACCCGCATAAGCTCATCAGACAATCCCCCTTTCCTGGCTATTTTCGATCTGGGGGCTCGACATACTAGGCCCCTTTCCCCGTGCTGCTGGGGGCTTTGAGTACTTGTACGTTGCGATCGACAAGTTCACAAAGTGGCCAGAAGTGGAGCCAGTGAGAAAGGTAACAGCACAGTCAGCCATCAAGTTCTTCAAGGGACTAGTCTGCCATTTCGGTGTGCCGAACAGAGTCATCACCGACATCGGCACGTAATTCACGAGCCGCACCTTCATGTAGTACATTCAAGACCTCGGCAGCAAGGTCTCTTTTGCTTTTGTTGCCCATCCCAGAAGTAACGGGCAGGATGAGAGGGCGAATGCAGAAGTGCTGCGGGGCCTCAAGACCAGGAGTTTTGACAAGCTACACAAGTGTGGAAGGCGCTGGATTGATGAGTTGCCAACGGTTCTTTGGCCAATCAGGACGACACCAAATAGAGCCACTGGCCAGACACCCTTTGCCCTGGTATACGGGGCAGAAGCAGTTCTCCCCACTGAACTCATATACGGGTCACCTCGAGTGCTCGCTTATGATGAGTTTGAGCAAGAGCAATTGCGCCAAGATGATGCGACGCGCCTTGAGGAAGATCGTCTTTGGGCTGCTGTGTGAGCCGCTCAATATCAGCAAGCCTTGCGCCGCTATCATTGCCGCAAGGTTCACGCCCGAAGCCTTGAGGAAGGCGGCCTTGTCCTCAAGCAATTCAGTTGATAAACTAGAAGTGATAAAGAAAAAATTACAAACTCTGTTTTCTCTTGTTGTTGTAAATATGTAAAGTCAGCATTCAAGTTTTCAGCAAAGATTATGAACTAACCATATTCACAATAACATTTGCGTCTCATGTTTACTCATATCAATGGCATAATCAACTAGCGAGCAATAATAATAAATCTCGGATGACAACACTTTCTCAAAACAATCATAATATGATATAACAAGATGGTATCTCGCTAGCCCTTTGTGAGACCGCAAAACATAAATGCAGAGCACCTTTAAAGATCAAGAACTGACTAGACATTGTAATTCATGGTAAAAGAGATCCAGTCAAGTCATACTCATTGTAAACTAATAGTAATGGATGTAAATGATAGCGGTGCTCTCCACCTGGTGCTTTTTAATAAGAGGATGATGACTCAACATAAAAGTAAATGGATAGGCCCTTCACAGAGGGAAGCAGGGATTTGTAGAGGTGCCAGAGCTCGATTTTGAAATAGAGATGAATAAAATTTTGAGCGGTGTACTTTCATTGTCAACATAACAACTGAGAGATCTCGATATCTTCCATGCTACACACATTATAGGCGGTTCCCAAGCAGAATGGTAAAGTTTATACTCTCCCATCACCAACAAGCAGCAACCCATGGCTTGCCCGAAACAACGGGTGCCTCCAACTAACAACAATCCTGGGGGAGTTTTGTTTGCAATTATTTTGATTTGATTTGAGCATGGGACTGGGCATCCCGGTGACCAGCCATTTTCTCGTGAATGAGGAGCGGAGTCCACTCCTCTTGAGAATAATCTGCCTAGCATGGAAGATACAGACAGCCCTAGTTGACACATGAGCTATTCGAGCATACAAAACAGAATGTTTATTTGAAGGTTTAGAGTTTGGCACATACAAATTTACTTGGAATGGCAGGTAGATACCGTATATTGGTAGGTACGGTGGACTCATATGGAATAACTTTGGGGTTTATGGAATTGGATGCACAAGCAGTATTCCTGCTTAGTACAAGTGAAGGCTAGAAAAAGACTGGGAAGCGACCAGCTAGAGAGCGACAATAGTCATGAACATGCATTAAAATTAATCAACACCCAATGCAAGCATGAGTAGGATATAATTCACCATGAACATAAATATCGTAGAGGCTATGTTGATTTAGTTTCAACTACATGCGTGAACATGTGCAAAGTCAAGCCACTCGAATCGTTCAAAGGAGGATACCACCCTATCATACCACATCACAACCATTTTAATAGCATGTTCGCACGCAAGGTAAACCATTATAAACTCCTAGCTAATTAAGCATGGCATAAGCAACTATAATCTCTAATTGTCATTGCAAACATATTTCTTTCATAATAGGCTGAATCAGGAACAATGAACTAATCATATTTACAAAAAACAAGAGAGGTCGAGTTCATACCATCTTTTCTTATCTCAATCAGTTCATCATATATCATCATTATTGCCTTTGACTTGCACGACCGAACGGTGTGGATAACAATAATAGTGCACGTGCATTGGACTAAGCTGGAATATGCAAGCATTCAATATACAGGAGAAGACAGGGTAATATGGGCTCTTTGTTAGATCAACAATAATGCATAAGAGAGCCACACACGATTTTCATTATAGTCTTCTCCTCTCGACCCCCAAAAGAAAGAAATAAAACAAAACTATTTACATGGGAAAGCTCCCAACAAGCAAAAGAAGAACGAGAAATCTTTTGGGGTTTTCTTTTTAATTACTACTGGTACAGGCATGGAAAGTAAACTAACTAAAAACTACAACTAATTTTTATTTATTAAAGTTTTTCAGACACACAAGAAGAAAGCTTAAAAATAAAATAAACTAGCATGGATGATACAATGAAAAAGTATGAGCATCGACAACTGGCATGAGTGTGTGAACATGTATGTAATGTCGGTGAGAGATACGTACTCCCCCAAGCTTAGGCTTTTGGCCTAAGTTGGTCTATTCCCATGGATCAAAACTGTAGTTGGGGTCGTACTGAGAAGGGTCCTCAAGTTGCCACTGGTTGGCGATCTCCTCTGGATTCCACTGATAAACAGACTGGCAGTGAGGATTAGATGGTGGCTCCGGCTCTGCAACTGGCATCTGGCCCTGGAACGCATGAATGGCCTCAGGAAAAATGAGGTGTGTGCTTGAAAATATGTTAAACAAAGAGGGCGCAGGCAAGGTAATAATCTCACAATAATTTTTACCAAATATAAATTTGTACTTAAGTATCTTATTCTTATCCTTAACAATAAACTCATGTGCTACCATACTCTTATAACCTAGAACAATATGAGGCAGCAACTTTTCCTCTTTCTCATAATGCCTGATAGGTATGTTAAAGTGTGCAGCAAGGCGCGAGGCAAAGATGCCTCCGAGGACGGGGCCCTTAGTACGGTTCAGATTTAACCGTTTAGCAACAATAGCGCCTAAACTAAAAGTAGTATCATGAAACAAGGCATGGCGCAAAATAACAATATCAGGAGCACTAAGGTTTCCATAGTTCGCGCGACCAATTGAGCATCTACTAGCAAATATTGCAAAGTAACGTAGAACAGGAAAATGTATGCTAGTGATTCTCACATCGGAAACTTTCCTCGTTTCCCCTACAGCAATCATATCAATAAATCCCTCCACATCATTATGATGTGGTTCCTCTATGCTGCCCTCAAAGGGTATCTTACAAACCCGGCAGAAATCAAATAGTGACATCTCCTTAAACTCATCATATAAATAAAAATCCACCGAAGGTGGCGATCTTCTAGCATGGAAATGAAAGTTTTGCACAAAAATATTGGTGAGTAAGAGATATTGTTCACGATGGTCATGGAGGAAGGCGGTGAGGCCTGCATTCTCAGCCAAATAATAAAAATCTTCATAAATCCCGGCTTCTCTTAAGAACTCATCACAAGGCCATTCACACGGCCGAACCTCTGCAGTACGAGGGAGAATATAATTGGGCTTCTTATACTCTTCAGTTTGCTTATCCTTCGAGCTTCGGCTCGATGAGCCCCTCAAAAATCTCTTCATCTTTTTCTGAAAATTTCTAAAATTTTTAGTAACTTAAAATAAAAGTGAACCAAACTGAACAAGATTGATAGCAACTACTCCCACAAGTGCCTAGAGGCCATATCATGCATTAAAACTACTTTTGACCACATAAATTTGACATGCAAGCTCAAGAACAGGGTCACCTAAGCAGGAAAAATTTGCAATAAATAAAGCACAAGAACAAAAAGTAATTGGACCATTGGAGGAGTCACATACCGAAGAACAATCCCCCAAAGCAGTTTTCTGAATGGAGCTTTGAGCAAGGAGATCGAAAATGGCAGCAAGATGAGCAAGAACTCGGGTTTGAGCTGGTGGGCGATTTTTCCTGGAGCAAGACGAAGTGTGTGGGTGCAAGGATAAGTGGAGGGGACCCATGTGGGGTCCACGAGGCAGGGGCGCGCCCTCCACCCTTGTGGGCACATGGTGGGTCCCCCTAGTGTGTTCTCAGTGCCAATAATTCTTAAATATTTTGGAAAAAAAATCATATTTCATTTTCAGGGCATTTGGAGAACTTTTATTTTTGGGGTATTTTTTATTGCAAGGATAATTCAGAAAACAGACAGAAAAATACTATTTTTACTTTATTTAATAAGAGGGTACAGAAAGTTGTGCTTTCTAACTTCATCCATCTCATGCTCATCAAAAGGAATCCCCTAACAAGGTTGATCAGGTCTTGTTAACAAACTCATTTCGAATAACATGATACCGAAGAAATTTCGAATAACACTAGGTTACCTCAACGGGGATATGCACATCCCCAACAATAAGAATATCATATTTCTTCTTGACAGTAGGAAGGGGAAATGCAAAACCTCCAATAGTAATGGTTGAAATTTTTCCACTAGAATTGATACTGTGGACTTAAGGTTGTTTCCTCGGGATGTGTACCATATGCTCATTACCATTAACATTAAAAGTGACATTGCATTTGTTGCAATCAATAACAGCCCCTACAGTATTCAAAAAGGGTCTACCAAGGATAATCGACATACTGTCGTCCTCGGGAATATCAAGAATAACAAAGTCCATTAAAATAGTAATGTTTGCAACCACAACAAGCACATCCTCACAAATACCGACAGGTATAGCAGTTGATTTATCGGCCATTTGCAAACATATTTCAGTAGGTGTCAACTTATTCAAATCAAGTCTACGATATAAAGAGAGAGGCATAACACTAACACCGGCTCCAAGATCACATAAAGAAGTTTTAACATAGTTTCTTTTAATGGATCATGGTATAGTTGGTACTCCGGGATCTCCAAGTTTCTTTGGTACTCCACCCTTAAAAGTGTAATTAGCAAGCATGGTGAAAATTTAAGCTTCCGGTATCTTTCTTTTATTTGTAACAATTTCCTTCAGATATTTAGCATAAGGATTCATTTTAAGCATGTCAGTCAAACGCATACGCAAAAAGATAGGTCTAATCATTTCAGCAAAGCGCTCAAAATCCTCCTTATCCTTTTTCTTGGATGTTTTAGGAGGAAAAGGCATGGGTTTCTGAACCCATGGTTCTCTTTCCTAACTTTTTTCCTAGCAACAAAGTCTCTCTTATCATAACGTTGATTCTTTGATTGTGGGTTATCAAGATCAACAGCAGGTTCAATTTCTACATCATTGTCATTGCTAGGTTGAGCATCAACATGAACATTATCATTAACATTATCACTAGGTTCATGTTCATTACCAGATTGTGTTTCAGCATCAGAAATAGAAATATCATTGGGGTTCCCAGGTATGTCAACAATAGGTTCACTAGAAGCATGCAAAGTCCTATCATTTTTATTTTTCTTCCTTTTAGAAGGACTAGGTGCATCAACATTAGTTCTCTGAGAATCTTGCTCAATTCTCTTAGGGTGGCCCTCAGGATACAAAGGTTCATGAGTCATTTTACCCCCTCTAGTCATAACTCTAACAACATTATCATTTTTCTTATTATTTAATTCATTAAGTAAATCATTCTGAGCCTTAAGTACTTGTTCTACTTGAGTGGTAACCATAGAAGCATATTTACTAATAAGTTTAAGTTCACCTTTAACACTAGCCATATAATCACTCAAGTGTTCAAGCATATCAGCATTGCATTTCAATTGTCTACCAACATAAGAATTGAAGTTTTCTTGTTTAACCATAAAGTCATCAAACTCATCCAAGCATTGGCTAGCAAACTTAGTAAATGGAATTTCAGATTTATCAAATCTATAGAGAGAATTTACCTTTACTACCTGTGTCGGGTTATCAAGACCATGTATTTCTTCAATAGGTGGTAAATTCTTAACATCTTCTGCTTTAATACCTTTTTCTTTCATAGATTTATTTGCCTCTTGCATATCTTCAGGACTAAGAAATAGAATACACTTTTCTTTGGAGTTGGCTTAGGAGTTGGTACGGGAAGTATCCAATCATTTTCATTACTCAACATATTATTCAATAGCAATTCAGCTTGATCAATAGTTCTTTCCCTGAAAACACAACCAGCACAACTATCCAGGTAGTCTCTGGAAGCATCGGTTAGTCCATTATAAAAGATATAAAGTATTTCATTTTTATTGAGAGGATGATCAGGCAAAGCATTAAGTAATCGGAGAAGCCTCCCCCAAGCTTGTGGGAGACTCTCTTCTTCAATTTGCACAAAATTATATATTTCCCTTAAAGCAGCTTGTTTATTATGAGCGGGGAAATATTTAACAGAGAAGTAATAAATCATATCCTAGAGACTACGCACACAACCAGGATCAAGAGAATTAAACCATGTTTTAGCATCACCCTTTAATGAGAACGGAAATAACTTAAGGATAAAGTAATAGAGAATTTTCTCATCATGAGTAAATAGGGTGGCTATATCATTTAATTTAGTGAGATGTGCCAGAACAGTTTCAGATTCATAACCATAAAAAGGATCAGAATCAACCAAAGTAATTAACTCAGGGTCAACAGAGAAATCATAATCCTTATCAGTAATAAAGATAGGTGAAGTAGCAAAAGCAGGGTCATATTTCATTCTAGCATTCAAAGACTTTTCTTTAAGCTTAGCTAATAATTTATTAAGATCAGATCTATCATTGCAGGCAAGAAAGTCTCTAGCAGTTTCTTCATCCATAACATGACCCTCGGGCACAACAGGAAATTCATATCTAGGGGAGAATCTTCATCATCACTTTCATCAATATTATCAGTTTCAATAATTTCATTCTCTTTAGCCCTAGCAAGTTGTTCATCAAGAAA
The DNA here is from genome assembly GCF_018294505.1 of Triticum aestivum. Taxonomy (NCBI): domain Eukaryota; kingdom Viridiplantae; phylum Streptophyta; class Magnoliopsida; order Poales; family Poaceae; genus Triticum; species Triticum aestivum. The sequence goes on from NC_057806.1 coordinate 187,033,780, forward strand.
TTCACCTAGTGGCACAGTATTATCTAGCATAGAAGTAGTTTCATCATAAGTATCATGCAAAGGAGAAGTGGCATCATCAATAACATGTGACCTATCGAAATCAATAGCATGTGTAGGTGTCGCAAGTTTACTCAAAACAGAAGGTGAATCAAGTGCAGAGCTAGATGGCAGTTCCTTACCTCCCCTCGTAGTTGAGGGAAAAATCTTGGTTCTTTGATCTTTAAAGTTCTTCATAGTGATAAGCAAATATGAATCCCAAGTGACTCAAAAGAATAGAGCTATGCTCCCCAGCAACGGCGCCAGAAAATAGTCTTGATAACCCACAAGTATAGGGGATCGCAAGTTTTTGAGGGTAGAGTATTCAACCCAAATTTATTGATTCGACACAAGGGGAGCCAAAGAATATTCTCAAGTATTAGCAGCTGAGTTGTCAATTCAACCACACCTGGAAACTTATTATCTGCAGCAAGGTATTTAGTAGCAAAGTAATATGATAGTAGTGGTAACGGTAACAAAAGTAATATTTTTGGTTTTATAGTGATTGTAACAGTAGCAACTGAAAAGTAAATAAGCGAAGAAAAATATATGAAAAGCTCGTAGGCATTGGATCGATGATGGAGAATTATGTCGGATGCGATCAATCATGCAACAGTTATAACATAGGGTGACACGGAACTAGCTCCAGTTCATCAATGTAATGTAGGCATGTATTCCGAATATAGTCATACGTGCTTATGGAAAAGAACTTGCATGGCATCTTTTGTCCTACCCTCCAGTGGCAGCAGGGTCCTATTGGAAACTAAGGGATATTAAGGCCTCCTTTTAATAGAGTACCGGACCAAAGCATTAACACATAGTGAATACATGAACTCCTCAAACTACGGTCATCACCGGTAAGTATCCCGATTATTGTCACTTCGGGGTTAACGGATCATAACACATAATTGGTGACTATAGACTTGCAAGATAGGATCAAGAACTCACATATATTCCTGAAAACATAATAGGTTCAGATCTGAAATCATGGCATTTGGGCCCTAGTGACAAGCATTAAGCATAGCAAAGTCATAGCAAAATCAATCTCAGAACATAGTGGATACTAGGGATCAAACCCTAACAAACTAACTCGATTACATGATAAACTCATCCAACCCATCACCGTCCAGCAAGCCTATGATGGAATTACTCACACACGGAGGTGAGCATCATGAAATTGGTGATGGAGGAAGGTTGATGATGACGATGGCAATGGATTCCCCTCTCTGGAGCCCCGAACGGACTCCGGATCAGCCCTCCCGAGAGAGTTTAGGGCTTGGTGGCGGCTCCGTATCGTAAAATGCGATGAATCCTTCTCTCTGATTTTTTTTCTCCCCGAAAGTGAATATATGGAGTTGGAGTTGAGTTCAGTGAAGCGTCAGGGGGCCCACGAGGCAGGGGGCGCGCCCAATGAGGTAGGCGCGCCCCCCACCCTCGTGGACAGGGTGTGGGCCCCCTGACGTGGATTCTTCTTCCAGTATTTTTTATATATTCCAAAAATAATCTCCATTGATTTTCCGGTCATTCCGAGAACTTTTATTTCTTTACAAAAATAACACCATGGCAATTCCGCTGAAAACAGCGTCAGTCGGGGTTAGTTCCATTCAAATCATGCAAGTTAGAGTCCAAAACAAGGACAAAAGTGTTTGGAAAAGTAGATACGACGGAGACGTATCACACTCCAAGGTGCTGGTGGCGGCGTATTGCTCGTCGCACCCACCGAAGAGCGCCTCAAGTACGTAATCCAGATGCACTTTCCCCGGGGAAAATCGACGGACAACACGGTGGAGTACGAGGGATTGTTGGCAGGTCTCAGGATCGCGGAAGACCTTGGAATCAGAAAGCTCATCATCAGAGGTGATTCGCAACTTGTCGTCAACCAAGTAAACTAGGACTACCAGAGCCTGTTGACAGAGGCCTATGTGGATGAAGTGAGGAAGTTGGAAAAGCGCTTTGATGGATTGCAAGCAGAGCATGTTCCCCGAGCGGAGCACGGCATTGCCGACGACCTGTCAAAGCGTGCTGCCCTCAAGTTGCATGTGGAACCAGGTACCTTTGTGCTTCAGCTAACTCACCCATCCGTTGAACCATCAGCAGGACAGAACAAGCGAAGGAAGGTGGGCCCCGACAAGTACTTTCTCGCTGAGCTCCCAGGAGCCGTCGGCAAGGACATTGCCAGGAGTCCCAAGCTTGCCGGAGGGCAGCAATCCTCGGCAGGGCCTCACGCCTTGGCCATAGAAGAAGCTGCGGCCAAAGATGAGCCTTTAGTCCTTGGCGTCGAGCCCCAGGCTCCGGCATGGGCGCAGGCCACCGTCTGTTTCCTTCAAACAGGAGAGCTCCCCGAGGAGCAGGAAGAAGTAGAGAAAGTATCCCGTCGGTCCAGCATGTACCAGTTCGTTGATGATGCCCTCTATAGGAGAAGACCGAACGGTGTGAAATTGAAGTGCATTCCTCGAAAGGACGGACTGAGGTTGTTGGCAGAGATACATTGAGGCATGTGTGGCTCGCACATAGGGTCAAGGGCTCTTGCCGACAAAGTGTTCCGGCGAGGTTTCTTATGGCCCACCGCCCTTCAAGATGCAACTGCGCTAGTAACCCTATGTACGGAACCAGGCGCAGACCCTGTGTGCAGTCAGGGAAAAGGAATCCCTTAGTATGTATAGTTTCATGTCGATTTCCATGTTTGTGTATATACGTATATGCATGCTTGTCCAGGGTACTGTACTACTTTTTGATTCCAGTAAATGTTAGTGAACCACCGAGGTTCCGTGTTTTTGTCCTCACTTCTTTCTAGTCACGGCAAAGACGCGCGATCCCGCCAACGACCCGGCTCCTGGCAAGAAGTTGAGAAGACCGCCCGGCATGGTGATCCCCGGCAAACCAAAACAGATAAAGTTTACCTCTTGCCCGTTCGTATTCATAACCTATGACTTGTGCATTAGAAAACCTCGCCACTCGTCTTTAAGGACTCGGGGGTTCCCATTTCCGACATGAACGCTGCTTCGGTCAGAATGGTCGTGGTGACCCTTGTCAAAAAGAGGTGGACCAGGGGCTAGGCCCTTTGTCTGTAACCTGGCAAATGTGATTCTCCGGCAGGCGCAAGGGGCGCCGGCAAGGTGGCTTGCCGGAAGGACTCATTTATTTACACTAAGAAGGCATTTCATCTCCGCATGAACGTACACGTGCACGAGTTACCGGCAGGACTAGACTTTTTCATTAATATATTGATGCAAGTACAAAGGTTACAGGATACAAGCATGGGCTCGAGAGATTACATTATATAGAAATTAAGATTTGGCAAGTGCCTACAATTTAAGGAGAATGATAGGTTCCTTGTGATCTTCGTTCTTTCCCTTTTCCTCCCAGGTGCGGCGGGTGAAGGCAAAAAGGAAGCGGCGGGGAACGCGCCGATGGAGAGCTTGACGAGGAAAACCCTCGGCAGAGCGCGGGGCTGAGGGAGGGTGGCGGCACAGTCAGTCGAAGTCGGAGTCGACGTCCTCCCACTTGACGCCCTTGTCGTCGCTGTCGGTGTCCTCCTCGTCACTCCCGCTCAAGGAGGAGGGTTCGTCATCAGAGGAGCTCTCCGCATAACACCTCAAGCGAGTTCCCAAGAGCCTGAAGACCTTGATGGAGAGCAGGCCATCCTCCATCAATTTGAATTGGAGGACGAGCCCCTCCGACAAGCTATGGGCACGGGTGAAGGTCTTCCACCCACGGCGGAGATACATAACATGAGGGGCTGGGAAGTCGACGTCGACCCGCATGCTGCCATTCCCGCAGCCCCTCATGTGCAGCCTCAAGGCCTGAGGCGGGTCAAGGACCATCTCTCGAGCAAACGGAGTGGGGAGACAAAGACGGCCATGCACTGGCCCGCTCAGCCTGACGTAGAACTCGCGGGGCTGGTCTTCGACATGGCCCTCCATTGGAGGAGGGGCCGCAGGCGGAGGCGATGCCGGTGCGCCGCCCTGTCCTCCTCCTCCCCAAGCGCCACGGTGGCCTCGGCCTCGCCCCCTCCCTCTTCCTCTCGTGGCCAGCTCCGCCGTCACGAGCTCTTGGGAAGGAAGGGCACGCTGTCGAGCGGAGGCCCTCGTCACCGCCATCGGAGCACGAGCACGCCCTCTCGCCATGATGAAGGGAAGAAAGGAGTTGAGGCGGAGGAGATGAGCGTTGAAGGATTGAAGGACGCCATCCCCCTCCCTTTCTTCTTATAAAGGGGCAAGGCCAAGGCTCGGCCGCCCTGCTTGACCAATCCGGCCGCCATGGGGCGCAGGGAATCGGGACCGACCCGTTGCTCCAATCAGTGACGACCTAGTTTCCCGCCTCCACATTATGGTATGTGCCCTCCGCGTCCACCACCTACCCTCCTCGGGGCATGAAGGACACGTGGCAAGCAAACCAGAATCAAGAAGGCGACTGAAGCGACCGCATTCCACCCCGTGACCGTGGGGCGTGGGCACCTTGAAGGCCGCGACCCGAGTCCACCTAGTAAATGAGTCACGCCCCTGTGTTTTCCTCCCTTTTATGGGGAAGGCGCGGGCCGACTCTTCACCATTTACTACGATGTGATGCATGAGGGCAGAAACCGCCCCAGGCATGACCCCCACGTCACGCATGACCCCACGTCGCGCATTCAATGCGGGTCATGGGGAAGTGCGACGGGCGAGGGAGTTACAGTAGTACAACCCGGCCCCGCATGCCCGCGCACCGTTTTGGGCCTAGCCCAACAACGCGCCGCACTTATGTACGGTCCAGGCCCGGTGTAACGCCCACGATGCGGCTATATCTCCCACGTGTCGAAGCACGACTTAGAGGCATAACCGCATTGTAAGCAATGTCGCAAGTGGGGTGATCTTCACACAACCCATGTAGTAAATAAGGAAAGAGATACATGGTTATCTTACAATCGCCACGTCACGCAATAGCATAAATATGTCATTACATTCATCCAGATACAATCAAGTTCCGACTACGGAACCAAAATAAAGACAACCCCAAATGCAATAATGTCCCCGATCGACCCAACTGGGCTCCACTACTGATCGTCTGGAAAGGAAATGTAGTATCGACCCGAGTCCTCATCGAACTCCCACTTGATCTCAGTCGAATCTCCTGGAGCGGTATCATCGGTCCCAGCATCTGGTTTTGAAGGAATCTGTGAGTCACGGGGACTCGGCAATCTCACACCCTCGCGATCAAGACTATTTAAGCTTATAGGCAGGGAAAAGGTACGAGGTGGAGCTGCAGCAAGCACTAGCATATATGGTGGCTATCATTCGCAAAAGAGAGCGAGAAGAGAAGGTGAAGGCACGATCGAGAATCTATGATCAAGAAGTGATCCTAGAACAACCTACGTTCAAGCATAACCCGAGACCGTGTTCTCTTTTCAGACTCCGCTGAAAAGAGACCATCACGGCCACACACTCTGTTGATTCATTTTAATTAAGTTAAGATTCAGGTTTTCTACAACCGGACATTAACAAATTCCCATCTGCCCATAACCGCGGGCACGGCTTTCGGAAGTTCAAATCCATGCAGGTGTGTCCCAACTTAGCCCATCACAAGCTCTCACGGTCAACGAAGGATATTCCTTCTCCCAAGACAACCCGATCAGACTCGGAATCCCGGTTACAAGACATCTCGACAATGGTAAAACTAAACCAGCAAAGCCACCCGAATGTGCCGACAAATCCCGATAGGAGCTGCACATATCTTGTTCTCAGGGCACAACGGATGAGACTAGCTACGAGTAAAACCAACCCTCAAGTTTCCCTGAGGTGGCCCTGCAGGCAGCTCAGTTTGGACCAACACTCAGAGGAGCACTGGCCCGGGGGTTTAAAATAAAGATGACCCTTGAGTCTGCGGAACCCAAGGGAAAAAGAGGCTAGGTGGCAAATGGTAAAACCAAGGTTGGGCCTGGCTGGAGGAGTTTCATTCAAAGCGAAATGTCAAAGGGTTCCCATTATAACCCAACCGTGTAAGGAACGCAAAATCAAGGAACATAACACCGGTATGACGGAAACTAGGGCGGCAAGAGTGGAACAAAACACTAGGCATAAGGCCGAGCTTTCCACCCTTTACCAAGTATATAGGTGCATTAAAAATAGACAAGATATAATAGTGATATCCCAACAATAAACATGTTCCAACAAGGAACAAACTCCAATCTTCACCTGCAACTAGCAACGCTATAAGAGGGGCTGAGCAAAGCGGTAACATAGCCAAACAACGGTTTGCTAGGACAAGGTGGGTTAGAGGTTTGACATGGCGATATGGGAGGCATGATAAGCAAGTGGTAGGTATCGTAGCATAGGCATAGCAAAAGAGCGAGCATCTAGCAAGCAAAGATAGAAGTGATTTCGAGGGTATGGTCATCTTGCCTGCAAAGTTCTCCGAGTAGACATAAGCTTGATCCTTGTAAACATTCTCAACGGGTTCCTCGATCACGTACTCGTCTCCCGGCTCTACCCAAAGCAAGAACACAAGCAAAGGGAGACAAAAACAACCACGGTGCAATGCACAAGCAACATGATGCAAAACATTGCATGATATGCGGGACGTGATATGCAATGCGTATGCATGTTCTGGAAAGGAAAGATTGAACCTGGCCTCAACTTGGAAAACCAAGAGTTCCACTGGAAAGATGAGTTTATTTCGGTCAAAATCAATATAAAGATCACCGGAATCGGATGCACGGTTTGCAAATGGCAAGCAAAACAATAATGGCACAAAGCTACGATTAACAACACGGGGCCATCTAAATGCATCAAGAACAACAAGCTACTGCACTCTAACATAACAACAAAGCACATGGCAGGGATCCACTCAAGATGCTTGACAAAAGATGAACACTGAGCTACGGCTAATTCACTCAATAGCAGGTTCAAACAAGCATGGCAAAAGTGCAAAAGATATCAGGTTACAGACTTAGTGAAAATAACATGTCAGGTATTTAACATCAGGAAGCAATGTTTAGAGCAAGATAACAACATGCTACAGGAACATATCATGGCAAAGAAAAGGATGGAATGAAGCTACTGAAAGCATACAACAAAAGTCCCTTACTGACCATAAGCCAAAAGGGATCAGAAGATACAATGGCAACCATGTGAACATGGCAAGTTTCGTTAAAGATTCAGACTTAGTAGAAAACTGGAACATGGCAAAACAGATTCACGTAGGCATGTTTATGAGCTCGATGCACTCACCACAAGGCATTGCATGACAAACTAAACATACACCAAGCAAGTAGACATGGCATAGAAGCTAAACATGGCAAGAACAATCTCATATCATGCATGGATCAACTACAACAACCTCGGCAAAAATGCTTAACACGTAAACATTCTGCCAGGAATATTTTATAGAAAAAGTAGAGCTCGATTGAGTCAAGCTAGGATGCTCCATAATTGCAAACAAAGACATGGATGGATAGAGCATAACATCATCTCCAAAACATCCTTACTGATCATGCTCAAAAGAGGCATGGATCACTCTATAGCAACAAGAATGCATGGCATAATAATATAATCAGGAAAATGACTTAGAAGATTTCTAAGTCCCTGAAATCAGCAACATTACGAGAGCTACTTTGCATGCTTGTGCTAGTCACCACAAAGATCACAAAAATACATGGCACACACCCCTGTAAAGATGGCATGGCATACTTCAAAACACATGTAGGGCTCAAGTTCATAGGAGGCACACATTAATCATGGCAAAAATGACAAATGTCCAAATCTTGATAAGAATCTGAAACTAACATTGCATAGCACTCTTGCAATAGCATTTAGGGCATCAAGATGAGCTCAAATTAACATGGTGCAATGGGATGAAATGAAGTACTCATCGAGACGAACAATTTGATATGCTACATGCCCAAAACAGAGCCATGGATGCAGAGATATGATGCAATGAAAAATGCTAAAGGTTACTGGGACTTGGTAGAAAACGACCTCCCAGATCTAGGGTTCATGCACGCGGATCGGAGTTCGATGATGAACTCGCTGGAGTCGGAGGGGAGCTCGCCGGAGGGAGTAGGATCCGGCCCGAGCGCTCGTCGGGCGGCGCGAGGCGGCAAAGGGCGGCGAGGGCGGCGGTGGCGCGGCAGGGTGGCACGGGCAGAGGGAGCCGAGCAGTGCGGCGCACGGCGAAGCTGGCAGCGGCGGCCGGCAACGAGGCGGCGAGACGGCGCCGGCGCGGTTTGCGGCGGCGCGGGGCGGCACGGTGAAGGAGACGACCGTGCGGCGCGGGGAGGCTCGGGGCGGCGATGGGCCTTGGGGGCCCGCCCTAGGCTCGGCGGGCCGGCGGCGGAGGGAGGCAGCCAGGTGAATGGCAGCATGCCATGTGGCGGCGGCGGCGGGATTTTCATCCGGCGGCGGGCGGACACGTCCGGCTGTGCGGAGGGGAGAGGAATCTAGGTTTTGATCCGAAATTTCGGGGAAGAGTCTATATTTATAGGTAGAGGGAGCTAGGAGTCTCCAAATTGAGCACGGTTTGCGGCCACGCGATCGTGATCGAACGACCTAGATGATGGAGTGGGTTTTTGGTGGGTTTTGGGCCACTTTGGAGGGATGTTGGGCTGCAACACACACGAGGACTTTTCGGTTCCTCGGTTAATAGTTGGAGTATCAAACGAAGTCCAAATGGCACGAAACTTGACAGGCGGTCTATCGGTAGTAAAGCAAGGCCTGCTTGGCAAGTCTCGGTCCAATCCGAGAACGTTTAACACCCGCACACGAAAAGAGGTAGAACGAGGACATAGGAGCGCCGGAATGCAAAACGGACAATGGGGAAATGCTCGGATGCATGAGACGAACATGTATGCAAATGCGATGCACATGATGACATGATATGAGATGCATGACAAAGACAAAAAAACAAAGACAAAATCTGACAACGAGGAAATATCATAACTTAGTGCTAGAAATGGCAAGAGTTGGAATACAAATATGGCAAGTTACATACGGGGTGTTACACCCGGGGGCTCCTGTCGGTGCATAAAAGGAGGGGTCCTATTTTGTACCCCTTTACTGGTGTGCAGGCAGTTGAAGTCGTGCCTATGGCCACACCTAGTGGGGCAAAGGAAGGAAGCAAAGCCACAAGAGCACCAGAACAATGCCAAGCCAGAAGCACGAAGAGCAGAGGGGCGAGGTGGACTCCCCTGGCAAGGCCCTTGCCAGGGCGACCTCCGCAGCCCCGGCAAGAACCTTGCCGGGGTAACTTGCCCGACACCAGCAGAGCCGCCCCCTTGATCCCAAGAGTTCCAACACCATTAACCACTTTGGAACCGAGGCTCGGGAGGCACCTCCATGGTGGCATGCAAATCTTTGTGGAGACCAGAAGAACACAAGACTAGATGATGACCAGAAGATGACAATCCTCGGCAACATCCTTGCCAAGGATACCCACGAGACCCCTGGCAAGACCCGTGCCGGGGACGACCACAATGCCATGGCAAGACCTTTGCCGGGGCCCCGGCAGGACTCTTGCCGAAAACATCCGCGGGGTCGCAGCCAGGCCCACATCTGCCAAGACTCCACCGCTGTTCCCATGCAACTGTCAGCCCACCAACTAGGCAGGAGCCTGTGTGGCGACGTGCGGCCTCTAGGCCGACTCGGCAAGCACCTGCGTGGTGGCATGCAGATCTTCGTGAAGACTCTGCCACCGCACCAACTCAGCAGCCAGCCAGCGTGGCGCTACATGCCTCGCCAGTTCGGACGCGCGTCGAAGCCAGACGAGGCGGCGACAGCTGGGACGAGCTTCCTTACCGTCCCTGATAAAGCAAGGAGGGCACGTCGGCAGCGCATTAAATGCGTTTGTTCTATGGTGCCAAGAGATAGACTCGACTACTGTATAGCTTTCCATCTACTATGCGCCACTGTGGTAGCCGCTTTGACTATAAAAGGAGGCCCACGGCGTACTGAGAGAGGATTCGGATTTTTTGGATCTTGCACGCCTTGTAGCTAGTCCAAGAACACCAGATAAACAGGAACCAGCAGGAGTAGGGTATTACGCATCACTTGCGGCCCGAACCTGGATAATCCCCCGCGTTAATCTCTTAATCCCGCTCTTTCCGCAGCCCCGCACCCACCGACCATAGCAAAAAGGGATTCCTCGTGATCCCGTAGGTGTCATTTCCCCCGACAATAGCATTGGTCAATGATGCAATTCATGAAAGAATTAATAAGGGAAGAGAAGATTCACATACGAATACACTATCTTGGACATCTTTAATGATTTTGAGCCCCCATCAAAATATTATATGCCAAAATTGTTGACGTTGGATAAGGAAGACAACGTAATGATTTATGCTTGTTCATATTCACACAGAAGTTATATTGGCATAGATCCTTTAACATGTGGTGCTTGCTCAATATCTTTGCTAGCCAAAAAAGTTGCACTAAGTAGAGATACTACTTGTGCATCCAAAAACCCTTAAACCCAAAATCTTATATTGAGAGTCCACCATACCTACATATGAATTGAGTAAGATCCTTCAAGTAAGTTGTCATCGGTGCAATAAGGCAATAAAAATTGCTTGTAAATGTGTTGGATCATTTAGTGTAAGAGAAGATTGAGTGTTGTACAAACTTGTGATGGCAAAATAATAAAGGCAACAGACTACATAATAAAGGTTGCTATCATCAGGGGCAATATAAGGTGACGTTCTTTTTAGCTAAGGGATTGAGCATACAAACCAAAAAGCGCATGACAACCTCTGCTTCCCTCTGCGAAGGGCTTATCTTTTACTTTTATGTATTTATTTTTATGCAAGGGTCAAACTATTCTTCCCTATTCCCTTTTATTTTCTATTTTCGCAAGCATCATGTGGTGAGGAAAGATCTAGGCACATATATCCAGTTGGATGTGAGTGAGCATGAGTTATTATTGTTGACATCACCCTTGAGGTGAATACATTAGGAGGCAAAACTATAAGCCCCTATCTTTCTATGTGTCTGGTTGAAACTTTTTGCTCATGGGTATGCGGTGAGTGTTAGCAATCATAGAAGATTATATGATGGTTGAGTATGTGGACTTGCCAAAAGGCTCTCCGATATGAGACCCTTCCTGAAAAGATGATGAATTGTAGTTGCAAAGTTGACTGAGAATGTAGTTTGGTGGTTTTCAATAGAGTTTATGCTTTTACTTCGATGTTGTGATGAATTATTACTTGTTCATGAGAAGTTATATGATAAAAGTTATGTGATGAAGTTCTATGATAAAATTTGTTTTTATTATAATAATAAGCATGATGCTTCTATTTCCGTATTTTATTTTTATCGACACCTCTCTCTCTAAGCAAGTGGGCATGTTTTTCGATATCTGTTTTTCGCTTGAGGACAAGCGAGGTCTAAGCTTGGGGATTTGATACGTCCATTTTGCATGATGTTTTCATACTGTTATTTATAATGTTTTTATGCATAATAATGCTTTATGGAGTAATTCTAATGCCTTTTCTCTCATAATATGCAAGGTTTACACATAGAGGGAGAATGCCGGCAGCTGGAATTCTAGACCTGAAAAAGCTATGTCGGAGTTACCTATTCTGCACATCTCCAAATAAGCTGAAAATTTACGAAGAATTGTTTTGTAATATATAAAAAATATTGGAGCAAATAACTATCTGAGGGGGCCCACCTAGTGAGCACAAGACACCAGGCGTGCCTTGGTGGGTTGTGCCCAGCATGGCCCACCTCTGGTTCCCATCTTCTGAGATATATATAGGTCACTTTGACCTAGAAAACATAAGTAGAGGACTTTTGGGATGGAGCACCGCCGTCTCGAGGCGGAACTTGGGCAGGAGCACTTTTGCCCTCCGATGGAGCGACTCCGTCAGGGGAACTTCCCTCCCGGACGGGGAAATTGAAGTCATCATCGTCACCAACAACCCTCTCATCTTTGGGAGGGCAATCTCCATGAACATCTTCAACAACACCATCTCCTCTCAAACCCTAGTTCATCTCTTGTGTTCAATCTTTGTATCGGAACCTCAGATTGGTACTTGTGGGTGACTACTAGTGTTGATTACATCTTGTAGTTTATTACTATATGGTTTATTTGGTAGAAGATTATATGTTAGGATCCATTATGCTATTTAATACCCCTTTGATCTTGAGCATGATTGTCATTTGTGAGTAGTTACTTTTGTCCTTGAGGTCACGGGAGAAGTAATGTTGCAAGTAATCATGTGAACTTGATATGTGTTCGATATTTTGATGATATGTATGTTGTGATTCCCTTACTGGTGTCATGTGAATGCCGACTACATTGCACTTCACCATATTTGGGCATAAGGGAATGCATTGTGCAGTATTTATTAGACGATGGGTTGCTAGAGTGACAGAAGCTTAAACCCTAGTTTATGTGCTACTTCATAAGGGACCGATTTGGATCCAAATGTTTAATGATATGATTAGATTTTATCTTAATACTTTTCTCGTAGTTGTGGATGCTTGCAAGGGGTTTAATAATAAGTAGGAGGTTTGTTCAAGTAAGAACAGCACCTAAGCACCGGTCCACCCTGATGACCCACAAGCATAGGGGATCAATTGTAGCTCCTTTCGATAAGTAAGAGTATCGAACCCAACGAGGAGCAGAAGGAAATGACAAGTGGTTTCCAGTAACGTAATGTCTGCAAGTGCTGAAATTGTAAGTAACAAAGTAGTTTGATAGCAAGATAATTTGTAACTAGCAAGTAATGGTAGTAGTAATAAAGTACAGCAAGGTAGCCCAATCCTTTTCAGGCAAAGGACAGGCCAAAATGGTCTCTTATGATAAGCAAAGCGTTCTTGAGGGTACACGGGAATTTCATCATGTTGGTTTAATTCGTGTTCGGTACTTTGATAATTTGATATGTGGATGGACCGGTGCTTAGGTGTTGTTCTTACTTGAACAAACCTCCTACTTATGATTAACCCTCCCGCAAGCATCCGCAACTACGATAAAAGTATTAAGAATAAATTCTAACCATGGCATTAAACTTTTGGATCCAATCAGTCCCTTACGGAATATCACATAAACTGGGTTTAAGTTTCTATCACTCTCGCAGCCCATCATCTAATTGCTACTCCACAATGCATTCCCTTAGGCCCAAAATATGGTGAAGTTTCATGTAGTCGACATTCACATGACACCACTAAGGGAATCACAACATACATACTATCAAAATATCGAACACATATCAAATTCACATGATTACTTGCAACATGATTTCTCCCGTGACCTCAAGCACAAAGGTAACTACTCACAAATGATAAACATGCTCATGATCAGAGGGGTATTAAATAGCATATTGGATCTGAACAAATAATCTTCCACCAAATAAACCATATAGTAATCAACTACAAGATGTAATCAACACTACTAGTCACCCACAAGTACCAATCTATAGTTCCGGTAACAAGATTGAACACAAGAGATGAACTAGGGTTTCAGAGGAGATAGTGTTGTTGAAGATGTTGATGGAGATTGCCCTCCCCAAGATGGGAGAGTTGTTGGTGATGATGATGATGATGACGATGATTTCCCCCTCCGGGAGGGAAGTTCCCCCGATGGAATCGCTCCGCCGGAGGGCAAAAGTTCGGCGCTTCGTCCCGAAAGTCCTCCTCTTATTTTTTGGGTCAAAATGACTTATATACCAAAAGATGGGAACTAGAGGTGGGCCGAGGGGAGCACAACCCACCAGGGCGCGCCTGGGCTCCCTGACGCGCCCAGGTGGGTTGTGCCCACCTGGTGGGCCCCCTCTGGTACTTATTGGCTCCAATAATTCTTATATATTCCATAAAAAATCCTCATGAAGCTTGTTTGGAATTGTGCAAAATAGGTAGCCTGACCTAGCTTTTCCAGGTACAGATTTCCAGCTGCCGGAATTCTCCCTCTTGGTGTGTACCTTGTAAATTGTGAGAGAGAGAGGCATTAGAATTACTCCAAAAAGCATTATTATGGATAAAAACATTATAAATAACAGTAAGAAAACATGATGCAAAATGGACGTATCAACTCCCCCAAGCTTAGACCTCGCTTGTCCTCAAGCGAAAACCAAAATTGAAAAACATGTCCACATGCTTTGAGAGAGAGGTGTCAATAAAAATAAAATACGGACATAGAAGCATCATGTTGATTATTATAACAGCAGCAAAATTAAACATAGGACTTTTATCATAGAACTTCTATCATATACTTCTCATGAATAAGTAATAGTTCATCACACAATCAAAGTCTAAAGCAAAAACTCTATTAGAAACCAAGAAACTATGTTCTCAGTCAACTTTGCAACTACAATTCATCATCTTTTCAGGAAGGGTCACGTGTCAGAGCCTTTAGGAAAGTCCACATACTCAACCATCATAAAGTCTTCTATGATCGCTAACACTCACCGCATACACATGAGCAAAACGTTTCAACTGGACACATAGAAAGATAGGGGTTTCGCCTCCTAACGTACTCACCTCAAGGGAGATGTCAACAATAATAATGCATGCCACCCATATTCAACTGGACATATGTGCCTAGATCTTTCCTAACCACATGATGCTTGCCAAAGGATAAAAATAAAAGGAATAGAGAGAAAAACTTTGACTCTTGCATAAAAGTAAAAGATAGGCTCTTCGCAGAGGGAAGCAGAGGTTGCCATGCACTTATTTGTTTGGATGCTCAATCCCTTAGTGCAAAAGAACGTCGTGTTACATTGCCCCTTGTGATAGCGACCTTTATTATGCAGTCTGTTGCTTTTATTCTTCACCATCACAAGTTCGTGCAACGCTCAATTTTCTCTTACACTAAATGGTCTCACACTTTTAGAAGCATTTTTATTGCCTTTTTGCACCGATGACGACTTACTTGAGGGATCTTGCTCAATCCCTAGGTAGGTATGGTGGACTCTTGAAAATAAGATTTGGTTTTAAGGGTTTTTGGATGCACAAGTAGTATCTCTACTTAGTGCGGAATTTTTGGCTAGCAAAGATAGGGGGAAAGCATCACATGTTAAAGGATCCATGATAGTATGAATTCTATGTGAATGTGAATAAGCATAAATCATTAGGTTGTCTTCCTTGTCCAACGTCAACAATTTTGGCATATAATATTTTGATGAGGGCTCACAATCACAAAAGATTTCTACGATAGTATATTTATATGTGAATCTTCTCTTCCCTTATTAATTCTTTCATGAGTTGCATCACTGACTAATGCTATGTTTGTCAATCTCTAATAAAATTTTCTACTTATACTTTTCCTTATGTGGTACCAGCACCTACCATAGGATTAGTATATAATCTTTTCATTATTTCTTTCCTTTCTTTTATTTATTTCCTTTCTCTTTTATTCTTTCTTATTTCTTTTCTTTATTTGCAACATGAAAGTAGAGAAAGCAAAAACTCAAACTAAACTTTATTATATAACTTGCACATGATTACAAGGATAGATCAGTAAGCAAACTCTCAAAGAAGAAAGGATCGAACTAAACTTTTATTCATCTAAAGCAGAGGATCGAACTAAAATAAGTAAAAGCAAAAAGATAGTGGGATGATATGATACCAGGGCACCTCCCCCAAGCTTGGCGAAAGCCAAGGGGAGTGCCCATACCTGATACTTAGTTCTCTTTTGGTGGTGAAGAAGATGATGGTGGTGGTGGTGGTGAAGCAATTCTATCCTTAAGGATCAAGAGATTTTTGAATCGTCGGATGACGCTCCGGAGGTGGGTCATGTGCTCTTGATGCAGAATATTTTCACGAGTGAGATACTTATTTTCTATGCGAACTATTTCAATGATGCGAAAAGCTTCAACCTCAACAGGAGTAAGATGGGTAAGGTAAGGTTTAAGGATATCCTCCTCCTCCTCAGCTGGCAGTGCTTGTTCGAAGACCGGAGGCTGATCTACGATAACCTCCTTTCTCTCATCTCCTCCGACGGCTTCCACGGGCTCTTCTCTCTTCAGCTCGATCTTCATAAACCAAGCAACCTCTTCCACGTTGTTGGAGGAAGAAGAAGACATGATGCTTCGCTCGACAGATCTGATAGAAAATAGCAAGAAAAGAGAACAGAGGATTTCTCCGTGGTACGGTGATCAACACGTTCGGGAAGTATATATAGATTTTTTATCTTGGAGGACAAGCATACTGTAGAAAAATGAAGTATGGGAGGTGTCCCAGGTGGGCACAACCCACCTGGGCACGCCAGGCTGTCTTGTGCCCACCAGGGGACGCTTCCTGGAAGTTTGATGAGGACATCACTAACAAAGTTACACCCACAACCCCTACTGATACATATATAGGACCAATTACTAGAGCTCGCGCACGCCAATTAAATTACCAGGTACTTCCGTTTCTTGGTAATGATTCTAATGTTCGTGAGAATATGATGCTGCCTAAATTGGATACATTTGTCTTGCTTACAAATGAAGGGCCTAGCTTGGACAATAAGGATGATCATTGGAGCAAGATCAAGCATGGAGATGATGGCATGCGCAAGGGAAACAAGAACGGAGTTACAAGTGATGATTTCAGGACTTTGAAGCCACCATAATGAGTGTGTGAAGCCTTGGATGAAATATACAAGATGCCACTTCATAAATTTCGCCCAGAGGCTATTATAGGTGTTGCATCACCTTATTATTGGGTCAAGCCCATGTAATTTCAAAATACTTGGGTATAGGCTGTTTTTAGAGTCCGTATGTGTGGGGAAACATGAGTTAGGGTTGGTTTTAGACCCCTCCTCCAAGGGACACAAAATCCCCTCCCCCTCTTCCTCCATATATACAGTCCTTAGGGCGTCGTTTAGACTTTGCGTTTTGTTTATATTAAAGTTCACCATAGCTGCAACTTCGCGTACTTCGTTTGCGTTCAACGACCAGACAAAGGCGTCACAGAACCCCACCTTGATCGATAAAGCTTTCCTCTTATATTCGCAATATCCAGATTGCAATCTTAGTGTCTTGCTTGTTCTTCGTTTGCCTGCAGGAAACAGGCCTTCGTAGTTAGGTCGATCATGCTCCGGCGTGGTCAATAACCTCTCGGATTTGGTTTAGCGATTGCTAAGGCACGACATCCTCGCATGTTCGTAGTCGGATCGTCAAATTCGAATTCCTCCAAAACGATAGCCACCATCTCATCGAAAGTAGGGACACCTTTGCCTCTATCAAGTGGTATCAGAGCTCCAGGTTGCTCGGTAAGATTTTATAGTTTTTTCGTAGTTTAGATTGAGTCTGTTCTTCATACCTATAGTCCATGAAAAAGCCAAAAAAATTTAGGGTTAGTTCATTCTATCCGAACTAATCTGAGACTTTGCATAATCTTTTCTGTATTTGCTTTGTTGAATTTGTGATTGCATCGTCGTGTCAAATTGTTGGTCTTAGTGTCTAGTCTTTTAGAGTTTCGAGTTCTGTTCATAGGTTTTCACGTCGCCGCTGCCATATATCACCACCGCATCATCACCATCGTTGCTGCCGTATACCACCACTGCACCAACTTCATCGCCACTGTCGTATACCACCACCACATATTCACCGCCAATCTGAGTCCATATACGCCACCACCTATCTGCCACCATCACGCCAATCTGAGTCCACCTGCAACATATATCTGCCACCAGTCCGAGTTCCACCAGATTCATCATCGCCACCAGTTCGAGTTCCACCAGATTCATCTCCGCCACCAGTCCGAGTCCAGTATTTTGTTACTCTGTTTTGGATTTCCATATCACGCCATTCTCTGAGTCGTGACAGAGTAGGACTCCCGAACTTTCGTGATACCCACAGTAGAAAATTAGTTCCAGTTTAAAAAAACTAAGTCTGGAAAATTCTGGCTAGGCAGTTTTAAGACCATTTGTAGACTTTTTCGAGAAAAAAAATGTTGCGGAGCAAAAAAAGAGGAAAAAAGTGCAAAAAAAGAGAGAAAAAATCAGAGTGTGCTCACGTGCAGCGCCATGATTTTGTTAGTGTTGTAGGCTCGTGTCTCTAGCACGGTCTCGCCTAGGACCAGCACAGTACCGTTGTTTATCATTTATTCAACTTTGCATCTCTGAATTGATTATTGCTGACCCTTTTTGCTGCCGTATTATAAGCCTTCCCAGCTCCACATACATCTACGTCGTGCATTTGACTCTCCCTGGTAATAGCTCTATCCAAGCTTTGAGAGTTTTGACTACGACGGTTGCCGATCACCGCCTGCTGCTGGGTAAGAACTGGTAAGAATTTGAGATTTGCTTGACGGATTTGTGACGCCCCACCACCACCATTTTCTAGTAGTATGTAGGATCATATTCTTGTGTGTTTCTATTGCTGCTAACCATGGCAGGATCACAAGTCGACGAGACTGGCTAGGAGAACATGACGAATAAGGAGTTGCATGATAAATTTCAGCAAATGATGACTGAACAGGTGCAAGATGTGCTGAACAATTTTGAAGAGGCCATGGATAAGATTACTGGCTTTGAGAAGATGTTCGAAACAAAGCTCGATAACAAATTTAATGAACTGCTTGCGCGTCTTCCACAACCACCATTGGCTGCACCTGCAACAACAACAACAACAACAACAACAACAACAACAACAACAACAACAACAACAACAACAACAACAACAACAACAACAACAACAACAACAACAACAACAACAACAACAGCAACAGCAGCAACAACAACAACAACAACAACAACAACAACAACAACAACAACAACAACAACAACAACAACAACAACAACAACAACAACAACAACAACAACAACAACAACAACAACAACAACAACAACAACAACAACAACAACAACAACAACAACAACAACAACAACAACGACGACGACGACGACGACGACGACGACGACGACGACGACGACGACGACGACGACGACGACAACAACAACGACAACAACAACCACAACAACAACAACAACAACAACAACAACAACAACAACAACAACAACAACAATGACAACGACAACGACAACCACAATGACAACAACAACAACGACGACAACGACAACAACAACAACAACAACAACAACAACAACAACAACAACAACAACAACAACAACAACAACAACAACAACAACAACAACAACAACAACAACAATAACACCACCAACAACAACAACAACAGCAACAACAGCAACAACAGCAACAGCAACAGCAACAACAGCAACAACAACAACAACAACAACAACAACAACAACAACAACAACAACAACAACAACAACAACAACAACAACAACAACAACAACAACAACAACAACGACAACGACAACAATGACAACAACAACGACAACGACAACAACAACGACAACGACAACGACAACACAACAACGATGACGACTACCTCCATGTTGCAAAACAGCCCTCCGCCGAGCGAGCCGTGTCCCTTTTGAGCCTGGCCAAACTGTTGGTACTGTTTTGATACTTTTGTGGCTCCTGCTGCTAATGAGGAGGAGGAGGATTATGCGGGAGATTACGAGGATGAGGTTGATCAAAATCAGAACTACGTGCAACCACCAGCACCACAACCACCAGGTCGTCCACATGCAAATAATTGTAATGGTAGGGCTCCCCCTCAGGTACGAGATCATGACCATCTCCCTAAACTAAAATTGAATATTCCACCATTTGAGGGTAGATATGTTCCTAATATATATCTTACTTGGGAGTTAGAAACCGAACAACATTTCACATGTTTAGAATATCCCGAGGAGAGATGTGTTGCTGATGCACTTTGTGCTTTCACTAGTTTTGCTTATGTGTGGTGGTCTGAACATCGTAGATTATATCCGAATAATATTCCAACTACTTGGGCTGCTTTGAAAACTGCTATTAACGTGAATTACTTCAAAAATTGCGGCGTTTAAGACAAGAAAAAAAATTTGTAGAGGAATATTATCAGGAATTACAAATTGGCATGATTAGATGTGGTATTGTTGAGGATACTGAAGCTATGCTTGCACGTTTTATGGGTGGATTAAATAGAGAGATTCAGACCATTCTAGAGTATAAGGAGTACAATAATATCACTCGTTTATTCCATCTTGCTTGTAAAGCTGAACGTGAAGTGCAGGATCGACAGGCATTGGCACGAACTAACTATTCTGCAGGTCGACCTTCCTCATGGACACCGTGTGCATCCTCTACTTCCGCACATTCTACTACATCGGCACCTCCATCATATGCCACCTCCATTCGTGATACAAGAAAGCAGGCACAACCACCACTATCTACCAAGAGCATACTTGTAGGGCCTATACAGAGCTCTTCTTCTTCCATGGCATCAACAGGGCACACAAGTGATGTTCTTTGTCGTTGTTGTAAGGGAAGAGGTCATTATGCAAGAGAATGCAAATCTCAGTGTGTGATGATTGCTACTGAGGATGGTGGTTATGAGTCTGCTAGTGACTATGATGAGGAGACTTTGGCTCTTATTACACGTGAAGAACACAGTGGAGATGATTCTAAAAATGAGATGCAATACATGGCTCCTGAAGACGCTGACAGGTATGAATGTTTAGTTGCTCAACATGTTTTGAGTGTGCAGGTCACACAAGCAGAGCAAAAATCAGAGGCATAATTTGTTCCATACAAAGGGAGTTGTGAAGGAATGTTCTATTCTCGTCATCATAGATGGAGGGAGTTGCAATAACTTGGCTAGCATGGAGATGGTGGAGAAGCTATCTCTCACCACAAGATCACATCCACATCCTTACTATATCCAATGTTTCAATAACAGCGGCAAGGTTAAGGTAACACGTACTGTTCGTGTGCATTTTAGTATCTCTACATATGTTGATTATGTTGATTGTGATGTGGTACCCATGCAAGCATGTTCCTTATTACTTGGTAGACCATGGCAATTTGATAAAAATTCTATACACTATGGTAGAAACAATCAGTATACTCTTGTTCATAAGGATAAACATATTACTTTGCTTCCTATGACTCCTGATTCCATTTTGAAAGATGATATTAATAGAGCTAATAAAGCAAAACAGGAGCACAACAAGAGTGAAAATCAGATTGTGGCAAAAGAATTTGAGCAACAAATGAAGCCTAATAATAAACCATCTAGTGTTGCTTCTGAAATTAAATTGAAAAGTGCATGTTTACTTGCCACCAAATATGATATTGATGATCTAGATTTTAGCAAATCTGTTTGCTATGCTTTTGTGTGCAAAGAGGCATTATTTTCATTCGAGGACGTGCCTTCCTCTTTGCCTCCTGCTGTTACTAACATTTTGCAGGAGTTTGCCGATGTCTTTCCACAAGACGTGCCACCGGGATTACCACCTATTCGAGGGATTGAGCATCAGATTGACTTAATTCTCGGTGCTTCGCTACCCAACCGTGCACCATACCGTACCAATCCAGAGGAGGCGAAGGAGATTATGCGTCAAGTCCATGAGATGCTCGACAAAGGTTATATTCGTGAATCCCTTAGTCTAGGTGATGTTCCTATTATTCTAGTGCCGAAAAAGGATGGTACATCGCGTATGTGTGTTGATTGTAGAGGCATTAATAATATTACTATTCGTTATCGTCATCCTATTCCTAGGCTAGATGATATGCGTGATGAATCGAGTGGCTCTACAATATTCTCCAAAGTTGATTTGCATAGTGGATACCATCAAATTCGTATGAAATTGGGAGATGAATGGAAAACTGCATTTAAAACTAAGTTTGGTTTATATGAGTGGTTAGTCATGCCTTTTGGGTTAACTAATACACCTAGTACTTTCATGAGATTAATGAACGAAGTTTTACGTGCTTTCATTGGACGATTTGTGGTAGTCTATTTTGATGATATACTGATTTATAGTAAATCTTTGGAGGAACATTTGGAACATTTACGTGTTGTTTGTATTTCTCTATGTGATGCACGTTTTTTTGGTAACCTTGGAAAGTGCACCTTTTGCACCGACCGAGTAACTTTTTTGGCTATGTTGTTACTCCACAGGGAATTGAAGTTGATAAAGCCAAGATTGAAGCTATTGAGAGTTGGCTACAGCCCAAAACGGTCACACAAGCGAGGAGTTTCCTTGGCCTCGTTGGTTTCTATAGGCGTTTTGTGAGAGATTTTAGCACCATTACTGCACCTCTTAACGAGCTTACAAAGAAGGATGTGCCTTTTGTTTGGGGTACCGCACAGGAAGAAGCCTTCACGGTATTGAAAGATAAATTGACACATGCTCCTTTACTCCAACTTCCTGATTTCAATAAGACTTTAGCTTGAATGTGATGCCAGTAGAATTGGATTAGGAGGTGTGTTATTACAAGATGGCAAACATGTTGCATACTTTTCTGAAAAAATGAGTGGACCTAGTCTGAACTATTCTACTTATGATAAAGAATTATATGCTCTTGTTCGGACCTTAGAAACATGGCAATATTATTTATGGCCCAAGGAATTTGTTATACATTCTGATCATGAATCTTTGAAACACATTAAAAGTCAAGCAAAACTGAACCGTAGACATGCTAAATGGGTTGAATTCATTGAGACTTTCCCTTATGTCATTAAACACAAGAAGGGTAAAGAACATGTTATGGCTGATGCATTGTCTCGTTGTTATACTATGCTTTCACAAATTGACTTTAAAATATTTGGTTTGGAGACCATCAAAGATCAATATGTGCATGATGCTGAATTTAAAGATGTATTGCAGAATTGTAAGGAAGGGAGAACTTGGAACAAGTTCGTTGTTAACGATGGATTTGTATTTTGTGCTAACAAGCTATGCATTCCAGCTAGCTCCGTTCGTCTTTTGTTGTTACAGGAGGCGCATGAGGAGGATTAATGGGACACTTTGGCGTGAAGAAGACGGAGGATATACTTGCTATACATTTCTTTTGGCCAAAGATGAGATGGGATGTTGAGCGTTTTGTTGCTCGTTGCACTACATGTCAAAAAGCTAAGTCACGACTCAATCCTCATGGTTTATATATGCCTTTGCCTGTACCTAGTGTTCCTTGGGAGGATATATCTATGGACTTTGTTTTAGGTTTATCTCGAACAAAGAAGGGGAGGGATAGCATATTTGTTGTCGTGGATAGGTTCTTGAAAATGGCACACTTTATACCATGTCATAAAAGCGATGATGTTGTTAATGTTGCTGATTTGTTCTTTCGTGAAATTATTCGCTTGCATGGTGTGCCAAATATTATTGTTTCAGATCGTGATACTAAATTTCTTAGCCACCTTTGGAGATGTTTATGGGCTAAGTTGGGGACTAAACTGCTTTTTAGTACTACATGTCATCCCCAAACTGATGGACAAACTGAAGTAGTCAATAGAACATTGTCTACCATGCTTAGGGCTGTTTTGAAGAATAACAAGAAAATGTGGGAAGAATGCTTGCCTCATATTGAATTTGCTTATAATCGATTGCTGCATTCTACTACTAAGATGTGCCATTTTGAAATTGTGTATGGTTTCCTACCTCGTGCACCTATTGATTTGTTGCCTCTTCCATCTTCGGAGAAGGTTAATTTTGATGCTAAACAACATGTTGAAATTGATCTTAAAAATGCATGAGTTAACTAAGGAAAATATTGAGCGCATGAATGCTAAATATAAACTTGTTGGAGATAAGGGTTAGAAAACGTGTTGTCTTTGCACCTGGAGGTCTTGTTTAGTTACATGTAAGGATAGGTTTCCTAATTTGCGCAAGTCAAAGCTAATGCCACATGCTGATGGTCCTTTTAAGGTGTTAGAAAAAATAAATGATAATGCATATAAACTTGAGTTGCCTGCTGATTTTGGGGTTAGTCCCACTTTTAACATTGCAGATTTGAAGCCTTACTTGGGTGAGGAAGATGAGCTTCCGTCGAGGACGACTTCAATTCAAGAAGGGGAGGAGGATGAGGACATCACTAACAAAGTTACACCCACAACCCCTACTGATACATATACATGACCAATCTAGATCTCGCGCATGCCAATTAAATTATCAGGTACTTTCGTTTCTTGGTTATGATTCTAATGTTCGTGAGAATATGATGCTGCCTAAATTGGATACATTTTTCTTGCTTACAAATGAAGGCCTAGCTTGGACAAGAAGGATGATCATTGGAGCAAGATCAAGCATGGAGATGATGGCATGCGCAAGGGGAACAAGAACGGAGTTACAAGTGATGATTTTAGGACTTTGAAGCCATCATAATGAGTGTGTGAAGCCTTGGACGAAATATACAAGATGACACTTCATAAATTTCGTCCAGAGGCTATTATAGGTGCTGTGTCACCTTATTATTGGGCCAGGCCCATGTAATTTCGAAATACTTGAGTATAGGCTGTTTTTAGAGTCCGTATGTGTGGGGAAACAAGAGTTAGGTTTGGTTTCGAACCCCTCCTCCAAGGGCCACAAAATCCCCCCCCCCCTCTTCCTCCATATATACAGCCCTTAGGGCGTCGTTTAGACTTTGGGTTTTGTTTAGATTAAAGTTCGCCATGGCTGCAACTTCGCGTACTTCGTTTGTGTTCAATGACCACACAAAGGCGTCACAGAACCCCACCTTGATCAATAAAGCTTTCCTCTTATATTCACAATATCCAGATTGCAATCTTAGTGTCTTGCTTGTTCTTCGTTTTCCTACAGGAAACAGACCTTCGTGGTCAGGTTGATCATGCTCTGGCGTGGTCAATAACCTCTTAGAGTTGGTTTAGCGATTTCTAAGGTGTGACGTCCTCGCACGTTCGTAGTCGGATCGTCAAAGTCGACTTCCTCCAAAACGATAGCCACCATCTCATTGAAAGACGGGACACCTTCCCTCTATCAAAGTTCCTTTATTCCCAAAATTATTAAATATTCCAAAACTAATAAAAAATATTTTTGCAGATTTTTTGGAGTCAGTTTACTTACCGTATCAGTACCTCCTTATTTTCACGATTCTGGAGTGTTCCGGAAGGACTCTTTTATGTGTTCTTCCGGTTTCAAAGTTTGGATAATATTATTTTCAATATTAATAGGCGTACCTGAGATATAATGTTTTATTTGTTGCCCATTGACAACCTTCTGGTTAGTACCTTGAGAATTATTTATTTTGATGGCTCCAAACCGATAAACCTCCTCGATGACATATGGGCCTTCCCATTTTGAGAGGAGTTTTCCTGCAAAGAATCTAAAACAAGAGTTGTACAAAAGAACATATTCTCTGACTTTAAACTGACGCTTTTGGATTCTTTTGTCATGCCATCTTTTAACTTTTTCTTTGAATAATTTTGCATTTTCATAAGCTTGGGTTCTCCATTCATCTAGAGAGCTAATATTAAATAACCTCTTTTCACCAGCAAGTTTGAAGTCATAATTGAGTTCTTTGATTGCCCAAAATGCTTTATGTTCTAACTCAAGAGGCAAATGACAAGATTTTTCATAAACCATCTTATAAGGAGACATACCCATAGGATTTTTATATGCTGTTCTATAAGCCCAAAGTGCATCATCTAATTTTTTAGACCAATTCTTCCTGGACCTATTGACAGTGTTTTGCAAAATTAATTTTATTTCTCTATTGCTAAGTTCAACTTGACCACTAGACTAAGGATGATAAGGTGATGCAATTCTATGGTTAACATCATACTTGGCAAGCATTTTACGGAAAGCACCATGAATAAAGTGTGAACCACCATCAGTCATTAAATATCTAGGGACTCCAAACCTTGGGAAAATAACTTCCTTTAGCATTTTTAATAGAGGTGTTGTGATCAGCACTACTGGTTGCAATAGCTTCTACCCATTTAGTAACATAATCAACAGCAACCAAAATATGTGTATACCCATTAGAGGAAGGAAAAGGTCCCATGTAATCAAATCCCCAAACATCAAATGGTTCAATAGCAAGTGAATAATTCATAGGCATTTCTTGACGCTTACCGATATTACCTATTCTTTGGCATTCATCACAAGATAAGACGAACTTACCGGCATCCTTGAAGAGAGTATGCCAATAAAATCCAGATTGCAATACCTTGTGAGCAGTTCTATCTCCAGCATGATGCCCTCCGTAAGCTTCGGAGTGACATTTCCATAGGATGTGTCCCTATTCATGCTCAGGTACACAACGTCTAATAATACCATCTACTCCTTCTTTATAAAGATGTGGGTCATCCCAAAAGTAATGTCTTAAATCATAGAAGAATTTTTTCTTTTGTTGGTATGTAAAACTAGGTGGTAAATATTTAGCAACAATTTAATTAGCATAGTCAGCATACCAAGGAGTACTATGAGAAACATTGATTGCAACTAACTGCTCATCAGGAAAACTATCATCAATAGGTAGTGGGTCATCAAGCACATTTTCAAGCCTAGACAAATTATCAGCTACTAGGTTCTCAGCTCCTTTTCTATCAATGATATGTAAATCAAATTCTTGTAACAAGAGAACCCACCTAATAAGTCTAGGTTTAGCATCTTTCTTTTCCATGAGATATTTAATAGCAGCATGGTCTGTGTGAACAGTTACTTTGTAATCAACAATATAAGGTCTAAACTTATCACAAGCAAACACCATTGCTAAGAATTCTTTTTCGGTAGTAGCATAATTTCTTTGAGCACTGTCTAGAGTTTTACTAGCATAATGAATTACATTCAATTTCTTATCAACTCTTTGTCCTAGAATAGCAACAACAGCATAATCACTATCATCACACATAATTTCAAAAGGCAAGTTCCAATCAAGTGGTTGAAGAATAGGTGCAAAAATTAAGGCTTTCTTGAGTGTTTCAAAGGCTTCTAAACAATCATCATCAAAAATAAAGGGAATATCCTTTTGCAAGCGACTAGTAAGAGGCCTAGAAATTTTAGAAAAGTCTTTGATAAATCTCCTATAGAAACCAGCATGACCTAAGAAACTATGAATACCTTTTATATCTTTAGGACATGGCATTTTCTCAATTGCATCAACCTTAGCTTTGTCCACTTCAATACCTATTTCAGAAATTTTATGACCCAAGACAATGCCTTCATTAACCATAAAGTGGCACTTCTCCCAATTCAAGACAAGATTTGTTTGTTCACATCTCTGCAAAACTCGGTCAAGATTTCTTAAACAATCATCAAAAGATTTCCCATAAACAAAGAAGTCATCCATGAAAACCTCAACAATCTTTTCACAAAAGTCAGAGAATATAGCAGTCATACATCTTTGAAAGGTAGCAGGTGCATTACATAAACCAAAAGGCATACGTCTATAAGCATAGGTTCCAAAGGGACATGTAAAAGTGGTCTTTTCTTGATCAGGTTGAGAAACAGGTATTTGTGAAAAGCCAGAATATCCATCAAGGAAGCAAAAGTGTGTGTGCTTAGATAATCTTTCAAGCATTTGGTCAATAAAAGGCAAAGGGTAATGATCTTTTCTAGTTGCTTTGTTTAATTTTCTAAAATCTATTACCATTCTATAGCCTGTAACAATTCTTTGTGGAATAAGTTCATTCTTATCACTAGGAACAATAGTTATACCTCCTTTCTTAGGAACACAATGAACAGGACTTACCCATCTACTATCAGCTATAGGATAGATTATACCTGCTTCCAGAAGTTTTACTATTTCCGTTCTTACCACTTCTTTCATCTTCGGATTTAACCAACGTTGGTGATCAACAACGGGTTTAGCATCAGGCTCGATATTAATTTTGTGCTGACATAGAGTGGGACTAATGCCCTTTAAATCATCAAGAGTATATCCAATAGCAGCTCGGTGCTTCCTTAGAACTTTCAATATCTTTCTTCTTCATGTTCTGAAAGGTTAGCACTAATAATAACAGGATATATCTTCTTTTCATCAAGATAAGCATATTTCAAAGTGTCTGGCAATTGTTTTAATTCAAACACAGGATCACCTTTAGATGGAGGAGGACCTCCTAGAGTTCCAACAGGCAAATTGTGTTTAAGAGAGGACGTTGTTCAAAGAAAATTTTATCTATTTCATTTCTTTCATGCATATGAAAATCATTTTCATGGTCTAGCAAATATTTTTCTAAAGGATCAGTAGGTGGTACAGCAATAGAAGCAAGACCAATTAATTCGCCCTTACTAGGCAATTCTTTTTCATGAAGATTTCTACTAAACTTGGAAAAAATCATGAGACTCATCACCAAAACTAACACTGACAGTTTGTTTCTTACAATTTATCTTAGCATTAACGGTATTCAAGAAAGGTCTACCAAACATAATGGGACAGAAGTCATCTTGTGGGGAACCAAGAACAAGAAAATCAGTAGGGTATTTTATTTTCCCACACAAGACTTCAACATCTCTAACAATCCTAATTGGTGATATAGTGTCTCTATTAGCAAGTTTAATAGTAACATCTATTTCTTCTATCTCTGCGGGTGCTATGTCATTCATAATTTCTTGATATAAGGTGTAAGGAATAGCACTCACACTAGCACCTATGTCACATAAACCATGATAATAGTGATCTCCTATTTTAACTGAGATGACGGGCATGCCAACAATAGCTCTATGTTTATCTTTTTTATCAGGTTTGGCAATTCTAGCAGGTTCTTCACAAAAGTAAATAACATGCCATCCATATCTTCTTCCAAGAGATCTTTAACCATAGCAATACTAGGTTCTACTTTAATTTGTTCATCAGGTTTAGGTGTTATAGTATAACTTTTTTTAACCACAGCTGAAACTTTAGCATGTTCCTTTATCCTAACAGGGAAAGGTGGTTTCCCAATATAAGCAGAAGGAACAACTAGATCAACATTATAAAGTATAGTTTCTTCTTTAATTGGTACCGGTTCTTTAATTTCTTATTTAATAGGTGGGTGATATTTAAACCACTTCTCTTTAGGGAGTTCAACATGAGTAGCAAATGATTCACAAAAGGAGGCTACTATCTCAGAGTCAAGTCCATATTTAGTGCTAAACTTTTGAAAAGCATCGGTATCCATAAAAGATTTAACACAATAATACTTAAGTTTAATAACTGACTCTTTACCTTCCTCAAGTTCCCAATCTTCAGAGTTGCGTTTAATTCTTTCCAAAAGATCCCACCGGAATTCAATAGTCTTCTTCATAAAAGAACCAGCACAAGAAATATCAAGCATGGTTTGATAATTACGAGAAAGCCGAGCATAAAAATTCTGGATAATAATTTCTCTTGTGAGCTCATGATTGGGGCATGAATATAACATTGACTTAAGCCTCCCCCAAGCTAGAGAGATACTTTCTCCTTCACGAGGCCAAAAATTATATATATAATTCCGATCACGATGAACTAGATGCATAGTATAAAAAATTTGGTGGAACTCCAATTTCAAACGATTCCAATTCCAAGATCCAATATCATCGCATAACCTATACCATGCCAATGCTTTTCCCTTCAAAGATAAAGGAAAAACCTTACTTCATCCCTGGGTAGACCTGCAAGCTTAAACAATCCACAAATTTGTTCTACATATAACAAGTGCATATCAGGATGTTCGGTTCCATCTCCTACATAAGGATTAGCTAGCGGTTGTTCTATCATACCCGAAGGAATTTCATATTCAATATGTTTAGTAGGTGATGTAGGTTGAGGGGTAGCTAATTGTGGTTCCAGACGAGGTGAAGATACCCCGAACAAACCCCTCAAAGGATTGTTTTCCATAGTAACAAGTGACAATAAATTTCAGCACACTATATAAATGTTTCCTTACCAAATTCCACTTACCAAAGGCGCTTCACTCCCCAACAACGGTGCCAGAACATAGCCTTGATGACCCAAAAGTATAGGGGATCAATTGTAGCTCTTTTCAGTAAGTAAGAGTGTCGAACCCAACGAGGAGCAGAAGGAAATGACAAGTGGTTTTCAGTAAGGTAATGTCTGCAAGTGCTAAAATTGTAAGTAACAAAGTAGTTTGATAGCAAGATAATTTGTAACGAGCAAGTAACGATAGTAGTAATAAAGTGCAACAAGGTAGCCGAATACTTTTCAGGCAAAGGACAGGCCAAAATGGTCTCTTATGATAAGCAAAGCGTTCTTGAGGGTACATGGGAATTTCATCTAGTCACTTTCATCATGTTGGTTTAATTCATGTTCAGTACTTTGATAATTTGATATGTGGGTGTACCGGTGCTTAGGTGCTGTTCTTACTTGAACAAACCTCCTACTTATGATTAACCCTCCCGCAAGCATCCGCAACTACGATAAAAGTATTAAGAATAAATTCTAACCATAGCATTAAACTTTTGGATCCAATCGGTCCCTTACGGAATAGCGCATAAACTGGGGTTTAGGTTTCTGTCACTCTCGCAACCCATCATCTAATTTCTACTCCACAATGCATTCCCTTAGGACAAAAATACGGTGAAGTGTCATGTAGTCAACGTTGACATGACACCACTAAGGGAATCACAACATACATACTATCAAAATATCGAACACATATCAAATTCACATGATTACTTGCGACATGATTTCTCCCGTGACCTTAAGAACAAAGGTAACTACCCACAAATGGTAAACATGCTCATGATCAGAGGGGTATTAAATAGCATATTGGATCTGAACATATAATCTTCCACCAAATAAACCATATAGTAATCAACTACAAGATGTAATCAACACTACTAGTCACCCACAAGTACCAATCTATAGTTCCGGTAACAAGATTCAACACAAGAGATGAACTAGGGTTTGAGAGGAGATGGTGTTTTCGAAGATGTTGATGGAGATTGCCCTCCCCAAGATGGGAGAGTTGTTGGTGATGATGATGACGATGATTTCCCCCTCCGGGAGGGAAGTTCCCCCGGCGGAATCGCTCCGCCGAAGGGCAAAAGTGCTCCTGCCCAAGTTCCGCCTCGAGGTGGCGGCGCTTCGTCCCGAAAGTCCTCCTCTTATTTGTTTAGGTCAAAATGACTTATATACCAAAAGATGGGCACCGGAGGTGAGCCGAGGGGAGCACAACCCACCAGGGCGCGCCCAGGTGGGTTGTGCCCACCTGGTGGGGCCCCTCTGGTACTTATTGGCTTCAATAATTCTTATATATTCCATAAAAAATCCTTGTGAAGTTTCAGCTTGTTTGGAGTTGTGCAGAATAGGTAGCCTGACGTAGCTTTTCCAGGTACAGATTTCCAACTGCCGGAATTCTCCCTCTTGATGTGTACCCTGTAAATTATGAGAGAAAAGGCGTTAGAATTACTCCAAAAAGCATTATTATGGATAAAAACATTATAAATAACAGTAAGAAAACATCATGCAAAATGGACGTATCACACCCACATATCAAATTATCAAAGTAGCGAACACGAATCAAACCAACATGATGAAAGTGACTAGATGAAATTCCCATGTAGCCTCAAGGACGCTTTGCCTATTATAAGAAACCGTTTTGGCCTATCCTTTGCCACAAAAGGATTGGGCTATCTTGCTACACTTTATTTAACATTATCGTTACTTGCTCTTTACAAATTATCTTGCTATCAAACTATCTGTTACTGACAATTTCAGTGCTGGCAAAAAATACCTTGCTAAAAACCACTTTTCATTTCCTTCTGCTCCTTGTTGGGTTCGACACTCTTACTTATCGAAAGGACTACAATTGATCCCCTATACTTCTGGGTCATCAGCAGGTCATAGCAATTCATCATATACCAGCAGTAGCTCATAGCAATTCATCATCTAGCAGCAGTAGGAGCAGCTCATGGCAATTCATTATATAGCAGCAGCAGGAGCAGCTCATAGCAACTCATCATATAGCAGCAGCAGCTCATAGCAATTCATCATATAGCAGCAGTAGCTCATAGCAATTCATCATATAGCAGCAGCAGGAGCAGCTCATGGCAATGCATCATATAGCAGCAACAACTCATAGCAATTCATCGTATAGCAGATCAGAATGAAAATTTGGCAAAAAAATTAGAGAAGATCCTCACCTTGTTGGATGAGATCATCCTTCAACAGCACCACGGCCTGGGAGGAGGCGAGGGGGAATGAGGTGCCTTCTGCCAGAGTGGGGCATCGGCGATAGTTGTGTGGTGACCGCCAGAGTTGAGCGTTGGACAGACCATAGTGGAGCAGCTGCTGGAGACCATGAGAGTGAGGGGAGGCGCCAGAGAGAGGAGCAGCCAGGGAGAATGGGCCCTAACCGCCGGCCATCTTGCCTAGCTAGGTAGAGCATCATTGAGGAGCAGGCCAAATGGGACCTGTGGTGGCAGCTCGCTGGAGGAACCGTAGCGCTGCAGGAAGGAGATCGAGGTAGAGGGAGAGGAGATGCAAGCGGGTAGGGCAATGAACTCTTGCGTGTTTTTTTAATTGAGGGTCACGTGTGGCGTGGGCGTGACTAGTGGCATTTTGAGTGTAATAGGCAGACAACAGAGTCATTTTTCTATTCGCATTCCCTTCAATTTTTTGTGAGCTTCTACACCAAGCACCCCTCCCCCCAAGTGAAGTAAGTTAAGCCCATGCCCATAACTCAAAAACGAGTTCTTTACATCTTTTATGGCTTATTTTGACAATAACCTCTCAAAAGGCAGAATAGAATTGGCCCTTAACCTATTCAATTGTGTGTGCAATGATGAATCACTCATGCCTGCTATAGTGTACATTTAGGCATCATACATGGCATAACCTAATACATGTGCATTTCATTATAGAATCTAAAATATGCAATGTTTATGTTAGTTCATACGTTGCACATGATGTTTAAATGCCTCTTAAATCTGGTCAGTCAAGTGATGGTCTTTAAGCCTCCTTCTATGCTTGTTTTCTTGATATGTAATTCAATGTTGTGCAAGATTTGCTCACACATCTATTGAATTACTTGTTTGTATTAGCCAGCCATACTAGGACTGTTTGCTTTGATTACTTGTTGTTCTTGACCTAACAGAGCTTGTCAATGATTTAAACACTAAGGGTTGTTGTAGTGGGGGCTTGTACAACTCATAGGTGACATAAAGGTTTGGTTGTACACTAAACTAGACTCTCCAAGAGTACCTGGAGGTCCAGTTCGAAGGTATGCCTAGTTTTTACATAGCGCACACATAGTAAATGCTCATTTCATTGTGTGCAAGAGATGTGGCATGTTTCATTATGTGGTGTTGTTTTATTATAAACTCATCCTTTGGTGTTGTTCACAGACTAGAAAGTATGCATATTTATCTTCCAAGGAGACCAATAACTAGTTTGTGTCACCTTGCAGAGGGGGTGCAATGAAGATAAGATTGAGGATTTCCAAGTACAAGATGTCAGGAAGGAACCTTGCGAGATAAGGAGGAGCAACGCTGAGCCTTTTCAACCAGATATGGTAAGTCACTGTATTACAATTACCAGGACATCCTATTTGTTTGATATTGTGCTTGCGTAGGGTTCTTCACCTGTAACCCAGTCATTGGGCCATTGATTAAAACTCCCTCCGCTCACTACTATATGACGTTCTAACTTTTTTGTAAATCAGATGTATGTAAACACATTTTAATGTGTCTGTTCACTCATTACGGATGTAGTCTACTTTTAAATATCTAAAACATCTTATAGTAGTGAATAGTGTGAAACTACTTCCTACTATGGTAGAGTTTTCAATGTCATAAATGTCATAACCAAACGCATGTTCACATCATTGGCCTCCCTGTCATTACTAGGATCTTGATTACATATAGTCGAGATACTTCATAGGGGGGAAACAATATTACATTACTTGTTCCTTTATATAGTAAATGTAGCTAGGCCATGGATGTTATTGAGGCATGCATGTATGCATGTTGCCAACTCAATAGTTCAATTGCTTGTTTGTTTCAAGCATAGTTAAATTGTTATTTTCAATTGCTTTATTTGTCCTCAGTTAATGAGATGTCCAAATAACGATGCCTGATGTAGGGTATTTGTATAAGTATTAGTTGACATAATTAAAGGCCTTGCCATTTAATTACTCTGATGAAGTGTGCCTGAAGCTTTGAAGTCTATTAACCAACTATTACTGCATGAGGCTCACAATCTAGTTTATACGAGGCTAATGATTGCATAGTTTTGCTTGTTGTAGTAGGTTTGTCTGAATCCCTCTGTTGTCCATTATGCTCCCTAAGACTCTTCCGGAACATGGCACACAATGTTCCAGCTAGTTAATTGAGCTACAGAATGGCTAGCTGCTTGCTTACTTATACGCAAGATATATATATATATATATATATATATATATATATATATATATATAATGTTCAGTAGTTGCGTGTGGTATAAATTTGTAACATGTTTGTGTTTTGGATTTGGCCCCAACATCATGCTCCTCTGGTGAGCTAAGAGAGATTTCTGTATGCGGGCTGCACAAACTGCAGTTTTTATAATTTTTAAAATATCACCTGCTTATGCGTCATGATGTGTAACATTATTGTTAGTCCTATTTTGCCATGTACAAGATAGTTTGTCTTGCTCACATCACTATTGTAACTATATTCTTGCCACATTCATGTGTACCTACAGAAACATTTCCAGATGAAGTGGCATCAACACAAAGATCTAAGAGCAGTGTGGCATGGCCGTTACCAAATGATTATGGATTGGAATTGGAATGTGATGATGTTCTCGAGCATCAACTAGAGGTGGAAAGACAAGGTGTATATGATTCTCAACATGTAGTCAACATGGTGAGACTGGAGTTGCAGGTATTAGATGCAGGAGTCAAAAAATGAAACAAGACAATGAGGTAACCAAAAAGGAATTAGAGATTCTGTAGACTGAAATTTGTGCTATCTGAATCCTTCCAATCCTATTTTCTGAAGAGATTATAGTTCAAATGGTAAGTTCTGTTGATGCGCGTCCATGATGTATGAGCTTTATTTGCCCAGTGTATGTAATTTGATGTTTGTGTACGCTTTATTATCACTGGTGCCAAACTATAATGCCTAGTAGATATAATCTGTTGTAATTTCTTTACTGTATATTGTAGGATTATTCTTCGTTTCTATACCTTAGTCTCTTTACTATATAGTCTAGGTTTCTTAGAGGCGATAGTATAGAGTAGGATAATTCTTTGTATATGCTATATCGTTGAAACGAGGGGCAACATGCCCAAACATTACCTGGACGCCATCCAGATGAACAAACATGTGTAGTCAAAGAAGGATTTAATTGGGCTGGTCAACTAATATTTAGTGGATCCCAATCGATGTGGTTGATCGTAATAATGGCTCTTAACAGGTCGTTAACACGCCGAAATCTCGATAGGGCCGTATAAATGTGTCGGTGTTCTGGGAACCAAGGTAGCCAGACTTGCCTGCCTGTGGCCCATGGTGTGGCTCCATCGACGGCCTGGTACGGCCCATCTTTAGCACCTTCAAGACAAGACCCTCGCGAGGGGGCAAGCCTCGTGAGGCGGGCGACATCAAGACCTCCGGAGGGAGCGGCCTTCCCAGGCTGGCCCCTGAGGAGCAGAGATTCCTATGTGGGTGCTCACCTCATGAGGTTGAGTGATGCAAGTCGTGACGACCAAGGCCAGGCGGGCACCAGTGGGCGCAGAGGAGCAGGTTTCCTCTTTAGTTCTAAGAAGGCAAGAGCAGGCGCAGGGTCCTGAGGAATCAGACAAAAGGTTCCATTCTGGTGCAACAAGACCAAGACCGCCAACGGCAGGACGGATGTCATCACCGAGCCCACAGCAGCATCACGACCAGAAGCTTTGCATGTGAAGACCGCCTTTCGTCGGGATAAGATGTACTACTTGTCTCCTTTAAAAATTGGCCACTATGGAATCCCTTTCCGCCTACGCTTTGGGGGAAGAGGACCGAGGCCACTATAAATATAGATTAGCCACCACTGTAGGAAAGGGGGCTCTCACTGGATCAGATCCACACCTCACTATCTCACATCCACACCAGAGCAGACCTCGTGAGGTTGTTCTTCCCTTGTACTAGTTCATCCTCAGCCCCTCGTGAGGCTAATCCACCCCAAAGCAGGAGTAGGGTCTTACACCGCAAGGTGGCCCGAACCTGGGTAAACTACTGTGTCCATCTTCTTCCTTGTTCATCGATCTAGGACGTGGGGGTGACAAACTGGTTGGCTGGAGAGGTCGAGTTCTTCGCACATGCCCCAGAGTTTGAACCTTTCTTGGGTCTGCGGAGCCCTGAATCCGACAAAATGGAAACGGCCAGCAGGCCTCTAGCAGGCCGAAATAAATGCCAATTTTGTCTCGGCCCTTTTACTTGATGGATCAGTAAGAGGCCAAAAGTGTTTTGGTCCAAAAGAGGCTCAATTTACAAACTAGGCTTTTAACAGGTCGAAAGTCATGTCGGGCTGAAATTGTGACATAGGGAACATGGGCCGCTAATGGACCCAAAATCAGGTGACACCATCAAAGGCCCAACTGTTGTGCGGGCCATTAACAGGCCGAAAGACAAAACGGGCTAGAAGTAGGCCCATGTACAGAATGGGCCGAGAAAAGGCCGAAAGTCACAATGGGCTAGACGTTGGCCCAACTATATAATGGGCCGAGAAAAGGCCGAAAGACGTACCAGCGGCATATTGGTCCATATCTATAATGGGTTGCTAACATGCCGAAAGAAGGTCGGGCCGTAATTGATCCAAAGACGTAGTGGGCTGTTAACGGGCTGGAACTGACGATGGGCTGGAAATCGTCAAATCTAGAATGGGCCTTTGATGGGCCGATTCTGTGTAACTCGTATGGGTCGTGGTTGCGAATGGGCCTGACGCAAGTAGGTCGCTAATGGGTGGGCCCGCTTATTTTGACAGGCCCGGCCTTCTAACCTAAACGAGGCACTATTGGTCGGTGCCACGTGTCGATGTATCATAGGCGCCTGATGTCCATTGGACGCTGACATCTGTCGCGACGCAGAGCTGACACGTGGTTCCATCGGCCAATGAGAATTTTACATGTAGAAAATCGCCATTGGTCTGTGCTGTTAGCGGGTTATCGGATCCAAAACCGGACCCGATAGCTTAACGGTGACCCGTTACAGTGGAGGCCACATGTCGGTTACCCTTGACGAAAGCATTTCCATGACGTGTCATTTATCATCACGGAAGTGGACACTTCCGTGATGATAATTTTAGTATTGTCATGGAACACTTCTATGACAGCACATGTATGACTATCTTGATTCTGTCATAAAATCGTCATGGATGTACATGCATGACAGAAAACGTGACCTACTATGAAAAACACGTATCATCACGGAAGTATTTTTTGTAGTGGTAGATAACATGCAAAAAGTTGATAAAGTTTTTCCAGTTAAAGATCATATCGTTTCTGTTGTTCCATATAGCCCAAAGTAAAGCCCATATCCCTATCCGGATATGTCTCGCTATATTTGGTTCCACTCCATTTAGCCACATCCCAAATAACGTGTTGATGCAAGTTGGAGGAGTAACATTGAAGGCTATATGTATCGTGCGCCATAGTAGTTTTGCCAACGGGCAATCAAGAAAGAGGTGTTGTATAGTTTCATCCTGGTCACAAAAACAACATCTAGAACTACCTACTCCCTCCTTCCATTTACATAGGGCCTAATACATTTTTCAAGGTTACCTTTGACCACGGGTTAGCACAACAATATATGACATGCATGTTACACAAAGCATACCATCAAATTCGTATGTCAAAGAAGTTTCTAATGGTATAATTTTTATATCATACACCTCGTATAGTAATAATTTTATTATTGGTCAAAGGCTACCTCAAAAGACGTATTAGGCCCTATATATATGGAAGGAGGGAATGCCCATCTTCACTTAACCAAATTATCTTTCGTCAAGATCACTCCCTTGTGGACAAACCACATGAAGATTTTATATTCCATCATTCCCCTACCATAGACCTCCTGAATTGTATATCAAGGGGGGCTGACTATAATACTGTGGCAACATAAAATTCCTTACGTTGTACAATATTATATAAAGTGGGTATTGTAATGCTAGGGGTGTCTCCCCTAACCATGCATCTTCCCAAAATCTAGTCGTGTTACCATTGCCAACGAAGAACTTTACCCTCTGAAAAAAGGAGACTTTGATCCTCATTAACCCTTTCCAGAACGGCGAGTCGTTAGGCCTAGCGATAACCTAGGCCAAAGTCTTAGATTTGAGGTACTTATTACGCAAGATGTGTATCCACATACCCTCAGTCTTGGTAAATAGTCTGAATAACCATTTGGAGAGGAGGCATTTATTCTTAGCTTCTAAGTTCTCGATCCCTAACCCGCCTTGGTCTTTGGGTCTGCAAATGATATCCCATCTGGCCAATCGGTATTTCGTCTTAACCTCACACATTGCTAGAAGAATTGAGATTGATAAAAGTCTAATCTTTCCCGTACCCCTACCGGTACTTCAAAGAAAGATGGGAGGAACATTGGAAGACTCGTTAGTACCGAGTTTATCAGCACTAGTCGACCTCCATAAGATATATGCTTGCCCTTCCAGCAGCTTAGCCTTTTTTTCGAATCTATCTTCAATGCACTTCCACTCCTTATTTGTTAATTGGCGATGATGAATCGGGATCCCTAGGTAACTAAACGGTAGTGAACCCATTTCACAACCAAACAGTTGTTTATATGCATCTTGTTCCTCTTTGGCTCTCCCAAAACAGAACAATTCTCTTTTGTTAAAAATAATTTTGAGTCCCGACAATTGTCCAAATAAGCAAAGCACTAGCTTCATATTTCTAGCTTTTGCAATATCATGTTCCATGGAAAATAATTGTGTCATCGGCGTATTGTAGTATGGACACTCCCCCATCCACCAAATGTGGAACTAATCCGTCTACTTGGCCATTTTCTTTAGCCCAACCAATAAGGACTGCCAATATATTCGCTACTATGTTAAACGGAACGGGAGACATCGAGTCTCCCTGTCTTAATCCCTTATGTCTCTGGAAATAATGACATGTGTCATCATTCACCT
Organism: Triticum aestivum; assembly: GCF_018294505.1. Lineage (NCBI taxonomy): Eukaryota > Viridiplantae > Streptophyta > Magnoliopsida > Poales > Poaceae > Triticum > Triticum aestivum. The sequence continues at coordinate 187,072,613 of NC_057806.1, forward strand.
TAACCCCAACACTACCTTTCTGAATAAAGGAATCCACATGTTTCCTCCAGGCTTCATTGAACCCCTTCATACGTAAAGCTTGTTGGAGGAAGGGCCATTTGACCTTGTCATACGCTTTCTCGAAATCCACTTTGAAAATAACCACATCTAGTTTCTTCGAATGGATTCCGTGTAAAGTTTCATGTAGGACCACAACCCCTTTTAGGATGTGTCTCCCAGGCATGAACGTTGTCTGAGTTGGTTGGACAACCGAATGGGCAATCCGCGTCAACCTATTCGTACCAACCTTAGTAAAAAAATTGAAGCTCACATTGAGTAGACATATCGGCCTGAACTGCTCAATGCGTACGACCTTCTCCTTCTTTGGCAACAATGTAATTGTTCCAAAGTTTAGGTGGAATAGCTGTAAATGACTGTTGAAACTCCATGCAGAGAGAAAATAGTTGGGAGCATTTGCTAGAACGTTTCAAGGACTGCAAGCTCCAGCCTGAAGTTCTATTTTTTGAGGTGATCAAGTAGATTGTTGTATAGCTTTACACAATGCAAACCTCTGTCAGGTGATTAGAGGAAACTATGGGCCCAGTTTTTTTGTTTCATTGCCGCCATTTTGATGATGTTTGCATTGGTCTCTCTGACACCGAATACAGATAAATTCTTGAGGAATGATATATGTTGTTTTGTGTGTTTTTAACTCGAAAGAAGGGCTTTATGATGTTTGTCTTTGAAAGTTGGAACTGATGGGTGATGCATGTCTTGACTTGTAATGTCACATTTAATGGCACCACTGCATTTTCTCTTAAAACATAATGTTGACAATGGCTAGCTGAGAGAAGTGATTTTGCTGCATCACTATCAGTTTTTATTTCCTTTCTCCGAGTTTTCCTTTTGTTAAAGTTAGACTCTAGGCTCTTTTCACTCACTTTTGTTGTGTGTTTATGGCTCTTTGGCCTTTGTTTGTATTTGGCGTCATCTTGACCTTTTTTCTCTAGCACAAGATGACGCTCGTTTGGATGTGTGTCTAAGAAGAAGAAGAAATGTTTTGGTTTTTTTTTGAAAAATGTTGACCCTTTACACAGATACGAGCACTGGGACTATGTAGTACTAGAATTTGTACTAAAACTGTAAGAAAGTTGTGACAAGAAATATGGATCGGAGGGAATGTTATAATATTGTTAGAACATGGGAGATAGTTTTGAGAGAGGGGGGATGGAACCGAAACATCGAAGCTCAATCCCAGGGTGTTGTCGTTCCTGCGCTGGCCAAAGAGAAGAAGAAGCTTCTTTGTTGGCAATGTCAAAGCCCAACGCTCTTATGTGAGGCTACAGACGGGACTGCCTCGAAAGGCAACGGTGTTTCCATCTTCGGGGTTTACCTTAGCTGTCCGCAGCCGTTGTTCAGGTTGGGATGCCACGGAAACGGAAACGGGTGCAATCCCGCACTGCAACAATTCTGACCCGAAGCCACAACCCACAAGAGGGTGGTATTGGTAAGCAAACAATGGTTCACGCCGTGGTTCTGGGCTCTGGGGTACGGTGAATGGAGTCTGAAACCACCCACCCGCACGCTGTTAGCACCAATCTCGACCAAGATTGTCCATTGATGTACGCTTGTACACGTGCATCTTAGAGTTATTAGTATGACATGTACGGTCTGTGTACGTGTTTGCATTCCAGTTGTAAACGGGAGCTCTTTCTATCTCCTACTGAAACATGCACTCTAAAGATGTATACTTCACTGGAGAGGGAGGCTGGAATGATTAGCCTAAACAATGTTTAGTCTTCTGTGTTCATCAGGTGGGTTAAGTACTCTCAAGATGGTGCTGTGGTGTAGTCGGTTATCACGTTAGTCTTTATTTACACACTAAAGGTCCCCAGTTCGAGCATGGGCAGTACCAAAATGTTTTCATAATTGTGTTGTCACCTTCAGCGACTTCCGTATACAATAGTTCAACTCTATTTTGTGAGCTTCTCTGTGAAATTCTGGTTGGATAAACACACGCATATACCTGGCCATTCCTTGGGCCGGGCCGGGCTTCGGGCCGGGCCAACCAAAGCCCGACGCAAAAAACCCAGGCCCGAGCCCGGCCCGGCCGTCGGGCCTAAAAATCAGGCCCAAGCCCGACCCATCACACTAAAAGCCCGTCGGGCCTCGGGCCACGGGTTAGGCCTCTTCCTTAAACGGTGAAATCGACGGGCTCGGGCCCGGCCTGGCCCGGGCTTCGGGCTCAAAACCTAGGCCCGAGCCCGGCCCATGGACAAAGTCGGGCCGGGCCGGGTCGGGCTTTTTCGAGCCGGGTCGGGTCGGGCCAATCGGGCCGGGCTGCCCATGGCCAGGTATACACATTCACTAGAAACTACTCCCTCCGTTTCAAATTACTTGTTGGAGGTATGGATGTATCTAGATGTATTTTAATTTTAGATACATCCATTTCTGCAACAAGTAATTTGGAATGAAGGGAGTACGTAGTACGAAATGTGGAGTTTTTGTGTCTGTAAATTATTACAGTACGCTCGTGCGAAATCCTTATTTCGCGCACAAGGAAATCTAGCTAAGTGCTACGCACAAGGATTACCGACAGCATACATGTATGCTGAGATAAATATTTTAGTGACTCTGTCCAGAAATACTTGTCATCAAATTGGATAAAAGGAGATATATCTAGATATATTTTAATTCTAGATGTATCTAGATATATTTTAGTTCTAGATACATCTTTTTTATCCATTTTAATGACAAGTATTTTCGGACGGAGAGAGTAGTTATATAGGATAATAACTAGAGTATAAGATTCCGCTAAAAAATCAGGATTCACAGGGCAAAGGAAGCATTCTAGGAAAATTAATCATGCTACTTCAACACCAACCAATGCAACGTAGCAACAACTGCTGGAGATAAGCATCTAATAGGAGAAAAACATCTGACCACCATTTTCAGGATTTTACACTAGTCTAGTTGGCAGACAACCACCACCACGAGGAACAAACAACTGGGACCTATTATTCCATGTAAACTGGATATAAGACCTATGATGAATGCAGAAAGTCAAGCACATCACAGATGATAATAATCTACGTCTGTTGTAATCCGAAAAGCCAAGGCAAACATAACAACTACTCATCATCATCCACGCGAAGATCACGGCCACTTATCATTCAAGGGCACAGGGACGATCCTCTGTTTGTCCGGGTGGTAGTATACATGCATTCTGCGGCCTAAAACGCAAGCTCGTAGCTTTCTTAGGACTGATCAGCCAAGCCGCTCCCACCGTCATTATCGGCACCAGTGCTCCTGTGGCTCTCAGTGCCAGAAGGCTCAGAACTGGCCCCACCTGCTGCATAGGCTGGTTCAACTTGAGGGGCCTGAGGCATGCCATTGACAGCCCCAGGTCTCGCAACCATTTGACCAGCAAACGGAAGCATCTGAGCCTGTTGCTGCTGTAGTTGCTGCTCCTGCATCTGCTGAGGCGTTAGAGGGGTCCTCGGAGGGAACATTGGCACCTGTGACATGTAATGCCCTGCCCCTGGGGATGCACTAGGTGGTGCCATCTGTATGCACAAGTAACATTAGTGCATGCACTAGAAACAATATAGGTATACTGTATATTGCCATATTGGTCTAGGACATGACTGACCTGAGGACGGCTTACAGTGGTCTGTGGCTGAGTATCAGCGATTGCAGCCAAATACAAAAGATTCTTCTGAAGCTGAGCTTGATACCTGAAAGTTATATAGGAGATGAGTTGTCTATGTGTTTCTCCATATCCGCTTCATAAGGAACCGCACATTCACACAAGCAAATATTGTTATGTATAAGGAAACTTGTTGAATGCAACTATCTATTACAGGTATAGAACACAAGAACAATTCAATGCAATGCAAAGTAGATTAAGAAATACAAAAATATCACAAATTATGCCCCCACTAGCAAGAGAAGAGGACTAATAACGGAGAACTTAAACTTCCAATAATCATAGAAGCAAAAACATGATGTGGTTAGCAACATTGGATTAGTGACACACGAGCAGCGACCGGCACAATGGAACTGTTGATCTGGTACACAAGTAAAAGATTATGAACGATGCTAAGCATAAAAGACAGCCATATTACAACATGAAAAACTGATACGGCCAAAGTTGCCGTGTCTGCATGCCAGGCGGCTCTGATACGGTGATACGCATGATATGGCCGAGATGCACGTATCCAGGAGTACAAGGATTTTTGATTTTTTTTTAAGAGAGAGAAAAGAGCCTATATGGTAGGACATGATAGCACAGTGATGCGAGAGCGTAGCCCCGAGCGAGCCCAATAGAAGCCCAAGAAGTCACGAACTACCCTAACTTTGCTCTCTCGCTCTCTGTTCGACCGCACAAGCACTGGATTGAGGGCAGGAGGGCGCCGCCACCACCGCCTGGAATCGACTCGCCACACCGCCGCCTCGAGTGACTAGACTCGAGCCTTCTCCACCACCGTCGCAAGAGAGAGGTAAGTTTCACGTGCATGCTTGCTGTGTGCTTGGCTGCTTGCTATTGCTAGCTGATGTTGCTGCTTTGCTGCTACTGCCTACTGCTAGGGAGGGAAATATGACATGGCATCTAAAGGGAGTGGCATGGCAGCTAGCCAGTCTTCACTTGGTGGTACTGCTAGCAACAGTACTGAAATTGAAGGCGCAGGTGGAGAGGCCGGGCACGGTGTCGGCAATCCAAAATATCATATGATGTACTCCCTCTGTAAACTAATATAGGACGTTTTAGAGACTTGACACAAGTCTCTAAAACGTCCTATATTAGTTTACAGAGGGAGTATTTTCTATTTTGCATACACCATGAGGACATTGATGATGTTTCAAGACTTGACAAGAGGCATGGAAGCACCCAATGGAGCAGTATTTTGATCGCATCTCACGCATCCTATTATGTTGTCTTTATTACATGTCATTTTATGAATTGTTTGTATATACTCGCCGTATCGCCGCTGTTTCTGGAAATTAACATGTCCTGTGTCCCCGTACTCGTATCGCCGTATCAGTGCTTCGTAGACGTGAAGTCCAATAGAGTAAAGCTTAGTTAGCAACAATGTGTTTGTAGATCAAAAGAATGCATATTTTGACAGTTTTGAGTGTTTGTTACAGCATGACAAGTATGTAGGCCATTTCGCTGACATGGCTGCAATTTGTCTTTTATGTGACACTTCCGGAGGAGAAGGGACGCCACAGGTGCTAGGAGGTTGGCGACACGGTCTAGATCCTCAACATTATGACCGCCCTCCGCAAGGACAACATAAGCAAATCGTCCCAACCTCCACGCTCTCGCGGGCGCCCTACCTGTCTGTGCATTGCGCCACTACCACCATGGCCTTGCTGTTCTCCCGCCTACTAGAAGAAACCACCTAAAATAAGTTTGTCAAAGCGCAGACAAGCACCTGCGCAAGAACCACGACAGGGTGCTCTAATGACAATAGTCATGGATTGACATGATGCCGCTTGTAAGCGCCCCTACAGTCAGAGCAACCCAGCGCTTCCACAAATAGTGCATCTCGTGCCAGAGTTCGCTTCTGAAAATGAACGGACAACTACCTTCATGTTCAAATATACAACTAGTGGCAGGGTTAACTTCTGATATCCTGCAATTTCTCTTTTGCCAACTATACAGGGACTATGGAAGAGTTTTAACCAAATCTTATGGTATCTTTCAGTTTAGATATTTGTCACTCGTCTAGCATTCCTTTCCGGACACAAGTACTATTTGTGTAGTCATGCACACATATGCGTATTACACTTATATGTTTTTACAAAGCAGATGTTTCTCATAATACTTTACACGGATTTTGAACCTTTTGTAGCTACAGCTATTCACAAGAAGCTGAGGTACATAACGAAGACAAATGTCAGTTAAAAAAGAAAAACAAAGATATACGGAGCAGAGATTAAGATACTTTTTATGGCTCTTGGAAGTTGGAAGTAATGATTACCATTCATTAGTGATTTTTTTCTCCAAGGGATGTGGTGTCGTAACTTGAAATTTATCCAGACTAGCTAATTGACTGTGCCTTGCTACAGGGGCATACACATTCTAATGGTTTAACATCAATCATGTCTAACATATACCTTTTAGAATACTCATGTACATTAGGTGGTATTGTTGATTCGATTTACCGTTAAATAATTCCTCCTCCACCAACCTCTCTCTCTTTCTCTAAAAAAGCAAAGACTTGATTAACCTTGAAGAAATAAACCCAGAGTGTGGAGGGAATAGAGAGGAGGACGGACATGCGTGTGTGGGTCGCAGCGGGCCGGTTTCGCCCTGGTTTTCTTGGCGTGCTAAGCATGGAATGGAGGCGGACAAAGGTTGGGTGAAATGGGAACGTTATGTCTTTTTTAGGTAGTGTAGAGTAGATAGATGTAGATGTAGATGTAGATAGATTGATTGATTTGTCATGTATGGTAGTGAATCAGCTGGAGACAATTTTTTATTGATGATTGATTTGTTTATTATGGCACTTGAATCAGCGCTTACCAAACTGGTTGGGGTTGTGGTCGGTAAAAGGATTCATGGGAAGATCCATCAATCAGTGGGGCCCTGGGGGGACGAACAACGTAGGAAGTAGAAACTCCCCTTTAATAGTACGGATAAATTTGAAGGACTATTTGATTTGTTATCACGATGTAGCAAGTGCCTGACCAGTTCCGAAATATTAAAGTTCGCATGATTTAACATAAATTATAGTATAATATCTACCGCTATTAACCATTGCAAGCAGTAGTTTCCAAGTGTAGGAAATATTATTATTTTTTTGCTTCAGAGGCAAAACAGTAAACATAATATATATAGTAAGGCAGCTAAACCTTTGGCGGGAAAAACATATGGTAATACTAAGTTCACGAACATCACATACTTGTAATAAACTATGATGAATATTTAAGAAAACCACGGCCATCCGCAAGATGCACGTGTTTTGATTGAATGCACTACAACTTATCAAATCCACAAATTTATGTCCCTCCACTGCGTGCACTTATGTCTTCAAACCGAGGAAGGGAGAAGACACGGAACTTATGGTACCAACATCATGAGGCATTGGGTTGCACACACAATGTAAATCCCCTAGAGGCACAGCACAAAGGTTGATGGTGATATCTTCTCTATCGATCAAAACGTTAAGACACATAAAGAACCAAGTTGGTGCTTTGATGGTAACTGAAGATGGTTGGACGACGACCCTTTAACCACTAGGGTTTGGTTTCCTGTGTGTGTCACCTACAGGAATATTTGTTCAGTGGTAGGGGACACACCCGTCAATATTCAATCTCTGTGTGTCCAGTAGCTATTGTGTGAATACAAGCTAGTGGTGGTGTCCATATTTACATGCTGTACTGGGTGCTTTTAACACAGGGCGCCAAGACACACTACTTTATTAGTATTAAAAGATAATCATACAAAGATCCGTTCAACCTTTTTCACTGGTACTCTAGAGACAGTTGACCTGTGGTTCAATATTAATGTTTGGAACAATATATTTCCTTGTATGACACCCAAAAAAAAAACTTGTTAGGTTCAGTGGCCACCTCAGCCAAATTTGAGACACCAAGCCTCTAGTATGTGCTTTTGCGTTCACAAAAAAATAGTACTCCATCATCAAAGTAGTGTTTCTTGACTAACCATACCCACATCAATCATATCACATGTGGTAATGGCTAAGGGTGCTAAAGCAGAAGTACCAATTCAATTCATTGGCAGGTCAGCTGCTCAAGCAGACATTTTCTTTGCAAACATATTATTTTGGCAGTCTTTGCAAGCATATTATTTTGGCAGTTTTTTGCCTGCTTCATTTACTTATTTTAACTGAACAGACCAGCAGCCAGTCCAATATTTACTGTTGGCCTGTTGGGCGTCCGCTGGTCTGGTTTTAGAACAACGGTACTAGCTAACGATAAATGTAAACAGATAAGTAAGAACAGCTGAAGATGGCGGCAGAAACACAATAATTATATTTTGTGCATACAAAGCAAGAATCCGATGGAAAGCAGAATGGCTCATTAGTTAGCGAAATTAAAGACCATATTGAATTGTATAATCTTCAGAAAAAGAGGTTCAGTCCAAAACATACTGAGCACATTCCGCCAACTTTCCCAGGTTCTGATTTTCCAAGATAGCCAAAATTAGTTGCTTATTTTCATCCAGGTACTGCACAATGGATAATGCCAATTAGGGGGAATGGATAATTATAACAGGTCGTGTATAGAGTTAGTAAATTCAAATAGAAAGCCTGAACAACAAAATACAAATAAACAAAAACAATACAGTGCAGCATTAGAAGGTTAGACCTTCTATAGGTCTGCACGAAAACACGAGGATTAAAGATCGGGACTGAAGATTTTTGTTCAATCATCCCAATGCCCAAATTACAAAGCTAGAAAGAAGAAAGGAACACAAAGCATTAGTATAAATCTAAAGAACTAGAGATCATTTGGAGGTTGGGAGTCAAAAGTATAGAACTATATTGTTGGAGTGAAAATGTTTGGTCCGTTTGTTGCACAGCATAAGCATGAGCACCCTTGATAACTTGGAAAACAGTTCAAAAGGAGTAAATCCAGGGTTGCTCTCAACATTTTTCTGGAGTAAAGCAACTTGGTCGAACAATGTAGGTTTTCGTTACTAGAACGAAGCCATTTCCATTAAGCAGTACATGCATCAACATTCACCAGCAAGAAGCAAAAATAAATAAAACTTGTTTGAATCTAGCGAGACAATAAAGGATGCGTCACAGTAATTAGTCGCTAGTAACTGCAAAACAAAAGCAACATTTGAAGATTGGCAGCTGGAATGGAAATAAGGCTGTAGAAGGATGGAAATAATACTAGTATTAATTTATAGAAGGAGAATACTGATATCAACTAACTCAGAAAAAAGCTATTCAAATCACATCAATATCGGTCCATAAGAACGCCATCTCTAATAATCCACCAGAAGAAAACCACGACCGGTAGGGGCGACAAACGATCGAATATTTGGCCGGGAACCAACCCTTCAAACCCACCAAGGAGGCACGCCAGCCCTATCGAGAGCCGACAGAGATGGGAAGGGGGGAGAGGGAACCTTTTGGATCTGCTCGGTGCTGAGGCCAGCAGACGGAGGCATCCCCGGCGCCGCCGCCGCCGGCGGCATGGGCATCGCTTGCTGCATCGCGGCGGCTCTCGCTTCCTCTTTGTTGGGCTGTGTTGTGGGGTTTGGAGGGTTTGCGGGTGTAGGAAGAAACACAAAGCGCCCACCTGATGCCGACCTGCCCCAGAAGACTTTCAGATGCTCCTGTAATTTGGAAATAATTACATATATGCCCCTTGACATTTTGTTACGGTTGCCTGCACCTATTTTGGTCACTTTGCATGTGTAGCCCGATTAAGCCTGGATGACTGAATACAAATCAAAAATCAAGTGTTTGCCTACATCCCCTTCACTATGACCAAGCAGCAACATAGGCACCGTTGTTTGGTTGTCTGCATGTTCTACCCAGATGCAAAAAGATGTTGTTTGGTTATATGCACACAAGTGATGTGGTAATCTCTTTAAGAAATGATGAGGTTACCAGTACACACATCGTCGACGTATATAGCATAATCATAACCATAGGATTAACCACAACCATAAGGCCTTCTACAATGCTAGATGCTTAGGGAGGTGTTTACAGAAATAAACCGTTTTTCCTGAAGTATTGGTGTCTATTTATAAAAAGAGACGCCTAATTAAGCGTCTACGCTCTACAAATAAGCTCCCGTGCTTAAAAAAAGTCCGGTTTATCTTTCTAAGTATCTCCCCTAAGCACCTTGCATTGTACAAAGGCCTAACCGTCATACCAGTTCAAACAGGCTAACATCACAACAGTACCACATAGTCTTCAAACTTTAACATAGCAGAGATAGTAGCGAACCCATCCTAAGCACCCTCAGCATCCATGTCGAATGCTTTGTGATGCATATCGCACTTTTTCTCCACCTCAATGTCGTCGTCTTTGAAGACAATGACCTTCAAGTTCGCAGGACTCACCGGCTTGAAGGTGAGGAAGCACCCGATGCTGACCTCGTGAGTTACACACAAGGCGGCCCAATCCTTATCAAGGGCGAGCCTGCCACTGATCATCCGGGTGGTGACCTTTCAGGTGCAGTCGTTGTTCATCGTCAGCCTAAACAACTCTGGGATGCGGCCGAAGTGCTTGCTGATGGCAGGGGCATCTGCAGAACCTCCAATTTAGGTCCAAAGGTGGTCTTGCAAAAGTGTGTTCGGACGACGTTCTCCTAGTAATGGTCGTACTTCTTAATCCTCTTCGAGGGGCTGCCAATCTGCAGCATCAGCTTGCCCTTCTTGCCCAAGACGATCCGTTTGCCCTTCCCGTCAGCGGCTACCTCCTTACCCTTCTCGTCAGCGGTGACCTCATTGACAGCCTTGTCATTGCATCCCATGACGATCTTGTCAATGTGCATTGAACATACACATATGAACTAGTTATCGAATCAAAAACGTAATGCATGTATGATCAAGATCGGTCTGGACGACTCCGATGGGGAGGAGGAGCACCAGGCGTTGAAGATGGTGGTGATGGTTTCTTAGCCTGGCTGCTCTTCAATGCCCCTCGAGATGGATGACTACAAGCTTGAAGGTAGGCTACCACGTGTGTGTTCAAACCCTGGAATCGATTCAATGGTTTGTTAAAACCCTCAAATTTCCTACCTACCATGTTTGAAAAACCTCAAAATTCCTACCATGTATGTGTTGGCCCAGTGGGAACCAGGGTACCACGGGGCCATCTGCCTACGGCCCAGGAAGGACCCTTTGCCCAACTCATGAGGCGGCCTGCCAGCGGGCGCCGCGAAGCCAGCAGCCTAGCCAGGGCCTTGCCCCGCGAGGGACTTCTCCGACAGAGGACTTCATCAAGACTACATCACGGCAAGCAAACCCGGAGCCCGCACGTCGCGAGTCACGTACCCGTCACGTGGGTGATGTCGTCGTGGCAGGCGCCAACCTATGCGGCTAGGGTTGTTTCCCCTTTGGTGTTAAGGGAGTAGCTGCGCCTACCTGCCCCCAAAGCAAGTTCCAAAGGTTTCCCCTTTGGTGAAAGAAGACCAAGATGGTGGCGCGGTAGGACGAAGGTCATCATGGAGCCCCCGACGCGTCATGGATAACACCTTTGGCAGGCGAAGACGACCTTTTGTCAGGATAAGCTCCGGCACCCGTCCCCTTTCAAATTTCCACCCTGTGGTAGCCCATTCCTGCTCATATTTTGGGGGAAGAGGCCTGAGGCACCTATAAAAGGGGAAAAGCAGCCACCGTACCAAAAGGATCGGATTTTGTCGCCATTGCTGACCCCCAAGAGCTCTAGCTCATCTTGTAGCTCCAACAGCACTGTCCACCAGCAATACAACCAAGCAGGAGTAGGGTTTCACACCGCACGGTGGGCCGAACCTGGGTAGCTCATTGTGTCCTTGTCGTGCCTAACTTGTAGCCTCGCAGACGTGAGCCAAGCCCCTAGAGCTCGAACCAGGGTTTTGGAGAATTTCTCATGGCTCAGAATCAATCCCCCGACATTTGGCGCCCCGGGTAGGGGGCTTGCTTTTGCGCCTCGAGCTTCAACACCACCATGGCCGATGCTTGACACGCTCGCGCCCAGCGCCGGGCCAACCGCGTCTAGATGGATCCCATCAGCGACACCCATCGCCATCGAGCTCGCGCAGCCACCATGGGCGCAACGCTGGAGGCAAAGGTCTCCTCCGAGCACCTTTCGGTCGGGCAACACAAGCAGCGGCACCACCAGCAGCCACCGCCTGCCCGCACAGCCACACACAAGTTCGCTGGCCCGCTGCTGTTGGGGAACACAGTAATTTCAAAAAAAATCTTACGCACACGCAAGATCATGGTGATGCATAGCAACAAGAGAGGAAGAGTGTTGTCCATGTACCCTCGTAGACCGTAAGCGGAAGTGTTATGACAACGCGGTTGATGTAGTCGTACGTCTTCACGATCGACCGATCCTAGTACCCAAAGCACGGCACCTCCGCGATCTGCACACGTTTAGCTCGGTGATGTCCCACGAACTCTCGACCCAGCTGAGTGTCAAGGGAGAGCTTCGTCAGCACGACGGCGTGATGACGGTGATGATGATGCTACCGTCGCAGGGCTTCGCCTAAGCACTACGATGATATGACTAAGGTGGATTGTGGTGGAGGGGGCACCACACACGGCTAAGGGATCAATGATCAACTTGTGTGTCTATGGGGTGCCTTCCTCCCTCGTATATAAAGGAGTGGAGGAGGGGGGAGGGTCGGCCCTCTATGGTGCGCCCTAGGGGAGTCCTACTCCCACCGGGAGTAGGATTCCCCCCTTCCAAGTAGTAGGAGTAGGAGAGAAGGAAGGGGAAGAGAGGGGAAAGGAAAGGGGGCGGCCCCCACCCAATTCGGATTGGGCTAGCGGGGGGCGCCTCCCACCTTTTCCCTTCCTCTCCTCTATTCCACTAAGGCCCAATAAGGCCCATATACTCCCCGGGGGGGTTCCGGTAACCTCCCGGTACTCCGAAAAATGCCCAAACTCATCCGGAACCATTCCGATGTCCAAACATAGGCTTCCAATATGTCGATCTTTACGTCTCGACCATTTCGAGACTCCTCTTCATGTCTGTGATTAAATCTGGGACTCTGAACTACCTTCGGTACATCAAAACACATAAACTCATAATACCGATCGTCACCGAACGTTAAGCGTGCGGACCCTACGGGTTCGAGAACTGTGTAGACATGACCGAGACATGTCTCCAGTCAATAACCAATAGCGGAACCTGGATGTTCATATTGGCTCCCACATATCCTACGAAGATCTTTATCGGTCAAACCGCATAACGATATATGTTGTTCCCTTTGTCATCGGTATGTTACTTGCCCGAGATTCAATCGTCGGTATCTCAATACCTAGTTCAATCTCGTTACTGGCAAGTCTCTTTACTCATTCTGTAATGCATCATCCAGCAACTAACTCATTAGTCACATTGCTTGCAAGGCTTATATTGATTTGCAATACCGAGAGGGCCCAGAGATACCTCTCCGACAATCGGAGTGACAAATCCTAATCTCGATCTATGCCAACTCAACAAACACCATCGGAGACACCTGTAGAGCACCTTCATAATCACCCAGTCACGTTGTGACGTTTGGTAGCACACAAAGTGTTCCTACGGTATTCGGGAGTTGCATGATCTCATAGTCATAGGAACATGTATAAGTTATGGAGAAAGCAATAGCAACAAACTAAACGATCATCGTGCTAAGCTGATGGATGGGTCAAGTCAATCACATCATTCTCTAATGATGTGATCCCGTTAATCAAATACAACTCATGTCTATGGTTAGGAAACATAACCATCATTGATTCAACGAGCTGGTCAAGTAGAGGCATACTAGTGACATTTTGTTTGTCTATGTATTCACACATGTACTAAGTTTCCGGTTAATATAATTCTAGCATGAATAATAAACATTTATCATGATATAAGGAAATATAAATAAAAACTTTATTATTGCCTCCATATTTCCTTCAGTCTCCCACTTGCACTAGAGTCAATAATCTAGTTCACATCGTCATGTGATTTAACACCGATAGTTCACATCTTTATGTGATTAGTTCACATCTCCATGTGACTAACACCCCAATGGTTTACTAGAGTCAATAATCTAGTTCACACCGCTATGTGATTAACACCCAAAGAGTGATCATGTTTTGCTTGTGAGTGAAATTTAGTCAACGGGTCTGCCACATTCAGAGCCGTATGTATTTTGCAAATTTTCTATGTCTACAATGCTTTGCACGGAGCTACTCTAGCTAATTGCTCCCACTTTCAATATGTATCTAGATCGAGACTTAGAGTCATCCAGATCGGTGTCAAAGCTTGCATCGGCGTAACTCTTTACGACGAACTCTTTGTCACCTCCATAACCGAGAAACATTTCCTTATTCCACTAAAGATGTTTTTGACCGCTGTCCAGTGATCCACTCTGGGTCACTATTGTACCCTCTTGCCAAACTTATGGTGAGGTACACAATAGGTCTGGTACACAACATAGCATACTTTATAGAACCTATGACTGAGGCATAGGGAATGACTTTTCATTCTCTTTCTATTTTCTGCCGTGGTCAGATTTTGAGTCTTTACTCAACTTCACACCTTGCAACACAGGCAAGAACTCCTTCTTTGACTGTTCCATTTTGAACTACTTCAAAATCTTGTCAAGGTATGTACTCATTGAAAATATATCAAGTGTCTTGATCTATCTCTATAGATCTTGATGCTCAATATGTAAGTAGCTTCACCGAGGTCTTTCTTTGAAAAACTCCTTTCAAACACTCCTTTGTGCTTTCTAGAAAACTCTACATTATTTCCGATCAATAATATGTCATTCACATATATGTAAGTGCATCTAGTGCCCCTTAGTGTTTTTTGGTGTATTTTAGACTTATAGGTTAAGGGACTAATGCGTTTGTGAGTGTACACAAGTCTATAAGTCTATGAGGAGCTTGATATTTACAGAGAAAGTTGACCCCTAAAAATGAATGTCTTCGGCTGAAGACTTTGGATTTCTGAAGACTTTGAAAGTGAAGAAATTGGTGTGACCATGAAGACTTGTTATTCATACGAGGAACATGAAGCGTGAAGACTTTTGTTTTCGTAGTTTCATTTTCTCTTTCTGGAGTCATAGGGAACACCGTACTGTTAAAGGGGGTCGAGGTAAAACTAAGGAAAAGTTTCCAAGTGATGCTCATCTCAAAATCCTACACCTACCAATCCCTTTGAGTGAAGCCATTGGAAATCTCATACAGTTCAGTCAATTTCTTCATTGACAGAGACGAAGTTCTATGGGTATCTGAGGAATTTGTTCTGACTGAGGAGTTAGGAATTCGCCAGTGCGGATTGCCTACAAGTGAGGAACATGATAGCCCTGAGGAAATTGATAATCAAATTTCCGACCGTTGCTATGCTACGCGCCAGCTGTCCTAAAATATCTACCCACCTAACGGTCATATCATTGAAGGGCATTTATGTCTTATCATGTTGGGCTGCTCCCTAGGCTATAAATAGCTGCCCCCTACAACCACTAGCTGGTTGGCTGCTCCGCGAGAAACTGACACTTGTCATTGAGAGCATCCCATCTTCCGAGGACTTTGAGCGAAAATCATCAAGTGAGGGAAAACCCAAAACCCCAAACCAAACACCTACAAACCCAAAGTGATTCAGCATCACTGAAGAGATTGTTCCTTTGTGGAACCGACACTTGTTACCTTTGAGGACTATGCATCCTCCAGATGGTTAGGCGTCATGGTCTAGAGCATCCAAGAGGAAATTGTGGATCGCCGGGTGACCAAGTTTGTGAAGGTTTGGAAGTCACCTGAAGACTTACCACGAGTGATTGGATGAGGTTTGTGTGACCTTAGTTCAAGGATAACACGGTGAGGACTATGTGTCCGGGACTGTGTGTCCTCAGGTATAAATACCTAGCCGCTTTAACCAGACGTACAACTGTCACAACAGTTGGAACTGGTTTACCAAATCATTGTCTTCACCAAGCTTACTGGTTCTATTTCCTCAACCCTTTCATTTCCTCATTACTGTGTTGTGTGCTTGTTCATATCTGTTTGAAGACTTTGACTGAAGACTTTCTCAATTTCCTTAGTTCAATTTCTTCAGTCTGTTTGTCTTCATCCTATTTTATCCTGTGCTTACACTTTCTGTACTCTGTGTCTAACTTCATCTAATCATGATATCCATGTTTATGTTATGTCATGTATGCATCTGAGTACTTATTCCGCTGCAAGTAGTTCTTTGCTCAGGAATTTCCTCACCCTGAAATTCCTCAGTGGAGAATTTATAAAAATCACCTATTCACCCCCCTCTAGTCGACTTAACGCACTTTCAATCGGTATCAGAGCGGGGTACTCCCTTGTTCTGTGTGATTTTGGTTTAACCGCCTGGAGTTTTAGTTATGTCGACCACATGTATGATCAAGGTTTCTGCTTGGTGTCCTACCTTCGATGGGACAGACTACCCCTATTGGAAGAATAAGATGCGCATGCATCTTGAGGCAATTGATAACGATCTCTGGTACGTTGTGGAAAATGGCGTTCCCTCTGTCACTCCTACCATCAATGCCGCTGATGTGAAGAGATTCAAGCAACTCGACTCTCAAGAGAAGAACATCATATGTGTCCATCTGAGCAAAGGGCAGTATGGCAGAGTGAGCCATTTGGAGACAACAAAGCTTATCTGGACAGGCTGTCCAAGGTCAATGAAGGAGTCTCAATACAACGTGACTCTTGAGTTGACGTTCTTCACAATCTCTTCAACCGCTTCAAAAGACTTGACAATGAAAATGTTCAGCAAACCTTCAATTGCCTCACTGACATTTCAAATGAGCTTCAAGCACTTGGTGCCTCTGACATCACCGACCATGAGGTGGTGAAGAAATTGCTTCGATCGCTTGATTCCTCATTTGACACCCTTGCACTCATGATACAAGAACGAGGAGACTACAAGTCACTTGATCCCGTTGATATCCTCAAAAGGCTAAACACTCATGAGTTCCAGCTTGCTGAGAAGAGAGGTCTCTATGGACCAAGCTATGGCAGATCACGAGCTCTGAAGGCCAAGGCAGTGTTTGAATCTGAAGGTGAGGATTCTGGTAGCAGCCTTGGTGATCCTGAAGAACTGAGCCAGGAGCTAGCAATGCTCGTGAGGAAATTCCAGAAGTTCTCAAGATGTGGTCGTTCTGGAAAATCCTCAAGAAGTGATGACTTAAGATCAGATTCCTCATCCTGTGATTACAAAGAAGAGACTTTTCCACAAATGCAAGAAACCCGATCACTACATTCAAGATTGTCCTCAGTGGGAAAAGGAATCAAAGAAGAAGAAGTACAAGGACTACAGTTCTGATGATTCAAAGAAGAATAAGAAATCTTCAAAGTCCTCTTCATCAAAACCTTCAAGGTCTTCATCTCACAAGAAGAGAAGCTCCAAGAAGGCTCGGGCATTCATTGGCAAGGAAATGGACTCTGGGGCTGAATATGAGGAAAATGAGGAAGAGGAGGAATCTAAGGAGTCAGACTCTTGTGTGGCGAGCCTAGCCCTCGCTACCACATTCATCAGCAAGTCCATCTTCAACTCTGAGGAAAAGGACCTCCCCAATACCACTGACAACGACGATGATGACTACGCTCCCACCAATTGCTTCATGGCAAAAGGTGCAAAGATACTCAAATATCCCTCCTCTGAATCAAGTGAGGATGAATCTGATGAAAATCTCAAGCCTAGTTATTCTAAACTTGCTAAGATTGTTGTGAAACAACAAAAGGCTCTTGAAAAGGTTCAAAATATGCTAGACAAAAGCGATGATATGTTGGGTGATGAAATGGATCGCACTAAAACTTTGACTGAAAATCTTCAGAGACTTCAGACTAAGTTTGATAACCTTCAGAGTCATCATAACACTCTCTTATCTGATCATGAGAAGCTTTCTTATGATTTTCTTCAAAGAAAGCAAGATCTTGAGCAGTTAAGAGTGAGTTATGAAGATCTTCAGAAGGAGCATGATTCATTACTTGCTCAACAAATCAGCGCTGCTCAAGAAGAATTAATCCTCCATGTTTGAAGTGCATTGAACGTGAATCTGCTAATTCTTCACCTGAATGCTCAAATGCTTCTATTGCTACAAATTCTTCACATGTCTCTGCTATCACTAATTCCTCATCTGAGGATGCTTCTAGTATCACTGAACATGCATGGCTGAAGGAATTGTATGTGACAGGCATGTACAAACGCCTCAAAGGGCATCAGGCTCTTTGTGATGTGCTCAAAAAGAAGATCCTCATCAGGAACCCTAGGAAAGAGGGTATTGCCTTTGAGAGGAAACTCAATGCTGATGGGACCTACTGGAAACCTGAGTAGTATCCCAAAACCTCATGGGTTGCTGCAAAGGGACCTTTACTGGATCCATCTACTTTATCTGGCTTTACATGTGAATCTTCATATTCTTCTGATGAGTCATTTGACTCTAATTATAAACTGTTCAAAAATCAGAATGGTGAAGTATTTGCTAGATACGTTGGCACTAACTGCAGGAACGGTCCTCCTATAAAGAAAATCCGGGTTCCCAAAAGGTGCCTTGAAAGTCTTCATGTGAATTTCATCATGACACCACTTGTGAAGAATAGGAACCCCAGATCAAATTCTTCATATGGACCACATTCCTCACATGGATCAAAGTCCTCACACGAACATCATCATGCTAACACCTCTATTTCGCAGGGAAAGGCTAAGGACTATGGATATGTGCACTATTCTTCAAATCATTATGTTCATAAATCCTCAAAGAATTTCTCTACTTACTCATATGCTTACCCTAACCCCTCTTATGCGAAATGAAGTGGATTGGCATCTATGCCACCTTTCTCTTATGGAGCTCGCAGAATGATGAACTCTTTGCCACCCCTTCAGATGTGGGTGGTGAAGAAAAAGAACTAATCTCTTATGCAGGGTCAGGTCTCCAGACGAACCTAAACGTCTGAAGAATTTGCTGGAGACCTGAATATGCTTGAAAGGACGCAAGCTAATCATGAAGAAATGAATTTTCATTTCTCACGTCCTCACATTGCTATATCTGTTCTATTGCTTGATGAAATTGATCTGATGAATTTGACGTCATATTCTTCACTAATGAAGTATATGAGTTCATAAGTTGCACTAATTCATCTGCATGATGATCAACCGAAAGCCACTAAGTGGGTCCTCGATAGTGGATGCACAAATCACATGACTGGTGACAAGAATCTATTGATGGACGCTCCCTTATCTCCATCGCATCTGAAGCATATCACCTACGCTGACAAAGGCAAAAGCAAGGTATTGGGTCTAGTTATGGTTGCAATCTCAAAGGATCGACACATGGACAAAGTCATGCTTGTTGAGTCCTTAGGGTTCAACCTCATGTCTGTCTCAATGCTTTGTGATCTTGATATGGTTGTTGTCTTTGGCAAGTATCGTTGTGTTGTGATCATGGAAGATTACAATTCCAAAGTCTTCGAAGGCTTCAGGAGAGGAGATTTGTATATTGTTGATTTCTCTATAGGACCACAACTTGCTACATGTCTACTTGCAAAAGCTTCAGACGGCTGGCTATGGCATCGACGACTTGGTCATGCTGGGATGAGGAACTTGCACACGCTTGCGAAGAAAAAGCATGTCATTGGCATCGAGGGTGTCAAATTCCTCAAGGACCATTTGTGTGGAGCTTGTGAAGCTGGAAAGATGACAAAGGCCAAGCATCCCTCAAAGACCATCATGGCTACCACTCGTCCATTTGAATTGCTTCACATGGATCTCTTTGGCCCTACTCACTATGCCACATTTACTAATGTTGCATCTTTATATGGCTTTGTCATTGTTGATGATTATTATTGTTATACATGGGTGCATATCATCACTTACAAAACTAAAGTGCAGGAAGTCTTCAAACGATTTTCCTCGAGGGCTTCAACCAACTTTGGTGTGAAGATCAAGCACATCAGAAGTGATAATGGAACCGAGTTCAAGAACACTGGTCTTGATGATTATCTTGATGAACTTGGTATTACTCATGAGTTATCTGCTCCTTATACTCCTCAGCAGAATGGCGCCGTGGAGTGCAAGAACATGACTCTTTTTGAGATGGCCCGCACTATGCTTGATGAGTACAAGACGCCTCCTTGCTTCTGGCCTGAGGCAATTGATACTACGTGCCACATCATCAACAGAGTATATCTTCACAAATTCTTCAAGAAGACTGCATATGAACTCCTCACTCATAAGAAACCCAATGTGAGTTATTTCAAAGTCTTCGGTGCTAAATGCTGGATTAGAGATCCTCATCACAGTTCTAAATTTGCACTGAAGGCACATGAAGGTTTTATGCTTGGTTACGGTAAGGACTCGCACACCTACAGAGTCTTCAACATCCTATCACCACAAGGTTGTTGAAACTGTAGATGTGCGGTTTGATGAAACTAATGGCTCGCAAAGAGAGCACCTACCTCCTGTGATAGATGAAATACCTCCCGAGGAATCCATTAAGTTCAATGCTACTGAGGATGTCATTCCTACCGAAGAATCTACTGAAGAAGTCATTCCAGAACATGAAGAACATCGTGCTGGTGCACCTGAAGAAAATGGCTCTGAAGAAAATGCTGAGAAAATTTCTCATCCTCAACCAGCTCATCCTCACGTCGCTAACGAAGTGCAGATTGAGAAAATCATCAACACATCAACGCACCAGGTCCTCTCACACGCTCAAAAGCTTCACATTTATCTAACTTTTGTGGGCATTTTGCTTTCGTCTCTATCACAGAGCCCACTAAGGTAGATGAAGCATTTCTGGAGACCGAGTGGATTCCAGCTATGCAAGAGGAATTACATCAGTTGGAGCTCAACAACATCTGGGAACTTGTCAAGCGACCAGACCCTCGCAAGCACAATATCATAGGCACAAAATGGATCTACCGCAACAAGCAAGATAAAAATGTGGCCTTGTGGTGAGGAATAAGGCACGACTTGTAGCTCAAGGCTACACACAAGTTGAAGGAATTGATTTCGATGAAACTTTTACACCTGTTGCTAGACTTGAAGCTATTCGCATATTACTTGCTTATGCTAACCATCATACTATCATCTTATATCAAATGGATGTGAAAAGTGCATTCCTCAATGGTAAGCTTGAGGAAGAAGTATATGTTGCTCAACCTCTAGGTTTTGAGGATCTAAAGCATCTTGACAAAGTCTTTAGACTCAATAAGGCCCTCTATGGCCTCAAGCAGGCCCCTCGGGCATGGTATGATACTTTCAAGGAATTCCTCATGAAGAAAGGCTTCAAACCCGGTTCACTTGACCCAACTCTTTTCACCAAAGCTTATGATGATGAATTATTTGTGTGCCAAATATATGTTGATGATATCATCTTTGGCTGTACTGACCAACGTTACAGTGATGAATTTGCCTACATGATGAGTGAAGAATATCAAATGTCTATGATGAAAGAGTTGAAGTTCTTCTTAGGTCTTCAGATTCGTCAAAAGCGCAATGGCATATTCATATCTCGGGAAAATACCTCAAGGATGTATTGAGGAAATTCGGCCTGCAAGATTGCAAAGGCGTCAAAATCCCAATGCCCACAAATGGCCATCTATGCACTGATGAAAATGGTATTGACTTCGATCAAAAGGTATACCGCTCCATGATTGGTTCTTTATTGTATTTATGTGCATCTAGGCCAGATATTATGCTTAGTGTTTGCATGTGTGCCCGTTTTCAAGCTACACCGAAGGAATCACACCATAAGGCTGTGAAGCATATTCTTCGATATCTAGCTCACACTCCAACACTTGGATTATGGTATCCCAAGGGCTTGGCTTTTGATCTCGTTGGATATTCAGACTCTGACTATGCTGGTGATCGTGTGGACCGCAAGTCAACATCAGGCACATGCCATTTCCTGGGACGATCCTTGGTCTGCTGGTCTTCGAAGAAACAGAACTGTGTATCACTTTCTACTTCTGAAGCTGAATACATTGCTGCTGGATCGTGTTGTGCTCAATTGGTATGGATGAAGCAAACTCTCAAGGATTGCGGCATCAATGTGAAGAATGTGCCACTCTATTGTGACAATGAGAGTGCCATCAAGATTGCTCATAACCCAGTTTAGCACTCGAAGACAAAGCACATTTAGATCCGTCATCATTTTCTTCGTGATCATGTGTTGAAGGGCGACATCTCCATCGAGCACGTGAAGAGTGAAGAACAACTAGCCGGTATCTTCACAAAGCCCTTGGATGAGAAGAGATTTAGCAAGTTGCGGTGTGAGCTAAATATCTTAGAATCTTCGAATGTCCTTTGAAAAGGACACACATCCTAACACTTATGCAAAATTGATGACTTAGATGTGCAACACACGAAGTAACGTTTTTCTTCAATCAATGAAGACTAACCCTCTAAGTGTGAAGAAATTGACGAAGAATTTGATTCTTAGAACCCTACGATAATTGTACGGGGTGTCTGAAATTATCATTCTTATACGATGGGTCACGCCACCAACAAAAGTTGAAAATCTTCAATTTGAGTTTTTCTTCACTTTTGAAATTCCTCAGTTGTTCAAATTCTTAAACTTTGCAATGTCTTCACTGTTTCCATCATTTTTCTTCATTGGCTATATAAATATATGAGTTTATGTCCTCTACAGCATTCACTTATTGCTATTTCTTCAAGCTGCCTTTTTCTGCTAAGTGAATGTGATCGGACCCTTCCCCCTCTATGATAAACTCAACCCAGTCTGTTCACAAATTTCTCATATGCGTTCTATTTGAAACCCGTTCAAAATCTTCACTGTGTCCTTATCAACTGAAGAATATGCGAATGAAACATTAAATTTTCATATATGAATTTTCGGTTTTTGCCGCTCAAACCATTCCACATTCCACGATAATACTTATCCATTCACCCACGATCTCACACGATCTCCACCTCACAGTATGCGGGTGACACATGTCACACATATGAGAAAGGTCAGGGGCACGTTCGTCCATTTTCTTCGAACGAGCAGTTTTTCACCATGGCTATATATACCCCTTCCCTTCCTCAGTCTGTTTTTACTATGCTCGACCTCACTCCCTCGCTCAAGCTCTCAAAACCTAGCGCTGCCGCTACATCCATCATCGCCGGTGAGGAAGAGCTTTGCTGCCTCGACCTTGTCGCCGTCGTACTCGCATCGACTATGGATTTCTTCACTCCACCGCCGCCGTAGCCGTCTTCTTCTGCCAAGTTAGGGTGTAGAAGATCTAGACTGACGAACTTCCAATCTACATTCCCAGTTCGTCGTGTTCTTCATCAAGGGTAATTAAAAGTTACTTTTACTGCCCTTATTGATTCCAGTGATTTCGTCAAAATCTTTAAAAGGTGTTTATTCTTCAAATCTTCACACTCTAAACACTTCACACAAACATCTGTTCTTGATCTATTTCCTAAGCCATGTTTTTCTTCAAGATTCCTCAATTGTGTGGATTTTCAATCTACACAACTCTGGAACCTAAGTCAAAGAACGCTTAGTGAAATTCCTCAAGTCACATCTGGTCAAATTCCTCAAACTTGTTCTTTTTGCAAAAACATCTAAGAACGCATATGACCTCTCCAAATTCTTCGCACCTATACTCTATTCACATGTACACATGTCTGCCACTAAATCACTAGGTTATCATCAACTTAACTCATTTGCAGCGTTCCTCGAAGAAAAACTACATACCTCTTCAGAGAACTCAACTATTCAAAATCCTCAGCTGAAGAAAATGGCTGAAGGAAAGAAACCTCAGAAGGGAGGAAAGAAGTTGGAAGTCAACACTGCCTTTGGAATCCCTGAAGACATCTATGCAAGGTATTGCACTCCAGATGAGGCAATTCATGGAAAAGAAACTAAAAATGAGCGCAAAGTGCGCATTCAAAAAATAGAGAGGAGATGGGCCAGAGAATGGAGAGAGTACAGATATGTGACTTCCAAGTACATGAAGAAATTCGTTGTAGACCCTCCATGCCCAAGACCTCCCTTAGCACCAGGCCAAGTTGCTGATCCCTCAAGCATCAGACGAGGTGAGGAATTCCCTGCTGAATGGGCCAAGCATCAAGCGAAGTTGGCAAAAGTAGCAAAAGAGGTAGTGAAGAAATTCAATGAAGACTCTGCTGCTGCTGCTGCCACTGCTGAGGCTTCTGCTAGCAAGCCCAAGAAGGCTATGCCTAAGAAGCCTGCACATAAGCCCAGTGCTTCTTATTCAATGCCCTCATGGCCAAACTCTTCTGCTAAGCCCTCACGGCCAATTCCTCAACCTTCCCCAGTTCCTCAAGTTCCAAAACCCTCAGCTCCTCCGGAAAAGTCCTCAGCACCTGTGCATCTCGCCTTGTGCCAAAGGACCACAGGAAAATCTCTTGCCTCAGGAGCCTCTGCAAGTTCTTCAGCTCCTCTGCATTCCTCAACTGGCCTCACATTGCTGAAGACCAAGGCCACTACTGGACGAGGCACTAGACCCAGTCCTCAAAAGAAGCAGGTCGCCTTTCAAGTACCATCCTCTGATGATGAAGCTGATGATGATGAACTCGCCGAAATCATCAGAGACAGACAGCAAAGGGCCACTAGAGCCAAAGGAAGTGAAGTTCCTCTCCTACTGGATCCTAAGTTGATCCTTGAATACATTGATCTCTGGCACAAGGACCCCAACGCTCCTATGCTAGACTTCAAGCTGACTTCTGGCCAAAGTCACATGCTGACCGCCTTCATAGGCGAAGAAAAATGGAAGTTTGAGAAGGCCAGGCAGCTGAAGAAAGTGTAGTACAAGAAAGAGCACTATCTGAAGAAGAATGTTGTCAAGATGACAAATGATGAACTTGTGGTTGTTCAAGTTGAGATAAAAAACCTCGGTGATGAATTTGATGCCTACCATGCTGACTGGAAGGGAGCCAAAGTCAGATTTGTGAAATTAGCAAAGACATTCACCCCCAATGTTGCTACTCAAATGCACATTGAAATTCCTCAGGCTGATGCATCTGCTTAGCCGACTGAAGAACATGCCAGCACCGCTGATGAAAATCAGGCTGCTGAAGAAAATGAGAGTACCAAGGCTAATGACTGCATTCCAGCTGCTGATGACATTGCCAGGGCAACCACTAGTGTTGCGCCTGAAGAACAAGCCAGGCTAGCTGAGGCATCAACCGCTGAGCCTGAAGAATCTGAACCAGCCAGGGCAACTACATCAGTTGCGCCTGAGGAAACTGAACCTATTTCCTCTGCTCCTCCCGCACCAACAACAAGTACAATTCCTCCTTCTGCATCAGAAGCGAAGAAAACCAAAGCCGCAGAGCGAGCATCAGTGAAGAAAAGGAAAGCATCTACTTCATCTCAGTCTTTAGCACCGAAGAAGATGAAGAAATTGACCAGCTCTTTTGAGAATCTAATTGATGCTATTCCAGTTTCAAGCATGCCATCAAAGGAACTCGTTCCTTTTGGTGAAGATTATGTGATCCCAAGCGGATCGTATGAAGACGTTCCTTCTGCTGCTTCTTCAAAGTAGTTAGACGAAGAAATTGAAGCGGATGATATCCATTCAACTCCAATCATCTCACCGCCTATGCCTCAGTTCACAGCTGAAGAGGCAGGCATTGAAGAATTAAATGAAGAAGATGAAGACGTGGATATTGGGTGCTCCACTCCAGTGCTAAATGATGACTATTGGGATAGTCAGCACCCCAACTCTTCGCTCTTCACCCCTCTACAACAAATCCCTCAGTCCCCTGTGCACACTGAAGTTCTTATGGGCTTTGAAGAACCTCGTATTCCTGAAGCAATCCAGCCACTAGTGCTGATGAAAATGCTACTGAAGCAATTCCAGCCACTAGTGCTGATGAAAATATTGATGAAGAAATGAAGAACCAGGCTGCAACTGAAAGTAAAATTCCTCAGCCTGTGGTTCCGGAGAACGTGATTCCTGAGGCCGTGATGACTTTGATAGACACTCCTCACCTCAAGCCGAAGAATCCCTTCTCCAAGAAGCAAAAAAATCAAGGCTACCGACTTCTTCCATGAGCACGCATTCTTCACAGATTACAACCCATATGACTCTGCTTGTCTCTGAAGGAAGCGTTTCTGGACTGCCAGCCAAGCCAACTTCTATTCTTCACTTCTTTTCAATAAGGACAAAGTATTTGATCATGCAAAAATTCCTCATGTGGACATGGAATCACTATCTTGCTTCACGCTAGTCCTCAGTGTTCTTCACGATGCTGGACTTCTCAACTTCTGCACAGATATATGTGATTGGAATGAAGAATTAATTCTTCAGTTCTATGCAACGCTACACATCACAGGAAATGCTAAAGATGTGAACTCTTGGGTATTGGAATGGATGACAGAGAATACTCACTTCAAAGCACTGGCCTCTGAATTGCTTCATGCCCTGCCTGTCAGTCCTCCCCTTGAAGGTGCACGTTGTATATATCATGAACCTGAACTTACTAACCATTATATGCAAGTGTTGATGAAGCCGTTGAAGCCCGGTCTAGCCTCAAGAACTAAATTCCTCGTGAAGGAATTGTTGTATGTACCATGGACTGTATATCGCATCTTGTCCAAGACTTTGAGTCCAATCAAGGGCCATGACTCTAATGAAGAAGAGGTCGTTGGTATCATGAAGAATTTGCTATTCAACCTCATTCATGGCATACCTGTCAACTACCATGATTTCTTCATGAGGACTCTGGCAAATGTAGCTTTGTCCCCTTTTGAGTTGAAGCCTTACGCTCCCTGGATTATGAGATTCATCATATCAAGGTCTTCAATCAACTACAAGGCTAATTTGTAGAATCACGTCAGCTACTTGCCCCCAATAGAAGTCCTCAAGCGGACATTTTCCTCAGCTGATGAAAAGGGCAAGGCTACAACTATTATTGATGAAGGCATTCGTCCATTGGATGGTCAGTTCCGCAAAGCTGCATCATATTCCACCAATGATGACTCTGCCACTCATGACTCTTCCGCCAATGCCTCAAAGCAAAATCCTCAAGGCATGGCTCCAATGGTGATGACTGATCGTGAGCTTCTCCTTAGTCTTCACCAGAAGATCGATCGCAACCACAAATGGGTTAAGCGTCAGTTTGGTTCTATTCTTCACAACATGACTGCTACACACAATGCAGTGAAGAAGAACCACTTCTACCTCCATGAAGTATTCAATCGCACCTGGTTGTTCTGTCTCATCTCTATGGTAAATAAGATCTGAAGCAAATGGGTTTCAACTAGGACTTTGAATGGTCTCAACCACCAGCGAATAAATTCAAGAAAACCAAAGTTCCTTCCTTGGTAGCCAGCTCATATTCTTCATCGCGCGAGACTGATGAGCATGAAGATTTGGACGACACTGCGGCAGGCCCTACCTCAACAACTGACCCCAACAACGTTGGCGCTCCTTCATCGACTCAGTGATGATATTCTTCAGGAGCATTAGTCCTCACTTTTCGTCCCTTTTGGTCATTCAATGACAAAGGGGGAGAAATTTGAGATAGTCTTCAAGCGGGTCTCTTTATATGGGCGTTTTTTCTTCTAAGTTACAACTCTCGTTCTTTTGAAAATTTATTGGATTGAGTTGTAAACTTAAACCTGATGGTGGTCTGATACTTATGCTATGTTCTTCAGCATTCTATTTCCTCATATATGTTAATGCATGCATGCTGAATCACATATATCACCATATTTCATCATGCATTTCAAATTCTTCATATCATATGTTAAATGCGTGTACGAATTACAAGATATAGGGGGAAATCTCCATGATTCTACTCTTCAAATGTGCATTGCTTCAAAAAGCAAATTCCTCACTATGCACATCTTCAAGGGGAGTTCTTATATATCTTGCAATAAAATTCCTCAATATCAGTACTTACACTTCGTATGTTTATCCCCGTTGAAAACTTAACCTATTTTGTCATGAATCACCAAAAAGGGGGAGATTGTAAGTGCATCTAGTGCCCCTTAGTGATTTTGGTGTATTGAAGACTTATAGGTTAAGGGACTAATGCATTTGTGAGTGTACACAGGTCTATAAGTCTATGGGGAGTTTGATATTTACAGATAAAGTCGACCCCTAAAAATGAATGTCTTCGACTGAAGACTTTGGATTTCCGAAGACTTTGGAAGTGAAGAAATTGGTGCGACCGTGAGGACTTGTTATTCATACGAGGAACATGAAGCGTGAAGACTTTTGTTTTCGTAGTTTCATTTTATCTTTCTTGAGTCATAGGAAACACCGTACTGTTAAAGGGGGTCGAGGTAAAACTAAGGAAAAGTTTCCAAGTGATGCTTATCTCAAAATCCTACACCTACCAATCCGTTCGAGTGAAGCCATTGGAAATCTCATACGGTTCAGTCAATTTCTTTAATGATAGGGACGAAGTTCTTATGGTCTCTTAGGAATTTGTTCTGACGGAGGAGTTAGGAATTCGCCAGTGTGGATTGCCTACAAGTGAGGAACATGATAGCCCTAAGGAATTTGATAGTCAAATCTCTGACCATTGATGTGCTACACCCCAGCTGTCCCAAAATATCTACCCACCTAACGGTCATATCATTGAAGGGAATTTATGTCTTATCATGTCGGGCTGCTCCCTAGGCTATAAATAGCCGCCCCCTACAACCACTAGCTGGTTGGCTTCTCCGCGAGAAACTGACACTTGTCATTGAGAGCATCCCATCCTCCGAGGACTTTGAGCGAAAATCATAAAGTGAGGAAAAACCCAAAACCCCAAACCAAACATCTACAAACCCAAAGTGATTGAGCATCACTGAAGAGATTGTTCCTGTGTGGAAACGACACTTGTTACCTTCGAGGACTGTGCAACCTCCAGACGGTTAGGTGTCATGGTCTAGAGCATCCAAGAGGAAATTGTGGATCGCAGGGTGACCAAGTTTGTGAAGGTTTGGAAGTCACCTGAAGACTTACCACGAGTGATTGGACGAGGTCTGTGTGACCTTAGTTCAAGGAGAATATGGTGAGCACTGTGTGTTCGGGACTGTGTGTCCTCAGGTTTAAATACCTAGCCGCTCTAACCAGACGTACAACTGTCACAATAGTTGGAACTGGTCTACCAAATCATTGTCTTCACTAAGCTTACTGGTGCTATTTCCTCAACCCTTTCATTTCCTCATTATTGTGTTGTGTGCTTGTTCATATCTATTTGAAGACTTTGACTGAATACTTTCTCAATTTCCCCAGTTCAATTTCTTCAGTCTGTTTATCTTCATCCTGTTTTATCCTATGCTTACGCTTTCTGTACTCTGTGTCTGATTTCATTCCATCATGATATCCATGTTTATGTTATGTCATGTATGCACCTCAGTACTATCAGATAATGGGTTCCGGCAAAACCCTTGAGGTTTGAACACTGGGGTGCGCGCGAAGGTTTTCTCCCTATCGATCCGCGCTCTAGCTTGCTAAGATCTCACGGACGAACTAGACGAACTTCACAAGACAAAGACACAAGATTTATACTGGTTCGGGCCACCGTTGTGGTGTAATACCCTACTCAAGTGTGGTGGTGGTGGATTGCCTCTTGGGCTGATGATGAACAGTACAAGGGGAAGAACAGCCTCCTGATGTTGAGGTGTTCTTGTGCTTGGTGAACTTGTGTGGTTGGGGATGATCTTGATGATCCCTCCCCGCATATGGTGGTGGCTAGTCCTATTTATAGAGGCCCTGGTCCTCTCTCCCAAATATTGAGCAGGAAGGGAACCAACAACGGCCAATTTGAAAGGGGACAACTAGTACAAGCTATCCTGACAAAAGGTGGTCATCGCCTGCCAAAGGTTCTGGTAGTGACGTCGTCTTGGGCTCCATGGTGACCTCCGTCTTGCCGTCCTTCTGGTATTGGTCTCATTGCACCAATATGGAAACCTTTGCTTAATGCCTTGGTACTCCGCGCCTGCGCTTTCCCCCTTAGCACCAAAGAGGAAACAAGGACACTGCGGGCGCTGGCGCCCGCCTGGTCTCGATCGTCATGGCTCACGTCACGAGGACCTCGCGAGGTTTGCCTTTCCTTGATCTCTCCACCCCTCGCTGATGTCTACTACACAACCTTCTTCTTGTAGACATTGTTGGGCCTGCAAGTGCAGAGGTTTGTAGGACAGTAGCAAATTTCCCTCAAGTGGATGAACTAAGGTTTATCAATCCATAGGAGGTGTAGGATGAAGATGGTCTCTCTCAAGCAACCCTGCAACCAAATAACAAAGAGTCTCTTGTGTCCCCAACACACCCAATACAATGGTAAATTGTATAAGCGCACTAGTTCGGCGAAGAGATGGTGATACAAGTGGTATATGGATAGTAGATAAAGGTTTTTGTAATATGAAAATATAAAAACAGCAAGGTAACTAATGATAAAAGTGAGCACAAACGGTATTGTAATGCGTTGAAACAAGGCCTAGGGTTCATACTTTCACTAGTGCAAGTCCTCTCAACAATAATAACATAATTAGATCATATAACTATCCCTTGATACGCCTCCAACATATCTATAATTTTTGATTGCTCCATGCTATATTATCTACTGTTTTGGACATTATTGGGCTTTATTATCCACTTTTATATTATTTTTGGGACTAACCTATTAACCGGAGGCCCAACCCAGAATTGTTGTTTTGTGCCTGTTTTAGGGTTTCGAAGAAAAGGAATATCAAACGGAGTCCAAACGGAATGAAACCTTCGCGAACGTGATTTTCTCAATGAACAAGACCCGGGAGACTTGGACCCTACGTCAAGACACAAAAGAGGAGGCCACGAGGTAGGGGGCGCGCCTACCCCCCCAGGCGCGCCCTCCACCCTCATGGGCCCCCTGTTGCTCCACCGACGTACTCCTTCCTCCTATATATACCTACGTACCCCCAAACGATCAGATACAGAGCCAAAAACCTAATTCCACCGCCGCAACTTTCTGTATCCACGAGATCCCATCTTGGGGCCTGTTCTGGAGTTCCGCTGGAGGGGGCATCGATCACGGAGGGCTTCTACATCAACACCATAGCCTCTCCGATGAAGTGTGAGTAGTTTACTTCAGACCTACGGGTCCATAGTTATTAGCTAGATGTCTTCTTCTCTCTTTTTGGATCTCAATACAATGTTCTGCCCCTCTCTTGTGGAGAACTATTCGATATAATCTTCTTTTTGCGGTGTGTTTGTTGAGATCGATGAATTATGGGTTTATGATCAAGTCTATCTATGAATAATATTTGAATTCTCTGAATTCTTTTATGTATGATTGGTTATCTTTGCAAGTCTCTTCAAATTATCAGTTTGGTTTGGCCTACTAGATTGATCTTTCTTGCAATGGGAGAAGTGCTTAGCTTTGGGTTCAATCTTGTAGTGTCCTTTCCCAGTGACAGTAGGGGTAGCAAGGCACGTATTGTATTGTTGACATCGAGGATAACAAGATGGGGTTTTCATCATATTGCATGAGTCTATACCTCTACATCATGTCATCTTGCTTAAGGCGTTACTCTGTTTTTAACTTAATACTCTAGATGCATGCTGGATAGCGGGCGATGAGTGGAGTAATAGTAGTAGATGCAGGCAGGAGTCGGTCTACTTGTCTCGGTCGTGATGCCTATATACATGATCATACCTAGATATTCTCATAACTATGCTCAATTCTGTCAATTGCTCAACAGTAATTTGTTCACCCACCGTAGAATACTTATGCTCTCGAGAGAAGCCACTAGTGAAACCTATGGCCCCCGGGTCTATCTTTATCATATTAATCTCCTACTACTTAGTTATTTCCTTTGATTTTTTACTTTGCCTTTATTTTACTTTGCATCTTTATCACAAAAATACCAATATATTATCTTATCATATCTATCAGATCTCACTCTCGTAAGTGGCCGTGTAGGTATTGACAACCCCTATTCACGTTGGTTGCGAGGATTTATTTGTTTTGTGCAGGTACGAGGGACTCGCGCGTAGCCTCCTACTGGATTGATACCTTGGTTCTCAAAAACTGAGGGAAATACTTACGCTACTTTGCTGCATCATCCCTTCCTCTTCGGGGAAAACCAACGCAGCGCTCAAGAGGTAGCAAGAAGGATTTCTGGCGCCGTTGCCGGGGAGATCTACGCAAAAGTCAACATACCAAGTACCCATCACATACCCTTATCTCCCGCATTACATTATTTGCCATTTGCCTCTCATTTTCCTCTCCCCCACTTCACCCTTGCCGTTTTATTTGCCCTCTCTCTATCCCCTCTCTTTCTCTATTTGCCTCTTTTTGCCCGCTTGCTTTTTGTTTGCTTGTGTGTTAGTTGCTTGCTTGTCACAATGGCTCAAGATAATACTAAATTATGCGACTTCACCAATACCAACAACAATGATTTTATTAGCACTCCGATTGCTCCTCTTACCGATGCTGAATCTTGTGAAATTAATACTGCTTTGCCGAATCTTGTCATGAAAGATCCGTTTTCCGGCCTTCCTAGTGAAGATGCCGCTACCCATCTAAATAGCTTCATTGATTTGTGTGATATGCAAAAGAAGAAAGATGTGGATAATGATATTGTTAAATTGAAGCTATTTCCTTTTTCACTTAGAGATCATGCTAAAGCTTGGTTTTCGTCTTTGCCTAAAAATAGTGTTGATTCATGGAATAAGTGCAAAGATGCTTTTATCTCTAAGTATTTTCCTCCCGCTAAGATCATCTCTCTTAGAAACGATATTATGAATTTTAAGCAACTTGATCATGAACATGTTGCACAAGATTGGAAGAGAATGAAACTAATGATACGTAATTGCCCTACTCATGGTTTAAATTTGTGGATGATTATACAAATTTTTTATGCCAGATTGAATTTTGCTTCTAGAAATCTTTTAGATTCGGCCGCGGGAGGCACTTTTATGGAAATCACTTTAGGAGAAGCTACTAAACTCCTAGATAATATTATGGTTAATTATTCTCAATGGCATACTGAAAGATCTACTAATAAAAAGGTGCATGCGATAGAAGAAATTAATGTTTTGAGTGGAAAGATGGATGAACTTATGAAATTATTTGCTAATAAGAGTGTTTCTTATGATTCTAATGATATGCCCTTGTCTACTTTGATTGAGAATAATAATGAATCTATGGATGTGAATTTTGTTGGTAGGAACAATTTTGGTAACAACGCGTATAGAGGAAATTTCAACCCTCGGCCTTATCCTAGTAATCCCTATAATAATTATGGTAATTCCTACAACAATTCTTATGGAAATTATAATAAGATGCCCTCTGATTTTGAATCTAATATTAAATAATTTATTACTTCACAAAAGAATTTCAATGCTTTGATTGAAGAAAAATTGCTTAAGATTGATGATTTGGCTAGGAACGTTGATAGAATTACTCTTGAGGTTGATTCTTTGAAACTTAGATCTATTCCACCTAAGCATGATGTCAATGAGTCTCTCAAAGCCATGAGAATTTCCATTGATGAGTGCAAAGAAAGAACCGCTAGGATGCGTGCTAAGAAAGATGCCTTTATAAGAGTGTGTTCTTCTAGTTCCTATGAAAATAATGATGAAGATCTAAAATTTATTGATGTGTCCCCTATTAAATCTTTGTTTTGCAATATGAATCTTGATAATGATGGGACTGAATATGATCCACCTTTACCTAGAAGGCGTTCTAAGAATTCAGAATTTTTTGATCTTGATGCTAAAATTGATAAATTTGGGATTGAAGAAATTAAAACCCTAGATGTTGCTAAACCCACTATTATGGATTTCAAGGAATTTGACTATGAAAATTGCTCTTTGATTGATTGTATTTCCTTGTTACAATCCGTGCTAAATTCTCCTCATGCTTATAGTCAAAATAAAGCATTTACTAAACATATCATTGATGCCTTGATGCAATCTTATGAAGAAAAACTTGAATTGGAAGTTTCTATCCCTAGAAAGCTTTATGCTGAGTGAGAACCAACTATTAAAATTAAAATTAAAGATCATGAATGTTATGCTTTGTGTGATTTGGGTGCTAATGTTTCCACGATTCGTAAGACTTTGTGTGATTTGTTAGGTTTCCGTGATTTTGATGATTGCTCTTTAAACTTGCACCTTGCGGATTCCACTATTAAGAAACCTATGGGAAGAATTAATGATGTTCTTATTGTTGCAAATAGGAATTATGTGCCTGTAGATTTTATTGTTCTTGACATAGATTGCAATCCTTCATGTCCTATTATTCTTGGTAGACCTTTCCTTAGAATGATTGGTGCAATTATTGATATGAAGGAAGGAAATATTAGATTCCAATTTCCATTAAGGAAAGGCATGGAACACTTTACTAGAAAGAAAATTAAATTACCTTATGAATCTATTATGAGAGCCACTTATGGTTTGCCTACCAAAGATGACAATACCTAGATCTATCCTTGCTTGTTATGCCTAGCTAGGGGCGTTAAACGATAGCGCTTGTTGGGAGGCAACCCAATTTTATTTTAATTCCTTGCTTTTTGCTACTGTTTAGTAATAAACAATTTATCTAGCCTCTATTTTGGTTGTGTTTTTTGTGTGTAATTAGTGTTTGTGCCAAGTAGAACCGTTGGGAAGACTTGGGGAAAGTCTTGTTACACTTGCTGTAAAAAACAGAAACTTTAGCGCTCATGAGAACTGCTGTCATTTTTATTTGAAAAGCGTTATTTAGTTAATTATTTTTGCAGATGATTAATAGATAATTCCTCACGTCCAGCAATTTATTTTAGAATTTTTGGGGTTCCAGATCTTGTGCTAGCTACAGATTACTACAGACTATTCTGTTTTTGACAGATTCTGTTTTTCGTGTGTTGTTTGCTTATTTTGATGAATCTATGGCTAGTAAAATAGTTCATAAACCATAGAGAAGTTGGAATACACTAGGTATAACACCAATATAAATAAATAATGAGTTCATTACAGTACCTTGAAGTGGTTTTTTGTTTTCTTTCGCTAACGGAGCTCATGAGATTTTCTACTTTAAGTTTTGTGTTGTGAAGTTTTCAAATTTTGGGTAAAGATTTGATGGATTATGGAACAAGGAGTGGCAAGATGTAACGCCCTCGATGTGGCTATATCTCCCACGTGTCGAAGCACGACTTAGAGGCATAACCGCATTGAAAGCAATGTCGCAAGTGAGGTAATCTTTACAACAACCCATGTAATACAATAAGGGAAAAGGATATATAGTTGGCTTACACTCGCCACGTCACACAATGCATAAATAAGTCATTACATTCATCCAGATACACTCAAGGTCCGACTACGGAACCAAAATAAAGATAAACCCCAAATGCAACATAATCCCCGATCGCCCCAACTGGGCACCACTACTGATCATCTGGGAAAGACACGTAGTATCGTCCTGAGTCCTCATCGAACTCCCACTTGAGCTCAGTTGAATCTCTTGGAATGGTATCATCGGTCCCTACATCTGGTTTTGGAAGGAATCTATGAGTCACGGGGACTCAGCAATCTCACACCCTCGTGATCAAGACTATTTAAGCTTATAGGAAGGGTAAAAATATGAGGTGGAGCTGCAGCAAGCGACTAGCATATATGGTGGCTAACATACGCAAATGAGAGCGAGAAGAGAAGGCAAAGGCACGGTCGATGAACTATGGTCAAGAAGTGATCCTAGAACAATCTACGATCAAGCATAACATGAGACCGTGTTCTCTTCCCGGACTCCGCCAAAAAGAGACCATCACGGCCACACACTCAGTTGATTCATTTTAATTAAGTTAAGTTCAAGTCTTCTACAACCGAACATTAACAAATTCTCATCTGCCCATAACCGCGGGCACGACTTTCGAAAGATCAAATCCCTGCAGGGGAGTCCCAACTTAGCCCATCACAAGCTCTCACGGTCAACGAAGGATATTCCTTCTCCCAAGACAATCCGATCAGACTCGGCATCCCGGTTACAAGACATCTTGTCGTGGAGTTGACACGACAAATGTCCTAGAGCAAGGACTTAGTGGTAGGGCCATCGCACTAGGAAGCTTAAAGGGGTTAATCGGGACAAAGAACACGAGAGAGTTTTATACTAGTTCGGCCCCTTACGATGAAGGTAAAAGCCTACGTCTAGTTGGGATTGGTATTGCTGATGTTTCGACTTCCAAGAGGCTCTACTCGCCGGCTTGGTTATTGACTTGGTTGTTTCTTGCCCTAAACCGCCACCGGGTCGTCCCCTTATATACATAGTTTGACGCCTGGTGGCTTACAGAGTCTCGGCTGGCTCATAATCGTGTCCGGCTCGGTGACTTCCTTTACATGCCTTTCTTTACAAGTCTTTCCGCCCATATGGAGGTTTACAATAGCGGGCTTTTAAGCCGGCCCGAGGCCTTTGGGATTTCTATATATACTAATAAACTATCATCTTTACTGTATATTGGGCTTCTTATGTAACCTACCATTAAGGCTGACCCGGCCCCTCCTGGGCGGGTCTCAGCTGATAGTAATATCCCCAACATTAGGCCCCAGGTTGACTTTAAACGTTGTTCTTTGTCAATCTTCAATACTTAGGCAGAATCCATCCTCTGTCTGAAAATTTCCTTAACCCGCCGTGACGTCATCTTTTTGAAACACAACAAACTTTCATGATGTCATCTTCCAACGGATCTTTCATTTTTAATGCCTTCCGGGAATCGAGGCGTCTGTTCAGTTGGATAATCATTATTGGGTCTCCTTGATTTTCGCGCCCGCCTGTTCGCGCACTCCCTTATAAATAGGCATAACTTGGGTCTTTCTCATTCTCCTTTCTTCCTCATCTTCTTCCTCTCGCAACCCTCGTCGCTGCTTGAGCTCTTCTGCCGCCGCAAGTCTCATCGTCGTCGTCGAGCTTGGCCGCTGCATCACCCTGAATCCATCCAGAAAACGCGGCGACTCTTCGCGGCGGGCCTGCATCTTGTAAGTTTTCTTCTCTCTCACCCACCTAGATATGTTCTAGGTTTGCGAGTTCTTCAGTGTTCTTCATCTGTTCATCACAGACCATCTTGTAGATTTTCTCCGCAACTTCTTTTGATCCAGAAAAGATATATAACTTGCGGGGTAGCTGTTTGGCATTCATTTTGGATATCAGTAGATCCCTTTTACCTGTGTAAATGCTTCGTTACAGTCGATGAACTCATATGTACTATGTTTTTAGGTCTAGAATATTTCCCTTTTTGAAACAGCCTTTGATCCAAAATGATAATGACCACTTGGTGAAACTTGTTTATGCCAACACTTAACTGAATCTGCCCTCTGAGAAAATCTGTAGTCATGGCGGCTTACCACTCCGGATTTCTTTTCCCTATATGTCATTAGCCCTTAGTTAAACCGCCATTACTTGCTTTATAATTGACCGTAGACTGAACCGACATATTATTATTTATTTTTTAGTTCGTTGCACATCATGCCGTCAAAGTCACCCACCGTCTGTAATTGGGTCCCTTCATCTATAACCAAGGAACGGTTAAAAGAGTTCTTCATCGTTAGGTTTCTGCCTTCAAAGAATGTCATGTCTTATTGTGCTCCTGACCTGGAGGAAGATCGTCCCAATCCAAAAGACGGAGAAGTGATCATCTTCACTGACCACATGAACCGTGGCTTTTCACCGCCCGGTTCAAAATTATTCAGAGAGGTCCTTCATTTTTTCAAACTCCATCCTCAGGACCTTGGACCCAACTCTATTTCCAACATTTGTAACTTCCAAGTGCTCTGTGAGGCATATCTTCAGCAAGAGCCCACCGTAGAGCTGTTTAGAGAGTACTTTTATCTGAATCGTCAAAATGAATGCACCAACGGATCTAGCTTAGAACTTGGAGGCATCTCGATTCAGCGCCGTCAGGGTGCCGTTTTTCCTCTCATCGTCTTACCGAGCCACCCAAAGGACTGGAACCAAACTTGGTTTTATTGTCAGGATACTTCTCCAGCAAACGAGAAGTCTCTGCTGGGTTACCGCCCTAGTCGTCTTGACTCCAAGTTCACCCTTCCGGATAAGCTTACTGTTGCTGATAGGAAGCTTCTTCCCTCCATTAGAAGAATCAACGGCTTGTTGGGTAATGGTTTAACCGGAGTAGATCTGACCCGTTGCTGGATCTCATGGCGGGTTATTCCATTAAGTCGTCGATCTCAACTGATGTATGAATATGACGGAAGCCTGGACAACCCTCTTCGTCACAGCCCAGTTGAACTCACCGAAGAAGACATTGTTTCGATGTCAACCCTTTTGGTAAATGGGAAGTACGAAGATTGCAGTATTGTTGGGTTAAGTCCCTTCTGCAAGATTAATCCGGTGCCATAAGTAAGTACATTCTGATCTCTTTTTCTTTGTGTTTTGCCCGGCTATTAGTACTTAATACTGATCTTTCTTCTTGTCTTTATAGGCCAATTCTGACTTCTGGAAGGTGAAATATGACCACGAAGCTGCCAAGAAGGTGAAACTCGCCGCCATGAACGCCAAGAAAACAGTCCGGAAATCCAAGAAGAAGAAGAAGAAAACCACTGCTGAAGATTTAATGAAGCTTGACGACACGTCTGACTCAGAGGTAGCCCTTGACTCCCTTGGCCAATTTTTTAACACTCTTATTGACACTGATCCTTACCAGGATGACACTGGGGCCAGTCAGGCTGAGGAAGTAGAGGTAACTATCATTTCCTCCGACTCAGAGCCCTTACCAAGACACAAAGTTCGTCGAGTGATCCATAAAGTAAGGTTTTCTAACCCTTTAGCTCACTTGGATCCCAACTTTCATTTGAAAAACCAGCAACATGAAAGCCGCCGTGAAGTTGGAATTGAGGATGAACCGGCTGTTGTCCTTCAACAGACCCCTCGGAAACACCCGAACGAGGTTTAATTATTACTGTCTTTAACCCGTTTTGATGAATCCTGCTCCTTACATTTCTTTTAACTCTTTCCTTTATCCATTCAGGAGGTGTCTCGTTCTTCAGATGACTCATCTCAAACACAATTTCTGGCTTTCAAGACTGCTCCTAGGTAATCAGAACTTTTCCTTTCTTCCAGGTTGCTCAATTGTATCTTAACGCTGACAATTCTGCTATATTATTCTTTAGTGGCCAGGCTAAATCCAAGAAATCAAAGGTGGCTAAACCGGCGGAAGACCTGCCAATACCAGCATCTGAGCCGGCTAGGCCACCTTCTCCATTAACTGCCGCCCCAGAAGACCCGCCTATCAGTGAAGCAAATACTTTAGAGCCGTCCCTTGACAACACCACTATGAATCCTTCCATCGTTGGACCGTCAAGCTCAACTGACCCGCCGTCTCCACGTGTTCAAGATGTTCAAATTACTGGGAGTCGCTTCGTTGAGCCGGGGAACCCAACGGTGTTGGCTAGGTGCACAGCTAAGCAGGAAGCATTGGAAAGGCAAAAGGTTCGCTTTGATGTTGCCAATTACGACCGTCTTAATGCCAATGATATCTTATCCAGCTACCTCAGTCATGTCCACTCCAGTCGTGAGTCTAAGATCGAGATGGTCAAGCAACTTCAGTTGAAGTATGAGGTATGTTATTTCCGGTTTACCAATATTCCTTCAGCCCCCAAGTCTTCAGCTTTATGAGAGAAGTGGAATAACCTGTAGACTTAAAATATAGGCCGAGACTTTTACCTCTGAATCATTGCCTGATAGAAACAAAACTTGACCCATAGTCCCCAAGGACCGGTTTGTTTTGAGCATTAATGAATCGGTACTTTTAGAATTAAAACTGCCTTCAAAATACTTAACACTCCGGTTTAAACTTGAAAAACTTGCTGAACTACGTGCATTAGCCCCCAAGTGCCAAGTGCTGTTACTTTGTAAAGGACTTGGGACTTCAAATATGTTGGTAGAGTCATAAAAATTTGATTTGGCATACATTAGCCCCCAAGTGTCAAGTGGTTTATTCATAAAGTACTTGAGACTTGAATCTTGAAATTGGATACTGGAATTTGAAACCAAGTCTTGATTTATCTGAATGTTTTCACAGAATGCATTGTCTGAACTGAACTCCCAATTGACGAATACAAAGACCCGACTAGCGAACCAGGAATCAGAAATTAAATCTTCCACCTCCCAACTGCAAATAAGCCTTTCTAAAACGGAGAAGTTGAAGACCGACTTTGCTGTCAAAGAGAAAACTTGGGCAGATGAGAAGATACTTCTGACCCGGCGAGCTGAGACAGCCGAAACAGCTGTGAAGGAAATTTCAACCAAACTGAACGGTTTAAAAGGCCGAGTGTCTCAGATTGTCGTTGCTATCTTTGGTAAGCTTCCTGATTTGATCTTTCATATGCGTTTCTTGTCAAACCGGAATATGATCCGCCAACTGACTCTGTGAAAAATGCATGTAGGTCCGCGAAGTAAGAATCTAAACCAAGACCCGTTGATTAAGATGAAAGCCGTATACACTTTAACTGCACAATTGTATATCGGCACACAACGAGCTCTGGCTGCCATCTCTCCTATTAATCAAGGGTCTAACCGGATCAGTGACGTCCTGAAGAAGCTGTCCATTCTCCCTGCCAGATTCCAAGAGGTGAAACGCTCATGCGCGCGAGCCGGAGCTTTGACTGCCCTAAGCCGTTCCAAGGCTTGGGTACTAGATCTAGACCCGGCAGACGTGGAAAGTGGTTATCCTACCGTGAAGGAGGACGGGTCTCCTTTTGATCAGGATGACTTTATAGCCTGCGTCCGTGAAGTCCGGCCTCAGGCGACTAGCCTTGGAGATGACACCAATGTGGACAAGTATCAACCGGGTTTTGATAGTGAGAATAAGAAGATGGCCCCTCCTTCCTATAAAGTAACCGACTTGATCCCACTGGTGAGAGAAGACACATTTGCCCCGGAGGTTGACCCGGTTGGCCTGATTGACGATGAAGCTGAATTTGTCGCCATGAACGGCTATGACTGGTCAAAACCCAACTTCCAGCAGATTCAAGATGTTGAGCCGGCGAGGGAGGGACAATGATCATCTTCATAGGCTTTATAAAACCTTGTAATAACTTATCTGCTAAAACACTGCCTGTTTGCTTGTGCCATTGTGCACAAAACACTTATATGTGAATCCGTGTTTCAGATATCAATGTATGCTTATTTAATGTTTTCCTCTACAATGGTTGAACTCTGTTCCTGTGAATACAGGAAAAAGACTAGCAAGGCGGTTTAGAAAAACTAGGCTTTAAATACCTTATGTACAACCTATAAAGTTACCTTTTCCTTGTTGATCCTTAGATTGCCGGTTTACATAACCCGGGTGATAAATTGATAATTCAATATGCGTGAAGAGTTAATACTCCTTGAATACTCAATGATCATCATAACTTAATAGCTCGTACCTTCGAATCTTTGAACCACCGGTTTGAATAATCTGAGCGGCTGTGTTGTCCAATGATTGAGCCAGCGAAGAAAACCAGGCTATTTTATTTGAAACAACAAAAACTCAAAGGCAAGCAACAGATAATAACATAATTTTAACTCTGCATTTCAAAAGGTTGGGTGGTTTCTAATTCGAATACGATCAGTAAACCGGACCAAAGGGGTTAAGCTAAGGTTCGAATACGACCATATAGCCCCCAGTGGCTTTGGCGTTGCGCCGATCAAGTGGGTACCGACAACTATGTTCTCTTTGGTTCGAATACGACCTATGTTTGAACAGGAAGCCCCCAAATGACCTTGAGAGGTTTTTAACGACCCTGATTCGAATATGATCCAAGTCGGACTCAAAAGGGGTTGAGCTATGATTCGGATACGGTCAAGAAGCCCCAAAGTGAGTTTGGCCTTGAGCCGATCAAGAGGGTTACGACAACTATGTTCTCTTTGGTTCGAATACGACCTATGTTTGAACAGGAAGCCCCCAAATGACCTTGAGATTTTCAGCTAGATTCGGATACGATCCTGAGCTGGACCAAAAAGGTTAAACTTGATTCGAATATGATCAGCTCCTTAATAGTCATTTGTAAGAAATAACAATACCAAAGATGCATAGTCTTTGAAAAGAAAAGAGACCGATGGTCTTACTTTATTGCTTATCATAGTATATAAAAGGTGAACGTATGTACATGATGGAAGCCGGTGGCTCAGGTGTAGTATGGCCGGAGTTGAGCAATGTTCCACGGCCGGCGGGTCTCTTCCTCCGACTTACGTGAGTCCTTGTGCTCTCGAACGTCAATGAGGTAATATGACCCGTTGTTTAAATTCTTACTGACCACAAAAGGTCCTTCCCAAGGTGGGGATAGCTTGTGCGCGTCTGACAGATCCTGGATGAGCCGGAGCACCAAGTCGCCTTCCTGAAAGGTCCTGGACTTAACCCGGCGGCTGTGATAATGACGCAGGTCCTGTTGATAGATTGCTGACCGTGCTGCTGCTAAGTCTCTTTCTTCATCCAACAAGTCAAGCGCATCTTGTCTGGCTTTTTCATTGTTAGCTTCAACATAAGATGCCACACGGGGCGAGTCATGACGGATGTCACTCGGCAACACTGCTTCTGCTCCATAGACCATGAAGAAAGGTGTGTAACCCGTAGACCTGTTGGGTGTAGTATTGATGCTCCATAACACTGAAGGTAACTCCTCGACCCAACAACCCGGCGTTCGCTGTAAAGGAACCATGAGCCGGGGTTTTAACCCTTTCAAGATTTCCTGATTGGCTCTCTCTGCTTGACCATTGGATTGAGGATGAGCTACCGAAGAAACATCAAGCCGGATGTGCTCTCGCTGACAAAATTCTTCCATAGCTCCTTTAGATAGATTGGTGCAATTGTCTGTGTTGATACTGTGTGCAAAACCAAAACGGAAGATAACTTTTTTCATGAACTGAACCGCCGTGGCCGCGTCACACTTACTCATAGGCTCCGCCTCAACCCACTTAGTGAACTTGTCAACTTCTACTAGGAGATGTGTCTTTTTATCCTTAGACCTTTTGAAAGGTCCTACCATGTCAAGCCCCCAGACTGCGAACGGCCAAGTGATTGGAATCATCCAGAGTTCCTGAGCCGGCACATGCGCTCGTCGTGCGAACTTTTGACATCCATCACATCTACTGACCAGATCTTCTGCATCAGCGTGAGCCGTCAACCAGTAAAAACCGTGACAAAACGCCTTGGCCACCAAAGATTTTGACCCGGCATGATGACCAAAATTGCCTTCATGGATTTCCCGAAGAATTTCTTGACCTTCTTCGGGGGAGACACATCGTTGGAACACTCCAGAAACACTGCGATGAAACAACTCTCTGTCCGAAATCTTCATGGACTTAGACCGTCGGGTTATCTGTCGAGCCAGGGTCTCATCTGCTGGCAATTCTCCCCGGGTCATGTAAGCCAAGAACGGCACCGTCCAATCCGGGATAACATGAAGAGCCGCCACCAACTGCGCCTCCGGGTCAGGAATAGCTAAATCTTCTTCTGTGGGCAACTTGACAGAGGGGTTATGCAAAACATCTAAAAAGGTGTTGGGTGGCACCGGCTTACGTTGACACCCCAGCCGGCTTAAAGCATCAGCTGCTTCATTTTTTTGATGGTCAATGTGTTCCACTGATAACCTTTAAAATATCCTGCAACAGCATCAACCTCTCGGTGATAAGCCACCATGAGAGGGTCTTTGGAATCCCATTTGCCAGATACCTGCTGAGCCACTAGATCTGAATCACCAAGACATCTGACCCGGCTCAAGCTCATCTCCTTTGCCACTCGAAGACCATGGAGCAATGCTTCATACTCTGTTGTGTTGTTAGTGCACGGAAACATCAATCATGACACATAACAAAATTTATCACCTCGTGGGGAAGTTAATACAACTCCAGCCCCCGAGCCTTCTAATTGCCTGGACC
Organism: Triticum aestivum; assembly: GCF_018294505.1. Classification (NCBI taxonomy): domain Eukaryota; kingdom Viridiplantae; phylum Streptophyta; class Magnoliopsida; order Poales; family Poaceae; genus Triticum; species Triticum aestivum. The sequence goes on from NC_057806.1 coordinate 187,116,052, forward strand.
CATCAAAATGAATAGTCCAATATGTGTTGTGCGACTTTTCTTCTGGCATCTGCATCTCTGTCCAGTCATTGATGAAGTCAACCAGAGCTTGAGACTTAATCGCGGCGCGTGGAACATACTTCAGCCCATGAGACCCAAGCTCAATTGCCCACTTGGCAACTCGCCCTGTAGCTTCTCTATTTTGAATAATGTCTCCCAAAGGAGCAGAGCTAACCACAGTGATTGGATGTCCCTGAAAGTAATGCTTAAGCTTCCGGCTTGCCATGAACACCCCATAAACAAGTTTCTGCCAATGTGGATATCGTTGCTTAGACTCAATTAACACTTCACTGACATAATAAACCGCCCGCTGAACCGGATGCTCTTTGCCAGTCTCCTTGCATTCTACCACCATGGCCACACTAACAGCCCGTGAATTTGCAGCTGCATACAACAATAGCGGCTCTTTCTCAATTGGAGCAGCTAGGACCGGCGGCTCAGCCAGTTGTGCCTTCAGATACTCAAAAGCGGCGTCTGTAGCATCGCTCCAAACAAACACATCCGTTTTCTTCATCAACTGATATAGAGGCATAGCCTTTTCCCCTAACCGGCTTATGAACTGGCTCAAGGTAGCCACACGACCTGCCAGTCGTTGAACATCATTGATGCAGGTTGGTTTGGCCAGAGATGTAATTGCCTTGATCTTTTCCGGGTTAGCTTCAATACCTCGGTTAGACACCAGAAAACCCAAGAGCTTGCCGGCTGGTACCCCAAAAACACACTTGGCCGGGTTAAGCATCATCTTGTAAACTCGAAGATTATCAAAATTCTCTTTCAGGTCTGTGATCAAGGTTTCCTCTTCCCTGGACTTCACCACTATACCATCCACATAAGCATGAACATTGCGCCCAATTTGATCAGGAAGACAATTCCGCACACACCGTTGGTAAGTCGCCTGAGCACTCTTGAGCCCTAAAGGCATAGACACATAGCAGAAAGCCCCAAAAGGTGTTATAAACGTTGTTTTCTCTTGATCCTTGACTGCCATCTTAATCTGATGGTACCCGGAATAAGCATCTAAAAAACTCAACCATGCGCAACCCGCCGTAGCATCAATGATCTGATCAATATGGGGAAGAGCAAAAGGATCAGCCGGACAGGCCTTGTTTAAATCTGTGTAATCCACACACATATGCCAGGTGCCATTCTTTTTGAGCACGAGCACCATGTTAGCTAACCATTCTGGGTGAAAGACCCCCACAATGAACCCGGCCGCCAAGAGCCAGGCCACCTCTTCTCCAATGGCCTTGCGCCTTTCTTCATTGAACCGCCGAAGAAACTGTCTGACAGGCTTGAACTTTGGATCGATATTAATAGTGTGCTCAGCGAGTTCCCTCGGGACACCCGGCATGTTTGAAGGTTTCCATGCAAAGATGTCCCGGTTCTCACGGATGAACTCGATGAGCGTGCTTTCCTATTTCGGATCCAAGTTTGCGCTCATGATGAACTGTTTGGATGAATCGCCAGTCACAAAGTCAACCATCTTAGTGTCATAAGCTGATTTGAACTTCAACTCCGGCTCATGCTCTGTGGTTAGTTTCTTTAATGACGTCATGTCCGCCGGGTCAACATGATCCTTGTAGAATTTCAACTCCTCTGTCGCACAAACAGATTCAGCATAGGCATCATCCCCTTCTTCACATTCCAAGGCTATCTTCCGGCTCCCATGGATTCTAATGGTGCCCTTGTGACCCAGCATCTTGAGCTGCAAATATACATAACACGACCGAGCCATGAACTTGGCATAAACCGGCCGCCCAAACAGAGCATGATATGGGCTCTTGATTTTAACCACCTCAAAGGTTAATTTTTTTGCTCTGGAGTCATACTCATCTCCAAAAGCTACTTCCAGCTTGATCTTACCAACTGGGTATGCCGACTTACCAGGCACCACACCATGAAAAACAGTTTTGGATTGTTTAAGATTTTTATCTGTCAATCCCATCCGGCGAAACGTCTCATAGTAAAGGATGTTGATGCTGCTGCCTCCATCCATGAGTACCTTAGTAAATTTGTATCCACCCACTTGAGGTGCTACTACTAACGCCAAGTGACCCGGATTATCAACCCGGGGAAGGTGATCCTCTCTGCTCCACACAATGGGCTGTTCCGACCAACGTAAATAACGTGGAACTGCCGGCTCAACGGCATTGACGGCCCTCTTGTGGAGTTTCTGGTCTCTCTTACATAAATTGGTAGTAAAGACACGATACTGTCCACTACTCAACTGCTTCGGGTTGCTCTGATAGCCGGATTGTTGCTGCTACTGATTCCCTTGGCCGTGTTGCTGATTATATCCTCCCTGGTGACTAGGGCAATCATGAAAACCTCCTCCGCTTGAACCGGCGCCCGGGCCATGAAAGCCGCCTGAGCCGCCGCCCGGGCCGTGATCCCCATCAAATGTGTTTGATTTTTTAAACGCCTTCATGATCGTGCAATCCTTCCACAAGTGGGTAGCTGGCTTCTCCCGGGTGCCGTGTCTTGGACACGGTTCATTCAACAACTGCTCAAGGGTGGGGCCTGACCCGCCCGATCGAGGGGGCTGTCTGCCCTTGCGCCGTTGATTACCACCCTGCGCATTAGTATTAGCAACAAACTCATCAGCCTTACGCTTATTACCTCCTTGATTTGCCGGGTTATGCTGGTGACCCTTGCCATTGCCGTTCTTCTTCCCCTTCGTTGCCTTTTCTTCATCAGACACCGGGTCTTTGGTAGTATCAGAATCGGCATACTTGACAAGAGCCGCCATCAATGTTCCCATGTCATTACATTCACGTTTAAGCCGCCCCAACTTCTGCTTCAGAGGTTCAAAATGGCAATTTTTCTCCAACATCAAAACTGCCGAGCCGGCGTCCATTTTATCAGACGAATGTATTATCTCCTTGACCCGGCGCACCCAATGGGTTGTAGATTCTCCATCCTCTTGCTTGCAATTGGTCAGGTCCACAATTGACATTGGCTGTTTACACATGTCTTTAAAGTTCTGGATGAACCGTGCCTTCAACTCTGCCCATGAGCCGATGGAATTGGGCGGTAATCCTTTCAACCAGGTCCGAGCCGTTCCATCCAACATCATGGTAAAGTACTTGGCCATTGTAGCATCACTAACCTCCAACAGCTCCATAGCCATCTCATAACTCTCAATCCAAGCCCCCGGCTATAAGTCAGCCGTGTAGTTAGGTACCTTACGAGGTCCCTTGAAATCCTTGGGCAACCGTTCATTGCGTATGGCTGGGACCAGGCAAGGTACGCCTCCGGTTCTCGTAACCACTCCTGCCTCAACTGAAGTTGCTGGGTAAGCCAGAAAGGTTTGGTGAGCCGCCTGCTCTGCCGCTATCTGAGCCGCCCGTTCCGCCTCTTGACGAATCCTCTCCTGATCCGCCAAGTTGAGGCTCCAGCCCACACCGGCTCATGCCTATATGGCCGGTTGTGGCGTTGAGCATTACTTGACATCTCTGCAGATTCCATGTGCCTACTGTAACTCGGGCTCCGGCTTGGGCGAGGAGTTGAATGAATCCTATCTCGACTATAGGAGTATGCATCCTGCTGGGCCAAAGCTGTCTGAAGTAGTTCTCTTACCCTCCGGGTTTCAATTGCTGCTAGCGAGTCGCCTTCCATCGGGAGAGCTGCCAAACGAGCTGACGCCGCAATGAGGTTCTCCATGGGGTTGGAGAAGTGACCCGGGGGTGTTGCTATATAACGAGGAGGAGCTGTATTTATGCGCGGCGGCTCCATGGTGCGTGGCTGAACTGGTGCACCGGGCGTCGTGACCTGGTTTGCCTCTGGCGGGTTGCTCCCTCCAGCTCCGGGTGTATGGAACAGATTCCTCGGATCCAACGTTAGAGGCAGATGCGACTGAGTTTTCTGACGCCTCCTCCTCATGACCTCGTTTGATGCATTAAGATCCACCGAGAGCCGGAAGGTTTCTGCTTGAAGCTGCTGAGCACGAGCATCCAAAGTTGCTCGTTCTACTGCCATTCGGGTTTCCTCCGCGGCTAGATTTTCGTTAGCTTGCACCATCTCTTCCCGCACGCATGCCACTTCCGCATCATGCTGGGCTTTATCCGTCGGCTCTACCATAGCGGTTAACAGCGTCGTCAGTTTATCCATGAGGTCCATGAGAACCCGAGCCGGGGGGCGCGCGGGGTCTCCTGACCCGGCAGCTGGCGACCCGGTGGCCGCCGCTGTCGCTGCGGTGGAGTTCTACCCGGACTGTGTCCCTGCCATGAAGACTCCGGCCCAATTCGGCGGCTCAAGGGGGTCCAGAATACTGCTGCCATCGGAACAGCCCCCGAGCATGCCGTCTTGCAGTTGGTACAATGAGTTCGTCTCACCTGTTGATGATGCAGTATCAGAGCAGATGGCCGTCTCCCCGCCTTCCATCGCCTTCGGAGTATTCACCGCCATGGATGCAGCCTACAAAGGCATGCTTCATGACAGATTGAACACGGGCGGACCCGACATGCTGAGCCGTTTCGATGAGGTCGGTGTGGACATCCAGCTCAGGGCCTGACTCGTCGATCCGGCCGATGAAGACGTGAATTCCACCGAAGGGGACCTGGTACCCGTACTCGATTGAGCCGGCCTCGGGGCCCCAGCCTTCGTCGTCGATGTAGATCTTGCCGCGATGACTCTTGGTCATCCGGCCCACAACGTATCCCTTGAGCCCTTTGAAGTTGCCCTTTAAGAACTCAAATCCACCGTGCGCTGGCCCCACGGTGGGCGCCAACTGTCGTGGAGTTGACACAGCAGATGTCCTAGAGCAAGGACTTAGTCATAGGACCATCACACTAGGAAGCTTAAAGGGGTTAATCGGGACAAAGAACACGAGAGAGTTTTATACTAGTTCGGCCCCTTACGATGAAGGTAAAAGCCTACGTCTAGTTGGGATTGGTATTGCTGATGTTTCGACTTCCAAGAGGCTCAACTCGCCGGCTTGGTTATCGACTTGGTTGTTTCTTGCCCTAAACCGCCACCGGGTCGTCCCCTTATATACACGGGTTGACGCCTGGTGGCTTACAGAGTCTCGGCCGGCTCATAATCGTGTCCGGCTCGGTGACTTCCTTTACATGCCTTTCTTTAAAAGTCTTTCCGCCCATATGGCGGTTTACAATAACGGGCTTTTAAGCCGGCCCGAGGCCTTTGGTCTTTCTATATATACTAATAAACTATCATCTTGACTTTATATTGGGCTTCTTATGTAACCCACCATTAAGGCTGACCCGGCCCCTCCTGGGCGGGTCTCAGCTGATAGTAATATCCCCAACACATCTCGACAATGGTAAAACAAGTCCAGCAACACCGCCCGAATGTGCCGACAAATCCCGATAGGAGCTGCACATATCTCGTTCTCAGGGCACACTCAGATGAGCACTCCGTATAACTAAAACCAAACCTCGAGTTTCCCCGAGGGGGCGCTGCAAAGGGCTTTAATGTGGACCAACACTCAGAGGAGCACTGGCCCGGGGGGGGGGGGGTTAAATAAAGATGACCCTCGGGCTCCGGAAACCCAAGGGAAAAAGAGGCTAGGTGACAAATGGTAAAACCAATGTTGGGCATTGCTGGAGGAGTTTTATTCAAGGCGAACTGTTAATGGGTTCCCATTATAACCCAACCGTGTAAGGAACGCAAAATCAAGGAACATAACACCGGTATGACGGAAACTAGGGCGGCAAGAGTGGAACAAAACACCAGGCATAAGGCCGAGCCTTCCACCCTTTACCAAATATATAGGTGCATTAAAATAGACAAGATATAATAATGATATCCCAACAATAAACATGTTCCAACAAGGAACAACTCCAATCTTCACCTGCAACTAGCAACGCTATAAGAGGGGCTGAGCAAAGCAGTAACATAGCCAAACAACGGTTTGCTAGGACATGGTGGGTTAGAGGTTTGACATGGCAATATGGGAGGCATGATAAGCAAGTGGTAGGTATCGTAGCATAGGCATAGCAAAAGAGCGAGCATCTAGCAAGCAAAGATAGAAGTGATTTCGAGGGTATGGTCATCTTGCCTGCAAAGTTCTCTGAGTTGACTTGATCCTCGTAAGCGTACTCAACGGGCTCCTCGATCACGTACTCGTCTCTTGGCTCTACCCAAAGAAAAACACAAGCAAAGGGATAACACAATCAACCACGTGCAATGCACAAGCAACATGATGCAAAACATGTCATGAGATGCGGGATGCGGTGCATATGCATGATTTGGAAAGGAATGATTGAACCTGGCCTCAACATGGAAATCCAAGAATGCCACTAGAAAGAGGAGTTGATTTCAGTCGAAATCGATATAAAGATCACCGGAATCGGATGCACGGGTTGGAAATGACAAGCAAAACAAATATGGCACCGGTCTGCGATTAACAGCACGAGACCATCTAAATGCATCAAGAACAACATGCTACAACACTCCAACATGACAACAAAATAGATGGCAGGGATCCACTCAAGATGCTTGACAAAAGATGAACACTGAGCTATGGCTAACTCACTCAATAGCAGGTTCGAAGAAGCATGGCAAAAGTGCAAAAGATATCAGGTTTCAGATTTACTGAAATTAACAGCATGTCAGGAATTTAACATGAAGAAGCAATCTTTAGAGGAAGAAAACTAGATGCTAGAGGAACATATCATGGCAAAGCAAGGCATGGAATGAAGCTACGCAAAGTATACAACAAAAGTCCCTTACTGACCATAAGCCAAAAGGGATCAGAAAATACAATTGCAACCACACGAACATAGCAATTATCGTTAACAGATTCAGACTTGGTGAAAAACTGGAACATGGCAAAACAGATAACAAGTAGGCATGTTTATGAGCTCAATGCACTCACTACGAGGCATTGCATGACAAACTAAGAGTACACCCAGCAAGTAGACATGGCATAGAATCTAGACATGGCAAGAACAACATCATAGCATGCACGGATCAACTACAACACCCTCGGCAAAAGTGCTAAACATGTTAACAATATGCCAGGAGCATTTTATAGCAAAAGTAGAGCTCGATTGACTCAAGCTAGGGTGCTCCATAAATGCAAACAAAGACATGGATGGATAGAGTACCACAATATCTACAAAACATCCTTACTGATCATGCTCAAAAGAGGCATGGATCACTAGGTATCAACATGAACACATGACATAAAAATACAGACAGGACAGAGACTTAGAATATTTCTAAGTCCCTGAAATCAGCAAAATTAAGTGAGCTACTTTGCATGCTTGTGCTAGTCACCACAGAGATCACAAAAATACATGGCATACACTCCTGTAAAGATGCCATGGCATACTCCAAAACACATGTAGAGCTCAAGTTCATAGCATGCACACATTAACCATGGCAAAAATGACAAAAGTACAAATGCTGATAAGGATCTGAAACTAACATCACATAGCCCTCTTCCAACAGCATTTCGAGCATCAAGATGAGCTCAAATGAAAATGATGCAATGAGATGAAATGGAGTACTCGTCGAGACGAACATTTCGATATGCTACACGCACGAATCGGAGCCACGGTGATGAAGTTATGATGCGTCAAATTATGCATAAAATATCTGGGATATGGCATTAGGTCAACCGACGTGGATCTAGATCTGGATCAAGATCTCGCTGGAGCACTATAGCAGTTCGCCGGAGATGGAGTTCGTCGCTGGACTTGGGGTTCACCGGAGAGGAAGCGGTCGGCCAGGGCGGGTCGATGGCGTGGAGGAGGTGGCGCCGGACGGCGACGTTGCGGCGAGGCGCGATGGAGACGGGGCCGCCTCGAGCGGCGCGGGCGTCGAGGGGGCGCTGCCGTGGCGGAGGTCGACGGCGGCGGGGTTGGCGGTCGCCGGCGAGGGCGTGGCGGCGACGGTCAGGCGAGGTGGTGGTGCTCGGGCGTGAGGAGGAAGACGCGGGCACGGGCGTCGAGCGGTTCCGGCCCGGTCGGCGGAGGAGACGGCCGGCGCTGGGCCTGGCGGCGGAGGAGGCCGGCGGTGCCACATGGCGGCGCTTGGCTGGCTAGACGCGACGGGCGGACGCGTACGGTAGCGGCCGGACGTGTTCGATGGCGGCAGAGCTGATTTTTAGGGTTAGGGGTGGAGGAGACCCGAAATTTTCGGGGATGGACCTATTTATAGAGGTAGAGGGAGTTAGGAAGCTCCAAATGAGGTGCGGTTTGCGGCCACGCGATCGTGATCGAATGTCCTAGGTGATGGAGGGGGTTTAGGTGGGTTTTGGGCCACTTTGAGAGGTGTTGGGCTGCAACACACACGAGGCCTTTTCGGTCCCTCGGTTAACTGTTGGAGTATCAAACGATGTCCAAATGGAACGAAACTTGACAGGCGGTCTACCGGTAGTAAACCAAGTTCGCATGAAAAGTATCGGTCCAATCCGGGAACGTTCAACACCCGCACACGAAAAAAGGTAGAAAGGGACATCGGAGGACATAGGAGCGTCGGAATGCAAAACGGACAACGGGGAAAATGCTCGGATGCATGAGATGAACACGTATGCAAATGCAATGCACATGATGACATGATATGAGATGCATGACAAAGACAAAAGCACACGGAGACAAAAACCCGACAACGAGGAAATAACATAACTTAGTGCCGGAAATGGCAAGAGTTGGAATACAAATAAAGTAGGTTACATACGGGGTGTAACAACACTCCACCACTACGAAAGGATCTCGTCCCGAGATCTAGGACTGGAAAAACTCCGGGTACTCAGAATGGAGGTGATCCTCGCATTCCCAGGTGGCTTCACGGTCGGAATGATGTGACCACTTGACTTTCAGGAATTTGATAGACTTGTTACGAGTCTTGCGCTCAGTTTCTTCAATAATAGCAACTGGGTGCTCATGATAAGATAGGTCTTCTTGGAGATCAATGTCTTCAAAGTTGACGGTGCGGTCAGGAGTCTTGAAACACTTGCGGAGTTGAGACACGTGAAACACGTCGTGCACATTTGCAAAGTTGGAGGGAAGCTCAAGTTGATAGGCGAGGTCGCCTCTCTTGCTGATGATCTTGAAAGGACCCACGTATCTAGGGGCAAGCTTCCCTTTGATACCGAAGCGACGAGTACCTTTGATTGGAGAGACACGGAGGTAGACATGGTCTCCGATGTCGAAAGCCAAGTCACGATGCTTGCTATCATAGTAACTCTTCCGGCGTGATTGCGCGGCTTTGAGATTATCACGAATGACTTTGCACATTTCTTGTGCCTCAATGATCAAGTCATTGCCAAGAAGTTGATGTTCACCAGTATCTGACCAGTTAAGAGGAGTACGGCACTTCCTGCCATAGAGAATCTCGAATGGGGCCTTGCCCGAACTCGCTTGGAAGCTGTTGTTGTAGGAGAACTCGGCATATGGAAGACAATCTTCCCACTTCATACCGAAAGAGATGACACAAGCCCTGAGCATATCTTCAAGAATCTGATTTACTCGCTTGACTTGGCCGCTGGTTTGAGGATGAAAAGCTGTGTTGAAGCGAATGTTGGTGCCCATGGCCTTCTGAAAAGAATCCCAAAACTTGGAGGTAAAGATGCTGCCACGATCTGAAGATATCAACTGCGGAATGCCGTGCAGAAAGACAATCCTGGAGGTATATAGCTCTGCCAACTGAGCTGTTGTGATAGATTCTTTGATAGGAAGGAAATGAGCCACTTTAGTGAGCTTGTCGATGACAACGAAGATAGCATCATTGCCACGCTTGGACTTTGGAAATCCAGTCACGAAGTCCATCTCAATATGGTCAAACTTCCATTCTGGAATGGCAAGAGGTTGGAGGAGACCAGCTGGTCGTTGGTGTTCTGCTTTCACTCTTCTGCATACATCACATTCATTCACAAACTGAGCAATCTCGCACTTCATTCGAGTCCACCAATACGACTGCTTGAGGTCCTGGTACATCTTTGTACTTCCAGGGTGGATAGAGAGGAGTGAATTGTGAGCCTCGTTCATAATGACTTTATGAAGGTCACCTTTAGGAACAACAATGCGATCCTCGAAGAATAGAGTATCCTTGTCATCAAGGCGATAGCACTTGTACTTGGGTTGACTCTTGGCAATCCCAATCTTCACCTTCTTCACCATAGCATCAAGAAGTTGAGCCTCACGAATCTGATCTTCCAGAGTAGGAGAGACTTGGAGGTTGGCGAGGAAACCTTGAGGAACAACTTGAAGGTTGAGTTTGCGGAAAGCTTCACAAAGCTCTGGTTGGTAAGGCTTGAGAATCAAACTGTTGCAGTAAGCCTTCCTGCTCAATGCGTCAGCAATTAAATTGGCCTTGCCTGGAGTATATTCGATACTCGGATTATACTCTTGAATCATCTCGACCCAACGAGTCTGCCTGAGGTTGAGGTTTGTCTGGGTGAAGATGTACTTGAGACTCTTATGATCAGTGAAGATGTCCACTCTTCTTCCCAATAAGAGATGTCTGCAAGTTAAAAGAGCATGGACAACTGCCGCCAACTCGAGGTCATGAGTGGGCTAGTTCTTTTTGTTGGGCTTCAACTGGCGAGAGGTATAGGCCACAACTTTCTTCTCTTGCATCAACACTGCACCAAGACCTTGAAGGGAAGCATCACAGAAGACCTCAAAAGGCTTGGATTCATCAGGAGGAGTCAGAACTAGAGTAGTGACTAACTTCTCTTTCAGGTTGTTGAAAGCGATGTCACATTCAGGAGACCATACGTACTTCACATGCTTCTGCAAGAGGTTGGAAAGAGGCTTCACAATCTTTGAAAAGTTCTTAACGAACCTTCTACAGTAGCTTGCGAGCCCAAGGAAACTGCGGAGTTGCTTCACATTCTGAGGTGGTTCCCAATTCACAATTGCAGACACCTTCTCAGGATTAACAGCTATGCCCTTGGCGGAGATAATATGCCCAAGGTAGAGAACCTCATCGAGCCAAAACTCGCACTTAGAAAACTTCGCATAGAACTGATGTTCTCTAAGCTTATCCAGCACCAAACGCAAGTGCTTGGCATGATCCTCCTTGTTCTTGGAAAAAACCAAAATGTCATTGAGGTAGACCAAGACGAAGTCATTTGTGTAGGCATTGAAGATGAAGTTCATCATGCGAGAGAAAGTTGGCGGAGCGTTGATGAGGCCGAAAGACATGACAGTGTATTCATATGAACCATAGCTTGTTTTAAATGCTGTCTTGGGGATATCTTGTTCACGAATGCGAATATGATGATAGCCCATACAGAAATCAAGCTTGGAGAATACTTGAGCACCTTTGAGTTGTTCAAACAACTCATTGATGTTGGGAAGTGGGTACTTGTTCTTTATGGCCTTCTTGTTCAATGGACGGTTGTCAGGACCCCGATTCTAAGTCACATCGATCTAGCCTATAACACCTTATATCACTTTGCGACCTCACGCACGGTATTTCCACGGGTGTCACCTTACCATGGCCCGGGACCGTTTACGCCTTTTGCCTTACGTATATGATAGTGTCGCTAGCATCCATATGACAGAGAACCCGGGCCGACATGACTAGTCGTGAACCCAAAGTGGCACTAACTTACGGGAACAGGCAGACATGAATCAACATCGAGCATGTCGGTCAGCAGCGTGCGAATCCGGGCTATAGCACTGGGCTAACAGGACTCCGGATGTCACCGCGTGACATTTCCCCGAAGGGACAGACACGGGAATGAAGTGAATCACATGCCGACCAGTCAAGTGTTCTGGAGCAGTAGTGCTGGGCTAGCAGGACTCCGGTGAACCGGGCTGTAGCGGACTACTATGGCTCATGGAAGCACAAGACTACATTTCCCCATAAGAGAGGCTACCAAGGATAAACCACTAGGTTGTCGGATCCCACACATACCAAGCATTTCAATCATATACACAATATGCTCAATATGTGCAAATACAACATGGCATCACAACATAACTCTACGACCCAAAGTATTTATTCATTAGGCTCCAAGGAGCGAGATATTACAAACATGGGTCACATGACCCAACATTCAGAGCATACAAGTCAAACACATGCGGAAGCTTAACATGTCTGAGTACAGACATCTACAAACGAAAAAGACTAAGAAGCCTGACTATTTACAAGACCCTCCCAAGGGTACAAGATCGTAGCTGAGGTAACAAGCTAAACGTCGAAGTCCAAGCGGAACTACTAGTGATACTGACGTCTCTCTGCAAAACATAAATTAAGCAAACGTGAGTACAAATGTACCCGGCAAGACTTACATCAGATCTAACTACATATGCATCATTATCAACGAAGGTATGGTGGAGTTTAACTGCAGCAAGCCAGCTTTGACTCGGTGGCTATCCTGAACCACGACTACAAGCAACTCTTTTGAGTTGGCGCACACGAGTCCACATATTCACCATCCAATACACCACTATGGATCCGCTCCCGTCTCCCTACGAGAAGGCCATCCATAGCACTCACACTTATCTTGCGAGTTTTAGAGTATCCACTTTCACCTGTCTATGAACTGTTATAGGCAACCCAGAAGTCCTTTACCGCGGACACGGCTATTCGAATAGATCGTTTATAACCCTGCAGGGGTGTACTTCGTCACACATGTTTCCACCTCTTAGCGTCTGCACACGACATGTGCTCGGCAGACTTCAAGCGAAAGCCGACGTGGGTGTAGACCATGACCTGACTAACCACACAAGTCTCTAGTCCAGGTTTATCGCCTATTCGGGTTCCATCCGCAAGGAAATCCGGCCGGGGTGTCCTCAATGGCCCCAAACGATGTGTACAGGGTCCCGAGACGCCAAACGGGCGCCCGGCATACCCGGCCACAGTGTATCTACCGCATCATAGCCCACCCCTAGGGTCAGCGCTACGCACGGCCGCCAACACATAACCTACAAACACCAGAAACTAGTTGCAACTCCTGGACAGAGGACGAGAGGGGTCAATAAGTCGAGCGGGGTCATATTTCAGGGCCCAATGTGTGGTAGTAGCTGTTTCATGGATCACAAACACAGAACTCAGTTCCTGAGGACGGTTTCAGTGAGACAACCCACCATGTACTCCTACATGGCCTCTCACCGCTACCTTTACCAAATCGTGTTCACACACTTAGCTCACACACCGTAGGACATGTTTACACACCTCCGATTCATCCCCGATGAACCAGACCTGACACGACTCTATGCAATAGCAGGCATGACAAACAAGCATGAATGAGTAGGCACATCAGGGCTCAAACAACTCCTACTCATGCTAGTGGGTTTCATCTATTTACTGTGGCAAGGACAGGTCATGCAGAGGATAAGGGGTTCAACTATCGTAGCAAGTAAAAGATGAATCATTGTTGTCCTAATGCAGTAAAAGAGAGCAGGAGCGGGAGAGTGGGATTGTATCGGAATGAGCAAGGGGGTTTTGCTTGCCTGGCACTTTTGAAGATAGTATAGTTCTTCATCGGTGTCATCGATCACATCGTCGGAACGTCGTCTACTGAAGGGGGACAAACACCGGCAAAAGAGAAGAACACAATCAATGCATAGCGACAATATGATGCATGACCATGACATGGCAATATGCTGTGATTTGAGCTAATGCATCTAGTTATGATTTAAATGAAGTTGGTTTGAATACAAGATTCAAATTCCAACTCCATATATGATTATTTAAATGCCCTTTATTTGTTTTGTCCAAAACAGAGGACAAACATTGTTCAAACATGCATGAAAATGGTACAGATGGATTCCTTGAATTTTTCTGATAATTTTTCGTATATAATTTATTTCATTTGGAGTTACGGTTGAATTTCTATGAGTTTTAGAAGTTTAGGAAATTTTTTGGAATTTTCTGAATTATTTTTAATCTAGAAATGACTTATTGCATCAGCACTGCGTCATGCGTGCGTCAGCAAGTCAACAACAACGGTCTAGGTCAAACCTGACCAGTGGGGTCCACTGGTCAGTGACACAATGCTGGCATGAGTCACTGGCGTGTGGGGTCAGTCAACGTTGACTTGACCAAAGTCTAAGCTGACACGTGGGGTCCGCAAGATTAGCACTAATCTAAACAGAAATTAAACTAATTAATTTTGGCGCCGGGGCCCACACGGCAGTGGCACTAGGGTGTTAGTTAAGGCGTCATTAGAGGCTAATGACATCGCCACGTCGGCTTCGCCGGAGTTAGGCCGCCGGCGATGGCCAGGCACGGCGGAGGTGCTCGGAGTCGAGCTGTGGTGCTTCATTCGAAGCTTGGCTGGGCTCTCTGGAAAGCTGGAGCGACGGTGCTTCGAGTGATGGTGGTTGTCGGGCCTGGGACAGCCGGAATCGACGCCGGCGATGAGCCTTGTGGCTGCCGGAGTTCGGGCGAGGCCGAACTCGTCGTTGCGGTGGCTCTGGATGAACAGGGCCAGCTCCTACGTGATCTACACGATGCGGTGAGTGGGTTGGACGCGTCGGGCGGACCATTTGGTCGCCGGAGTCGCGTCGGTAGCGAGCGCAGGCGGCGGCGGGTTCGGGCGTAGGCGGTCCGGTGGCTACGGAGGCCTACGGGGAGGAAGAGAGGGATGGGCAGGGTCGGAGGCTCACGGCGAGTCGGACGGGGAGGTCAGCGAGCTCGGAGACGGTCCGGAGCAGTTGGGGCAACAAGGAGGATCTCCGATGACCGGCGAGGAAGAAGATGACGTTGGCGGCATCACAGGGCTTCCGGCACCTTCCGCCTTGGTGAGGAGGAAGAGGGGAACGAGGCGGGGCTTCTTGGCACGTCAACGAGGCATGGGGTGGCCGGTGGCCATGGTAGAGCACGGCGGCGCCCTCTGGTGCGCTCGGGAAGAGAGGGAGAGGGAGCCAGAGGAGGGAAAAGAGGTCCAGGGAGAGAGGGGAGAGGACGAGGGGGTCGGGGGGGTGTGCGTGGCGGCGACCAGGCAGTCTGGGGGGGGGGGGGCGCAAGCAGGGAGGAGCCAGCATGGCTCGCCTGCGCATCAGGCACGCAGTTGCTTCTCCTCCTGACAGGAGGAAGAAGACAGCGCTGCCCCTGGTGGGCTGGGCTGGCTTTGGCCAGTAGGCCACTATAGTGGTGGGCTGCACAGTAAGGTTTCTTTTTTATTTCTGTTACCTTTTCTAATTTTATCTCTGTTTTGTTTTGTTTTTATTTATACATTTTGCCACTGATTCAAAATTCAAAATGAATTCAAAACAGTGCCAAAACACTCTGAGATATTTTATGTTACCTCTTTGGACTATTCCAAAAGTACATAAAACATTTCAAAGCATTTGAAAATATATTCATTATATTTTATGAATATATCCCCAAATTCAAATAGATTATTGATTTAAATTTAGAGACCAAAAAATTCCTTAAAAATGTTCCAGAATTTTGGTTTGATATATAACTCTTGCTAAAATTCATAAAACTATTTTTAGGGCATTTTGGATTCACAGAATGCTATTTAAAGGGTGCTTGCCCTTCTTTTAAAATGATTTCTGAGGCTTTCAATTTCCTCATTTCAAGTTTCTTGAAAATAACAGGATGCATGATGCTCACTGATGCAACTATCTGCAACCAAGGCTAGGGCTGTGACAACTTACCCCCACTAAACAAGAATCTCGTCCCGAGATTCCAGACGTCAGGTAAGAAGACAGAGGGAGCACAAGCTAACACGGTCTTCACGATCCAGGTTGCACTTCAAAGGAACGTTGACACGATCACCAGCTTTGCCTCGATGTCTTGCTCTGAGAACTCCATCCAACACGATAACGGAAAGAAAAGAAACCCTCGAAGAATCGATCTTCTCGAAAATCGAGCAACCGACGATCAACTCTCAGAACAAGACATAGCGACATCTGTCGAGATGAGACACGATACACACATTAAGAATGATGGAAATGAGCATATGACAAGGTTTAAATAAGTAGCGTAATTCCCACACCTAGGAGGGTGGTGAACGATGTCAACGTAGCAAGGAGTTGGGTTGCCATGATACCACAACGAGACATCTTTAAGAAGGTGACTCGCAGAGATATTCCCTTATGTGGCAAAAAGAATTACTTTTGATCCATAGATCATTGAAACTCTTCATTCCAGCTTAAGGCAATTTACAACTGGTTGTTTGAAGTAGCTCGAAGAAATGGCATACTCAGACTAGGATGGATGATGTGGACTACCTTGTTCAAGACAACGCAAGGGATGATTTTGCTTGCGCGTGCTCTCAGGAACTTGAGCATTTCCATATTCATCAAGGTTCTACCAACATCCGTGTCGAGGATCCTGGCAACACATCTTACTACCTTGACAAATAGTGATGGACAATGCAGATGCATAGAAAGACACCCCTTTCTCAGATTTCACCTTAGCGAGGCCAAGGGAACGAAATCTGGATGATCGACTGAGAGACATTTAGCACCCTGCTTCTAATGTTCTCCTTGATGTGCTAGCGCAACCCATTTGTAGATATGGTTTGATAACTAGAACATCAATTCAAAGGTCGGACTTCGGAAGCTTAAGAATCCATAAGGAATAACTATGGAGGCAGATCCTGCGAGATCCTTATGGGGAGGTGACCAACTTCTTCAACCAAGATATTACAATAATAGACCTTCGGCTAGGTGGGTTGGCCACGACATCCACGTTACCGGGTTACCGAGAGACCAATATTATAATTCTTGGGACACGTTCCAACCATCATATCTACCTGAGATTCAGATCTGGTTGGTGTCAGGATATTCCAGACTCGTCGAATCTAGAAAGAAAAGTGAAAGTTTGCAACACAAATCGATGAGATGACGTTGCGAGATTCTCGGGAAATGAGCTACGATAGCAAGCTCCAGAACATGAGCTGGTCCTGCTAAACATATGTGAACATGCTGTCCTAGACAAGCATGACCACATAGTAGTCTTATAGTAAAACACTACCGAGTTCAGATTGGGAACCATCATCGAGGATAACAAAGTCCTAAGATAAGTCATGACTAGCTCTTATGGAGGAACTCCTTCTTCTTGAACAAATCAATCAGTGGCTTGGTGTGCTAGGGATACGTATGGAATGAAGATGATCAGTCTATCAGACCATAGAATACTTCGCATGTGCATGACTGACTTGGGATGATTCCAGAGGAGGTAGAACAAGCCTTCTCAAATTCATGGCGGCAACTTGCATCAAGTGCACATGAATTAGAGGGACTCACTTCTTTCGTCCAAACATATGCTTCACGAACGGGTCATGAAGAAAATGCTTACACAAGTTTCCAACACTAGTGTAATGTTCAACCAAATCATGGAGGAGACCAAGATGTTGTCGATGGGCTGAACAACAATTCATCCAGGTTTCTGTATAAATGGAACTCCACAATCATGTGAACAAGGTGTTAGCATTAGTCAGATCCAAAAGATATAATGGTGTATGCTCGAGGAACAACCACGAGTAAGACAACATTACGAATATCGTTGGTTCTGATTTGATTTGACGCTAGCCCATACTCAAATCAAGGATTGGTTAAGACAATAGCACCGACAGTTGATCAAGAGGATCAATCGATGAAGATGTCATCTTTCTTCAACACACACACACATAAAAGATATCCCTTAACATGATCTAAGTTAGACAAGCTTTTATCTTCCAACTCTCCAAGTTATTGTTTAAATTAACCAACTAGCTCAGGGGTATCCAACACAGATTCTTGGAGAATGGGTGGTTTGGAGGAAAAACCAGCATGATCACGAACTCAACATAGCGGTCAGGTGACAACCTGGTAATACTTTCGAGAAGATATTCCGAACATCACGAACCACCAATATGTTACTAAGCTCGAGAAAAATCTTGCTTTTCAGAGCAAGACGATATGAATAAATAAGCAAGGGATTGAATAATCCTAACTCATTGATCGAAGAGTGCACCGGAAATAAGGACAAGGTAGCACGATCAATCCTAGAATAGTGTTTCAATAACCAACATGCTAAGAATGATATTAGTGTCCATTAACTACCGAGCAACACGGTTGCTAGGAGTATTGATTTCACACATCATGGTTCACTTGCCGGCATTCCGGTTGCGACAACACGGGACCAAGGAATGGAAAATGATGGCAAGAAGTATCACTGCGTCAAGAATTCATGAGAGATGGTGCAATTCTCATGACAATCCTGACATAAAAGGGGTAATACTCCAGGGTAGAACAGAGCAAAAGCTGGATGGGCATTTGATCTGCAGAACACAACTACTTTGACCCAATCCTGGATATGGATGAGGTACTGGAGTTTGTTTCTCCTAGTCATTCTGAAATAGAATGGCTTGACGGACCACAAGAATAATAGGCATCGATGAACACGAATGCACAACTATTCCTGACTATCAATTTATAGATGATGGTCGGAATACAGCTGAGAATGGACAACTCAAAGAGCATATAACATTTTGAGTTGTGGATTCATGGGTTAGTATGTCGAACGAGTTCAACATTTTTCTTCCGGATAACCCATGCAGAAAGGTAGAACTGGCAGAATCACAATTATGAATGGAGAACTCCTCAGGAGTACTCTAATAGTGATCTTTTGGTTCAAAGAACTTCTGCCTTAATGGTTCATGGTATTTGGAAGAAGGAAATACCACGGACCTCAAGGACTATCGCAAAGGTTACTTATATCTTAAGGGAACTAGCAAATACTAACGACATGAAGTAGGGTGAATCTCGGGTTCAAAAACCCAGGAATAGAATATCTACTACTAAATGGCATCACGGGATGCTTTCAAGAATGATGGCCAGAATCATCACACCGGAACACAAAACATGGCTAGATTACTAGGTGGCTCCCTAAAACACCTAGGGTCATAATAATAGCTCCAACATATATGTCTAGGCAATAGAGTACCTCAACTGACCGGTAGTGTGATTAATCTGGCCCAAATGGACATCAGGAACAGGAGGAAGGGGTTTGCAAATGCATCAGACTACTTAGAAACTTGGGATGACTCGGACAGCATAACGGCTGTAAATGCTCAAAAGATCTGAGACATCCTGCAAAATGGTGGCATGACCACTCAACAACACAATATCAAGGTTCTGAGGCCAGCTATGAACATATGGAAGTAGTAGGAACTGAACTGAGGCTTAAATCCAACAATCCTAGGCAACTACGGTTTAGTAACACGTGATCCTGATAGAAAGATGAGAAGCCTAGTTCTTAATCCCCGTAGAAGAGAAGAGGGTGACTCAGATCAGAGGGCACGAGATATAAGGAGTAAAAAGAGCCTTACGTTCCATCCCACAATCAATTCCCTTATAACTAAAGCATTTCTAGACTCAACTTCGATCAGTCTGGCTTGGTAATCCTACAGGCAGTCAGGCTCTGATACCAAAACTATCAGGACCCTGATTCTAAGTCACATCGATCTAGCCTGTAACACCTCATATCACTTTGCAGCCTCACGCATGGTATTTCCACGGGTGTCGCCTTACCATGGCCCGGGACCGTTTGCACCTTTTGGCTTACGTATATGATAGTGTCGCTAGCATCCATATGACAGAGAACCCGGGCCGACATGACTAGTCGTGAACCCAAAGTGGCACTAACTTACGGGAACAGGCATACATGAATCAACATCGAGCATGTCGGTCAGCAGCGTGCGAATCCGGGCTGTAGCACTGGGCTAACAGGACTCCGGATGTCACCGCGTGACATTTCCCCGAAGGGACAGACACGGGAACGAAGTGAATCACATGCCGGCCAGTCAAGTGTTCCGGAGCAGTAGTGCTGGGCTAGCAGGACTCCGGTGAACCGGGCTGTAGCGGACTACTATGGCTCATGGAAGCACAAGACTACATTTCCCCATAAGAGAGGCTACCAAGGATAAACCACTAGGTTGTCGGATCCCACACATACCAAGCATTTCAATCATACACACAATATGCTCGATATGTGCAAATACAACATGGCATCACAACATAACTCTACGACCCAAAGTATTTATTCATTAGGCTCCGAGGAGCGAGATATTACAAACATGGGTCACATGACCCAACATTCAGAGCATACAAGTCAAACACATGCGGAAGCTTAACATGTCTGAGTACAGACATCTACAAACTAAAAAGACTAAGAAGCCTGACTATTTACAAGACCCTCCCAAGGGTACAAGATCGTAGCTGAGGTAACAAGCTAAACGTCGAAGTCCAAGCGGAACTACTAGTGATACTGACGTCTCTCTGCAAAACATAAATTAAGCAAACGTGAGTACAAATGTACCCGGCAAGACTTACATCAGATCTAACTACATATGCATCATTATCAACGAAGGTATGGTGGAGTTTAACTGCAGCAAGCCAGCTTTGACTCGGTGGCTATCCTGAACCACGACTACAAGCAACTCTTTTGAGTTGGCGCACACGAGTCCACATATTCACCATCCAATACACCACTATGGATCCGCTCCCGTCTCCCTACGAGAAGGCCATCCATAGCACTCACACTTATCTTGCGAGTTTTAGAGTATCCACTTTCACTTGTCTATGAACTGTTATAGGCAACCCAGAAGTCCTTTACCGCGGACACGGCTATTCGAATAGATCGTTTATAACCCTGCAGGGGTGTACTTCGTCACACATGTTTCCACCTCCTAGCGTCTGCACACGACATGTGCTCGGCAGACTTCAAGCGAAAGCCGACGTGGGTGTAGACCACAACCTGACTAACCACACAATTCTCTAGTCCAGGTTTATCGCCTATTCAGGTTCCATCCGCAAGGAAATCCGGCCGGGGTGTCCTCAACGGCCCCAAACGATGTGTACAGGGTCCCGAGATGCCAAACGGGCGCCCGACATACCCGGCCACAGTGTATCTACCGCATCATAGCCCACCCCTAGGGTCAGCGCTATGCACGGCCGCCAACACATAACCTACAAACACCACAAACTAGTTGCAACTCCTGGACAGAGGACGAGAGGGGTCAATAAGTCGAGTGGGGTCATATTTCAGGGCCCAATGTGTGGTAGTAGCTGTTTCATGGATCACAAACACAGAACTCAGTTCCTGAGGACGGTTTCAGTGAGACAACCCACCATGTACTCCTACATGGCCTCTCACCGCTACCTTTACCAAATCGTGTTCACACACTTAGCTCACACACCGTAGGACATGTTTACACACCTCCGATTCATCCCCGATGAACCAGACCTGACATGACTCTATGCAATAGCAGGCATGACAAACAAGCATGAATGAGTAGGCACATCAGGGCTCAAACAACTCCTACTCATGCTAGTGGGTTTCATCTATTTACTGTGGCAATGACAGGTCATGCAGAGGATAAGGGGTTCAACTACCGCAGCAAGTAAAAGATGAATCGTTGTTGTCCTAATGCAGTAAAAGAGAGCAGGAGCGGGAGAGTGGGATTGTATCGGAATGAGCAAGGGGTTTTTGCTTGCCTGGCACTTTTGAAGATAGTATAGTTCTTCATCGGTGTCAGTAGAACATCGTCGGAATGTCGTCTACTGACGGGGGAAAAACACCGGCAAAAGAGAAGAACACAATCAATGCATAGCGACAATATGATGCATGACCATGACATGGCAATATGCTGTGATTTGAGCTAATGCATCTAGTTATGATTTAAATGAAGTTGGTTTGAATACAAGATTCAAATTCCAACTCCATATATGATTATTTAAATGCCCTTTATTTGTTTTGTCCAAAACAGAGGACAAACATTGTTCAAACATGCATGAAAATGGTACAGATGGATTCCTTGAATTTTTCTGATAATTTTTCATATATAATTTATTTCATTTGGAGTTACGGTTGAATTTCTATGATTTTTAGAAGTTTAGGCAATTTTCTGGAATTTTCTGAATTATTTTTAAACTAGAAATGACTTATTGCGTCAGCACTGTGTCATGCCTACGTCAGCAAGTCAACAACAGCGGTCTAGGTCAAACCTGACCAGTGGGGTCCACCGGTCAGTGACACAATGCTGGCATGAGTCACTGGCGTGTGGGGTCAGTCAACGTTGACTTGACCAAAGTCTAAGCTGACATGTGGGGTCCGTAAGATTAGCACTAATCTAAACAGAAATTAAACTAATTAATTTTGGCGCCGGGGCCCACACGGCAGTGGCACTAGGGTGTTAGTTAAGGCATCATTAGAGGCTAATGACATCGCCACGTCGGCTTCGCCGGAGTTAGGCCGCCGGCAATGGCTAGGCGCGGCGGAGGTGCTTGGAGTCGAGCTGTGGTGCTTCGTTTCGAAGCTTGGCTGGGCTCTTTGGAAAGCTGGCGCGATGGTGCATCGAGTGGTGGTGGTTGTCGGGCCTGGGACAGCTGGAATCAACGCCGGCGACGAGCCTTGCGGCTGCCGGAGTTCGGGCGAGGCCGAACTCGTCGTTGCGGTGGCTCTGGAAGAACGGGGCCAGCTCCTACGTGATCTACACGATGCGGTGAGTGGGTTGGACGCGTCGGGCGGACCATTTGGTCGCCGGAGTCGCATCGGCGGCGAGCGCAGGCGGCGGCGGGTTCAGGCGTAGGCGGTCTGGTGGCTACGGAGGCCTACGGGGAGGAAGAGAGGGATGTGCAGGGTCGGAGGCTCACGGCGAGTCGGACGGGGAGGTTAGCGAGCTCGGAGACGGTCCGGAGCAGTTGGGGCGGCAAGGAGGATCTCCGGCAACCGGCGTGGAAGAAGATGACGTTGGCGGCATCACAGGGCTTCCGGCGCCTTCCGCCTTGGTGAGGAGGAAGAGGGGAACGAGGTGGGGCTTCTTGGTGCGTCGGCGAGGCATGGGGTGGCCAGTGGCTATGGTAGAGCACGGCGGCGCCCTTTGGTGCGCTCGGGAAGAGAGGGAGAGGGAGCCAGAGGAGGGAAAAGAGGTCCAGGGAGAGAGGGGAGAGGACGAGGGGGTCGGGGAGGGGGGTGCGTGGCGGCGACCAGGCAGTCGGGGGGGGGGGGCACGCAGGCAGGGAGGAGCCAGCGCGGCTCGCCCGCGCATCGGGCACGCAGCTGCTTCTCCTCTTGGCAGGAGGAAGAAGACATCACTGCCCCTGGTGGGCCGGCCTGGCTTTGGCCAGTAGGCCACTACAGTGGTGGGCTGCACGGTAAGGTTTCTTTTTTTATTTCTGTTACCTTTTCTAATTTTATCTCTGTTTTGTTTTGTTTTTATTTATACATTTTGCCACTGATTCAAAATTCAAAATGAATTCAAAACAGTGCCAAAACACTCTGAGATATTTTATGTTACCTCTCTGGACTATTCCAAAACTACATAAAACATTTCAATGCATTTGAAAATATATTCATTATATTTTATGAATATATCCCCAAATTCAAATAGATTATTGATTTAAATTCAGAGACCAAATAATTCCTTAAAAATGTTCCAGAATATTGGTTTGATATATAACTCTTGGCAAAATTCATAAAACTATTTTTAGGGCATTTTGGATTCACAGAATGCTATTTAAAGTGTGCTTGCCCTTCTTTTAAAATGATTTCTGAGGCGTTCAATTTCCTTGTTTCAAGTTTCTTGAAAATAACAGGATGCATGATGCTCACTGATGCAACTATCTGCAACCAAGGCTAGGGCTGTGACAATGGTAGTCGACACATAGTCGGTCCGTTCCATCCTTCTTCTTGACGAAAAGAACGCCACAACCCCATGGAGAAGAACTTGGTCGGATGAGACCCATACGCTCTTGAATATCGAGTTGTTTCTTCAGCTCCTTCAACACTTCAGGTCCAAGCTTGTAAGGACATTTGCAAACAGGTTCCATGCCAGGCTCAAGATCGATGATGAATTCAACTGGCCGGTGCGGAGGCATTCCTGGAAGCTCTTCTGGAAAGACGATTTGATATTCGCAAACAAATGGAATTTGAGAGATGGCATCCAGCTCGCCCTTCTCATTGAGAGAAAACAGATGGATGGTATCATCCCTTGCGGCAAATAAGATTACATCCTCAGAAGAATGTGTTAATTGAATCTGCCTGGCAGCACAATCAAGCTGAGCCTTGTGGTTAGAAAGCCAATCCATTCCAAGAATAAGATCGATATCCGAGTCGCCCAAAACAATAGGAGAAGCTAGAAATTTGTAGTCGCCGAGCGTGATAGTAACATCCGGGATGCAGATATTAGCTATCATTTGCTTGCCCAGGGACACGATTTGTAAAGATCTTTGCAAATACAGATAATCGCACTCATACTTGGATGCAAAAGGTTTAGAAATGAAGCAATGCGATGCACCAGTGTCAAAAAGAACTTTTGCAGGAACATCGTTAACAGGAAGGTTACCCATGATGACATCTGACGAGTCCTCTGCCTGAGCTGCATTCATCATGTTGACCTTGGCGTGCTTGGGATTATGCTTGACCACTGTGGTACTGGCAGATCTCACAGGAGGAGGAGGAGGAAGACGCCTCTGATTGAAGCATTTGTTGGCATAGTGACCCTTCTGCTGACACTTGTTGCACGTGACCTCTGAGAGCGAACGGTGATACAGAGCACTTGATCTTGGAGCTTGAGACGAAGTCTTGTTCTGAAAGCCTGGGTTGGGTGGGTGGGAAGATCCATTGCCACCTTTGCTCTTCTGCTGATAAGGCTGACGGAACAGAGGAGGAGGCAACCAATACTTTTGCTGCTTAGTTGCGACTTGAGTTGAGGAAGAAGGAGTCGCATCTCTGACTCGCTTCTTGGAAGCATCGCACTTCAGCTGAGCAGTCTCTTGTTTCAGTGCCATGTTGTAAAACTCATCGTACTTGTTCGGCTCAAAGAGCACACGAGCTAGTTGAAGATCTTCTCTGAGGCCACCCCTGAACTGATATATCATGATCTTCTCGTCAGGGACGTCTTGCTTAGCGAAACGGGCGAGCTTCTGAAACATGATGTTGTACTGGTAAACAGACAAGCTGCCTTGCTTCAGGTTGCGGAATTCCTCACGCTTGCTCTCAACAACACTCTGAGGAATGTGGTGAGCTTTCAAGTCTTGACGGAATTCATCCCAGGTAATCACACGGCCTCCTCTGGAATCTTTGTATGCTTGAAACCACTCAGCAGCTTGGTCTTTGAGTTGGAGCGAAGCAAACTTGACAAAGTGCTCAGGCCTGACGTTGCTGCACTCGAAATGCTTACAGATATCCACGAGCCAATCATCAGGGTCTGTTGCCTCAACACAGTTGCTGAAGGTCTTTGGCTGGTTCGCGAGAAACTGGTTGAGTGTAGCAAACTGATTCTGATTGTTACCATGGCCATAATTCCCTTGGCTGCGCTCTTGCGATATTTGCAAAAGCATCTATGTGTTTGCATTGGTAGCGGCCATCACAGCTTGCCATGCCTCCGGAGGTGGAGGTGGTGGTGGCGGATCAGGATTGAGAGTCGTGCGCGTTGGAGGAGCCATCCTGAAGAGGCTGACATCCATTAGCATCTTGACAGACATATAATCAAGCTAAATCAAATGGATCGAAATTGCAACATATAGTCTTAACATCCAAACAAAATGAACGAATGCATTCCAATTGAAATGGTCACATTTCCATAAATTGAGAAGCCACTTAGATAGAGGTAGAAGAATAAAACAACAATGTACGAACAAGAACAAATACTTGGTGAGGATTACCCAATCACAAACCAAATATCCGCGGAAGAATTACTAGAGCTACAAGAATTCCCACCTATGAAACTCCTGAACCTTTCCGGTTATGCAATCAGGTGTTGGGGATACAGGGGAAGCATAATATGTCACCCAAAGCTAGCAAATCCTACATCCAGCTGTATCCATCCTTCAACACATAACCAAGAAACCTTCGGAAATCATTTACCTCAACCTTCGAAAAGCATCCATTATACGAGTTATGGTGATACTCCCGAACTCCCGCCCCAGTATTGGGTGGCGTCGAGGTTATCTCACCAACAACTGCATAAAAGAGATTTTCGATGTCGGTGAAACTCAGGTATTCCAGAATTGCAACGATAAAATTGTGACGACAACACCTCAGAGCTCAACTCCCCGGGACACTGCCACAACCCCTAAATGTCAGGAGGCACCAAGAACAATGTTATCGTCACAAAACCATCGGAACGATTCCAAGATACCCGCGTGATCCTAAATTTTTTAGTGAAATTTGAGAAGAGAAGAGTCAAAACTCTACGTCAGGATGCCTCACCAGAGCGACAAAGGGACCGAGGAGTAAAAAGAATCCTACTCTCCGATATATATAATCCTAAATGACTCAAAACATTTTTCTAGACTCAACAATGCCAGCGATTCGATCAAGCAGGGGGCTCCTAAGGTCAGGGAAGGCTCTGATTACCAACTTGTAACGCCCTCGATGCGGCTATATCTCCCACGTGTCGAAGCACGACTTAGAGGCATAACCGCATTGAAAGCAATGTCCCAAGTGAGGTAATCTTCACAACAACCCATGTAATAGAATAAGGGAAAAGGATACATAGTTGGCTTACACTCGCCACGCCACACTGCATAAATAAGTCATTACATTCATCCAGATACACTCAAGGTCCGACTATGGAACCAAAATAAAGATAAACCCCAAATGCAACATAATCCCCGATCGCCCCAACTGGGCACCACTACTGATCATCTGGGAAAGACACGTAGTATCATCCTGAGTCCTCATCGAACTCCCACTTGAGCTCAGTGAATCTCCTGGAATGGTATCATCGGTCCCTACATCTGGTTTTGGAAGGAATCTGTGAGTCACAGGGACTCAGCAATCTCACACCCTCGCGATCAAGACTATTTAAGCTTATAGGAAGGGTAAAAGTATGAGGTGGAGATGCAGCAAGCGACTAGCATATATGGTGGCTAACATACGCAAATGAGAGCGAGAAGAGAAGGCAAAGGCACGGTCGATGAACTATGGTCAAGAAGTGATCCTAGAACAACCTATGATCAAGCATAACACGAGACCGTGTTCTCTTCCTGGACTCCGCTGAAAAGAGACCATCACGGCCACACACTCAGTTGATTCATTTTAATTAAGTTAAGTTCAAGTCTTCTACAACCAGACATTAACAAATTCTCATCTGCCCATAACTGCGGGCACGGTTTTTGAAAGATCAAATCCCTGCAAGGGAGTCCCAACTTAGCCCATCACAAGCTCTCACCGTCCTTCTCCCAAGACAATCTGATCAGACTCGGCATCCCGGTTACAAGACATCTCGACAATGGTAAAACAAGTCCAGCAACACCGCCCGAATGTGCCGACAAATCCCGATAGGAGCTACACATATCTCATTCTCAGGGCACACTCAGATGAGTGCTCCGTACAACTAAAACCAAACCTCGAGTTTCCCCGAGGGGGCGCTGCAAAGGGCTCTAGTTTGGACCAACACTCAGAGGAGCACTGGCCCGGGGGGTTTAAATAAAGATGACCCTTGGGCTCCATAAACCCAAGGGAAAAAGAGGCTAGGTGGAAAATGGTAAAACCAATGTTGGGCATTGGTGGAGGATTTTTATTCAAGGCAAACTGTCAAGGGGTTCCCATCATAACCCAACCATGTAAGGAACGCAAAATCAAGGAACATAACACCGGTATGATGGAAACTAGGGCGGCAAGAGTGGAACAAAACACCAGGAATAAGGCCGAGCCTTCCACCCTTTACCAAATATATAGGTGCATTAAAATAGACAAGATATAATAATGATATCCTAACAATAAACATGTTCCAACAAGGAACAACTCCAATCTTCACCTGCAACTAGCAACGCTATAAGAGGGGCTGAGCAAAGCGGTAACATAGCCAAACAACAATTTGCTAGGACATGGTGGGTTAGAGGTTTGACATGGCAATATGGGAGGCATGATAAGCAAGTGGTAGGTATCGTAGCATAGGCATAGCAAAAGAGCGAGCATCTAGCAAGCAAAGATGGAAGTGATTTCCAGGGTATGGTCATCTTGCCTGCAAAGTTCTCTGAGTTGACTTGATCCTCGTAAGCGTACTCAACGGGCTCCTCGATCACGTACTTGTCTCCCGGCTCTACCCAAAGCAAAACACAAGCAAAGGGAGAACACAATCAACCACGTGCAATGCACAAGCAACATGATGCAAAACATGTCATGAGATGTGGGATGCGGTATGCGGTGCATATGCATGATTTGGAAAGGAATGATTGAACTTGGCTTCAACTTGGTAATACAAGAGTGCCACTGGAAAGAGGAGTTGATTTTGGTCAAAATCGATATAAAGATCACCAGAATCGGATGCACGGTTTGGAAATGACAAGCAAAACAAATATGGCACCGGTCTGCGATTAACAGCACGAGACCATCTAAATGCATCAACAACAACATGCTACAACACTCCAACATGACATCAAAATACATGGCATGGATCCACTCAAGATGCTTGACAAATATGAACACTGAGCTACGGCTAATTCACTCAATAGCAGGTTTAAACAAGCATGGCAAAAGTGCAAAAGATATCAGGTTTCAGACTTAGTGAAATTAACAGCATGTCAGGAATTTAACATCAGGAAGCAATCTTTAGAGCAATGTTGGGGATATCGCTTATCGGGAACTTATCGGTCGACCCATGATAAGGGGTAAATCGGCCAGTTTATCGGCATATCGGCCTATTTATCGCCATATCGGCTGATTTATCAGCCGATTTATCTTATCGGTCAGACAACGGTAAGCGATAAATTGACCGATTTATCGGAATATCGGAAGATATCTTGAACAGTGCTTTAGAGCAAGAAAACTACATGCTACAGGAACATATCATGGCAAAGCAAGGCATGGCATGAAGCTACGTAAATCATACAACAAAAGTCCCTTACTGACCATAAGCCAAAAGGGATCAAAAAATACAATTGCAACCACACGAACATAGCAATTATCGTTAACAAATTCAGACTTAGTGAAAAATTGGAACATGACAAAACAGATAACAAGTAGGCATGTTCATGAGCTCAATGCACTCACTACGAGGAATTGCGTGACAAACTAAGCATACACCCAGCAAGTAGACATGCCATAGAATCTAGACATGGCAAGAACAACATCATAGCATGCATGGATCAACTACAACACACTCGGCAAAAGTGCTAAACATGTTAACAATCTGCTAGGAACATTTTATAGCAAAAGTAGAGCTCGATTGACTCAAGCTAGGGTGCTCCATAAATGCAAACAAAGACATGGATGGATAGAGCACCACAATATCTACAAAACATCCTTACTGATCATGCTGAAAAGAGGCACGGATAAATAGGTATCAACATGAACACATGGCATAACAATAAAGACAGAGCAGAGACTTAGAATATTTCTAAGTCCCTGAAATCAACAACATTAAGTGAGCTACTTTGCATGCTTGTGCTAGTCACCACAGAGATCGCAAAAATACATGGCATACACCCCTGTAAAGATGACATCGCATACTCCAAAACACATGTAGAGCTCAAGTTCATAGCATGCACACATTAATCATGGCAAAAATGACAAAAGTGCAAATACTGATAAGGATCTAAAACTAACATCACATAGCCCTCTTCCAATAGCATTTTGGGCATCAAGATGAGCTCAAATGAAAATGATGCAATGAGATTCGTCGAGACGAACATTTCGATATGCTACACGCACGAATCGGAGCCACAGTGATGAAGTTATGATGTGTCAAAGTATGCATAAAATATCTGGGATGGGGCACATTAGGTCAACCGATGTGGATCTAGATCTGGATCCAGATCTCGCCGGAGCACTGTAGCAGTTCGCCGGAGATGGAGTTCGTCACCGGACTTGGGGTTAACCAGAGAGGAAGCGGCCGACAGGGGCGGGTCGACGGCGTGTAGGAGGCGGCGCCGGACGGCGATGTTGCGGCGAGGCACGGCGGAGACGGAGCCGCCTCGAGCGGCGCAGGCGTCGAGGGGGCGCTGCCAAGGCGGAGGTCGACAGCGGTGGGGTCGGCGGTCACCGGCGAGGGCGTGGTGGCGACGGTTAGGCGAGGTGGCGACGCTCGGGCGTGAGGAGGTAGACGCGGGCGCGGGCGTCGAGCGGTTCCGGCCCGGTCGACGGAGGAGAGGGCCGGCACTGGGCCACACGGGCCTGGCGGTGGAGGAGGCCGGCGGTGCCACGTGGCGGCGCGTGGCTGGCTGGGTGCGGCGGGCGGACGCGTCCGGTTGCGGCCGAACGTGTTCGATGGCGGCGGAGCTGATTTTTAGGGTTAGGGGTGGAGGAGACCCGGAATTTTCAGGGATGGACCTATTTATGGAGGTAGAGGGAGTTAGGAAGCTCCAAATGAGGTGCGGTTTGCGGCCACGCGATCGTGATCAAACGACCTAGGTGATGGAGGGGGTTTAGGTGGGTTTTGGGCCACTTTGGAGAGGTGTTGGGCTGCAACACACACGAGGCCTTTTCGGTCCCTCGGTTAACCATTGGAGTATCAAACGAAGTCCAAATGGCACAAAACTTGACATGCGGTCTACCGGTAGTAAACCAAGTTCGCATGACAAGTCTCGGTCCAATCCGGGAATGTTCAACACCCGCACATGAAAAGAGGTAGAAAGGGACACCGGAGGACATAGGAGCGCCGGAATGCAAAATGGACAACGGGGAAAATGCTCGGATGCATGAGACGAACACGTATGCAAATGCAATGCACATGATGACATGATATGAGATGAATGACAAAGAAAAAAGTACACGGAGACAAAAACCCGACAACGAGGAAATAACATAACTTAGTGCCGGAAATGGCAAGAGTTGGAATACAAATGAGGTAGGTTACATACGGGGTGTTACGCAAGAGCCTAAGCTTGGGGATGCCCATGGCACCCCCAAGATAATCTAAGGACACCTAAAAGCCAAATCTTGGGGATGCCCCGGAAGGCATCCCCTCTTTCGTCTACTTCTATCGGTAACTTTACTTGGAGCTATATTTTTATTCGACACATGATATGTGTTTTGCTTGGAGCGTCTTGTATGATTTGAGTCTTTATTTCTTAGTTTACCACAATCATCCTTGTTGTACACACCTTTTGAGAGAGCCATACATGATTTGGAATTTTTTAGAATACTCTATGTGCTTCGCTTATATCTTTTGAGTTATATAGTTTTGCTCTAGTGCTTCACTTATATCTTTTAGAGCACGGTGGTGAATTTGTTTTATAGAAACTATTGATCTCTCATGCTTCACTTAGATTATTTTGAGAGTCCTTAAATAGCATGGTAATTTGCTTAAAATCCTAATATGCTTGGTATACAAGATTAATAATAAAACTTTCTTATGAGTGTGTTGAATACTATGAGAAGTTTGATGCTTGATAATTGTCTTCAGATATGAAGATGGTGATATTAAAGTTGTGCTAGTTGAGTAGTTGTGAATTTGAGAAATACTTGTGTTAAAGTTTGTGATTCCCGTAGCATGCACGTATGGTGAACCGTTATGTGATGAAGTCGGAGCATGATTTATTTTTTTGATTGTCTTCCTTATGAGTGGCGGTCGGGGACGAGCGATGGTCTTTTCCTACCAATCTATCCCCCTAGGAGTATGCGTGTAATACTTTGCTTTGATAACTTGTAAGTATATGAGTTCTTTATGACTAATGTTGAGTCCATGGATTATACACACTCTCACCCTTCCACCTTTGCTAGCCTCTCTAATACCGCTCACCTTTCGCCGGTATCATACACCCACCATATACCTTCCTCAAAACAACCACCATACCTACCTATTATGGCATTTCCATAGCCATTCCGAGATATATTGCCATGAAAATTTCCACCGTTCCATTTATTATGAAACACTCCATCATTGTCATATTGCTTAGTATGATCATGTAGTCGACATCGTATTTGTGGCAAAGCCACCATTCATAATTCTTTCATACATGTCACTCATGAGTCGTTGCATATCTTGGTACACCGCTGGAGGCATTCATATGGAGTCATATTTTGTTCTAAGTATCGAGTTGTAATTCTTGAGTTGTAAGAAAAATAAAAGTGTGATGATCATCATTATTAGAGCATTTTCCCAGTGAGGAAAGGATGATGGAGACAATAATTCCCCCACAAGTCGGGATGAGACTCTGGATGAAAAATAAAAAAAAAGAGAAAGAAAAGAGGCCATAAAAAATAGAAAAGGCCCAAATAAAAAATGAGAGAAAAAGAGAGAAGGGACAATGTTACTATCCTTTTACCACACTTGTGCTTCAAAGTAGCACCATGATATTCATAGTAGAGAGTCTCTCATGTTATCACTTTCATATACTAGTGGGAATTTTTCATTATAGAACTTGGCTTGTATATTCCAATGATGGGCTTCCTCAAAATGCCCTAGGTCTTCATGAGCAAGCAAGTTGGATGCACACCCACTTAGTTTCTTTTTGAGCTTTCATATACTTATAGCTCTAGTGCATCCGTTGCATGGCAATCCCTACTCACTCACATTGATATCTATTGATGGGCATCTCCATGGCCCGTTGATACGCCTAGTTGATGTGAGACTATCTTCCCCTTTTTGTCTTCTCCACAACCACTGTTCTATTCCACCTATAGTGCTATGTCCATGGCTCACGCTCATGTATTGCATGAAAATTGAAAAAGTTTTGAGAATGTCAAAAGTATGAAACAATTGCTTGGCTTGTCATCGGGGTTGTGCATGATTTAAATATTTTGTGTGGTGAAGATGGAGCACAGCCAGACTATATGATTTTGTAGGGATAACTTTCTTTGGCCATGTTATTTTGAGAAGACATAATTGCTTAGTTAGTATGCTTGAAGTATTATTATTTTTATGTCAATATTAAACTTTTGTCTTGAATCTTTCGGATATGAATATTCATACCACAATTAAGAAGAATTATATTAAAAATTATGCCAAGTAGCACTCCGCATCAAAAATTCCGTTTTTATCATTTACCTACTCAAGGACGAGCAGGAATTAAGCTTGGGGATGCTTGATACGTCTCCAACGTATCTATAATTTTTGATTGCTCCATGCTATATTATCTACTGTTTTGGACATTATTGGGCTTTATTATCAACTTTTATATTATTTTTGGGACTAACCTATTAACCGGAGGCCCAACCCAGAATTGCTGTTTTTTGCCTGTTTTAGGGTTTCGAAGAAAAGGAATATCAAACGGAGTCAAAACGGAATGAAACCTTCAAGAACGTGATTTTCTCAACGAACAAGACCTGGGAGACTTGGACCCTACGTCAAGACACAAAAGAGGAGGCCACGAGGTAGGGGGGCGCGCCTACCCCCCGGTGCGCCCTCCACCATCGTGCCCCCCCTGTTGCTCCACCGACGTACTCCTATATATACCTACATACCCCCAAACGATCAGATACGGAGCCAAAAACCTAATTCCACCACCGCAACTTTTCCGTATCCACGAGATCCCATCCTGGGGCCTGTTTTGGAGCTTCGCCGGAGGGGGCATCGATCACGGAGGGCTTCTACATCAACACCATAGCCTCTCCGATGAAGTGTGAGTAGTTTACTTTAGACCTACGGGTCCATAGTTATTAGCTAGATGGCTTCGTCTCTCTTTTTGGATCTCAATACAATGTTCTCCCCCTCTCTTGTGGAGAACTATTCGATGTAATCTTCTTTTTGTGGTGTGTTTGTTGAGACCGATGAATTGTGGGTTTATGATCAAGTCTATCTATGAATAATATTTGAATCTTCTCTGAATTCTTTTATGTATGATTGGTTATCTTTGCAAGTCTCTTCGAATTATCAGTTTGGTTTGGCCTACTAGATTGATCTTTCTTGCAATGGGAGAAGTGCTTTGCTTTGGGTTCAATCTTGCGGTGTCCTTTCCCAGTGATAGTAGGGGCAACAAGGCACGTATTGTATTGTTGCCATCGAGGATAACAAGATGGGGTTTTCATCATATTGCATGAGTCTATCCCTCTACATCATGTCATCTTGCTTATGGCGTTACTCTGTTTTTAACTTAATACTCTAGATGCATGCTGGATAGCGGTCGATGAGTGGAGTAATAGTAGTAGATGCAGGCAGGAGTCGGTCTACTTGTCTCGGACGTGATGCCTATATACATGATCATACCTAGATATTCTCATGACTATGCTCAATTCTGTCAATTGCTCAACAGTAATTTGTTCACCCATCGTAGAATACTTATGCTCTCGAGAGAAGCCACTAGTGAAACCTATGGCCCCCGGGTCTATCTTTATCATATTAATCTCCTACTACTTAGTTATTTCCTTTGCTTTTTTACTTTGCCTTTATTTTACTTTGCATCTTTGTCACAAAAAACCAAAAATATTATCTTATCATATCTATCAGATCTCACTCTCATAAGTGGCCGTGTAGGGATTGACAACCCCTATTCGCGTTGGCTGCAAGGATTTATTTGTTTTGTGCAGGTACGAGGGACTCGCGCGTAGCCTCCTACTGGATTGATACCTTGGTTCTAAAAAACTGAGGGAAATACTTACGCTACTTTGCTGCATCATCCCTTCCTCTTCGGGGAAAACCAACGCAGTGCTCAAGAGGTAGCATCCCTCAACGTGCAACAAAGAGTCACTCCAAAGTCACTAATAGCGGAGAACGAACGAAGAGATTATGGTAGGGTACGAAACCACCTCAAAGTTATTCTTTCCAATCAATCCATTGGGCAATTCCTATAAGTGCCACAAACAGCCCTAGAGTTCGTACTAGAATAACACCTTAAGACACAAATCAACCAAAACCCTAATGTCACCTAGATACTCCAATGTCACCTCAAGTATCCATGGGTATGATTATACGATATGCATCACACAATCTCAGATTCATCTATTCAACCAACACATAGAACCTCAAAGAGTGCCCCAAAGTTTCTATCGGGGATTCAAGACGAAAACGTGTGCCAACCCCTATGCATAGGTTCATGGGCGAAACCCGCAAGTTGATCACCAAAACATACATCAAGTGGATCAATAGAATACCCCATTGTCACCACGGGTATCCCACACAAGACATACATCAAGTGTTCTCAAATCCTTAAAGACTCAATCCGATAAGATAACTTCAAAGGGAAAACTCAATCCTTTACAAGAGAGTAGAGGGGGAGAAACATCATAAGATCCAACTATAATAGCAAAGCTCGCGATACATCAAGATCGTATCACCTCAAGAACATGAGAGAGAGAGAGATCAAACACATAGCTACTGGTACATACCCTCAGCCCCGAGGGAGAACTACTCCCTCCTCATCATGGAGAGCACCGGGATGATGAAAATGACCAACAGAGAGGGATTCCCCCTCCGGCAGTGTGCCGGAACGGGTCTAGATTGGTTTTCGGTGGCTACGGAGGTTTCTGGCGGCGGAACTCCCGATCTATTGTGCTCCCCGTTGGTTTTAGGGTGTATTGGTCTATATAGGAGGAAGAAGTACGTCAGGGGAGCCACAAGGGCCCCACGAGGGTGGAGGGCACGCCCAGGGGGGGTGGCCGCGCCCCCCTTGCCTCGTGCTTTCCTCGTTGCTTCCCTTACGTAGACCCCAAGTCTTCTGGATTGCTTCCGTTCCAAAAATAAGTTCCATGAAGTTTCAGGTCAATTGGACTCTGTTTGATTTTCCTTTTCTACGATACTCTAAAACAAGGAAAAACAGAAACTAGCACTGGGCTCTAGGTTAATAGGTTAGTCCCAAAAATCATATAAAATAGCATATAAATGCATATAAAACATCCAAGGTTGATAATATAATAGCATGGAACAATCAAAAATTATAGATACGTTGGAGACGTATCAACATCCCCAAGCTTAATTCCTGCTCGTCCTCGAGTAGGTAAATGATAAAACAGAATTTTTGATGTGGAATGCTACCTAACATATTTATCCATGTAGTTCTCTTTATTGTGGCAAGAATATTCAGATCCATAAGATTCAAGACAAAAGTTTAATATTGGCATAAAAATAATAATACTTCAAGCATACTAACAAAGCAATCATGTCTTCTCAAAATAACATGGACAAGGAAAGTTATCCCTACAAAATCATGTAGTCTGGCTATGCTCCATCTTCACCACACAACGTATTTAAATCATGCACAACCCCGATGACAAGCCAAGCAATTGTTTTATACTTTTGATGTTCTCAAACCTTTTCAATCTTCACGCAATATATGAGCGTGAGCCGTGGACATAGCACTATATGTGGAATAGAATGGTGGTTGTGGAGAAGACAAAAAAGGGAGAAGATAGTCTCACATCAACTTGGCGTATCAATGGGCTATGGAGATGCCCATCAATAGATATCAATGTGAGTGAGTAGGGATTGCCATGCAACGGATGCACTAGAGCTCTAAATGTATGAAAGCTCAAGAAAATAAACTAGTGGGTGTGAATCCAACTCGCTTGCTCATGAAGACCTAGGGCATTTTGAGGAAGCCCATCATTGGAATATACAAGCCAAGTTCTATAATGAAAGATTCCCACTAGTATATGAAAGTGACAACATAGGAGCCTCTCTATCATGAAGATCATGGTGCTAATTTGAAGCACAAGTGTGGTAAAAGGATAGTAGCATTGCCCCTTCTCTCTTTTTCTCTCATTTTTTTTATTTTATTTGGGCCTTCTCTTTTTTATGGCCTTTATTATTATTATTTGGGCTTCTTTGGCCTCTTTTCTTTTCGTCTGGAGTCTCATCCCGACTTGTGGGGGAATCATAGTCTCCATCATCCTTTCCTCACTGGGACAATGCTCTAATAATGATGATCATCACACTTTTATTTTCTTACAACTCAAGAATTACAACTCAATACTTAGGACAAGATATGACTCTATATGAATGCCTCCGGTGGTGTACCGGGATGTGCAATGACTCATGAGTGACATGTATGAAAGAATTATGAATGGTGGCTTTGCCACAAATGCGATGTCAACTACATGATCATGCATAGCAATATGACAATGATGGAGCGTGTCATAATAAGCGGAATGGTGGAAAGTTGCATGGCAATATATCTCGTAATGGCTATGGAAACGCCATAATAGGTAGGTATGGTGGCTGTTTTGAGGAAGGTATATGGTGGGTTTAAGGTACCGGCGAAAGTTGCGTGGTATTAGAGAGGCTAGCAATGGTGGAAGGGTGAGAGTGCGTATAATCCATGGACTCAACATTAGTCATAAAGAACTCACATACTTATTGCAAAAATCTATTAGTTATCGAAACAAAGTACTACGCGCATGCTCCTAGGGGGATAGATTGGTAGGAAAAGACCATCGCTCATCCCTGACCGCCACTCATAAGGAAGACAATAAATAAATAAATCATGCTCCGACTTCATCACATAACGGTTCACCATACATGCATGCTACGGGAATCACAAACTTTATCACAAGTATTCATCAAATTCGCAACTACTCAACTAGCATGACTCTAATATTACCATCTCCATATCTCAAAACAATCATCAAGTATCAAACTTCTCATAGTATTCAATGCACTTTATATGAAAGTTTTTATTATATCCCTCTTGGATGCCCATCATATTAGGACTAAATTCATAACCAAAGAAAATTACCACGCTGTTTAGGACTCTCAAAATAATATAAGTGACACATGAGAGTTCACCTATTTCTATAAAATAAAACCACCACCGTGCTCTAAAAAGATATAAGTGAAGCACTAGAGCAACAACAAACTACTCCAAAAGGTATAAGTGAAGATCAATGAGTAGTTGAATAATTATGCAACTATATGAAGACTCTCTAACATTTAAGAATTTAAGATCTTGGTATTTTATTCAAACAGCAAGCAAATCCTAACAAAATAAATTGACCTCCAAGCAAAACACATATCATGTGGTAAATAAAAATATAGCTCCAAGTAAAGTTACCGATAAACGAAGACGAAAGAGGGTGCCGGGCGGTGATGCTGATTCCCACCAGCACCTATGGGGACATGGCCCCTTTTCGGTTTGGTGGGGGGCGGAGAGCGCACAAAGAGCGGATCGAGGCAGTGCACGCGGGGGGGGGGGGGATTTTTACCCAGCTTCGGGACGCACGGATGCGTAAAACCCTACTGCTGCTTGTTTGGTGTATATTGGATTCTTGCGCAGGAGCGATGGACGCTGCCAGACTGAGCGTAAGAGTGTCTCTGGGGTTCAACGAGCCGAGCTAGCCGAGTCCCTGAACTCCCCGACCTGCGGAACCCTTTCTACGTTGCGCTTGGGCCTCCTTTTATACTCAAGGGGTCACCGACAGGGGGCAACGTAGACAAGAAGGGTAAAAATGGAAAAGGATGGGTAGGTGCAGCTACCTCTACTGTGGATACAGTGTGCCCTACCTAACTCTGACGGCAGGGGACAAGGGCATTAAATGCCTATCTGAGTCTCCTAAACAGTGCAAAAGGTGACCGTTAGGAGTGCCACCGTTTGCCATGATGGGCTTCTCTTCATCCCCGCTTGCCACCACGTACCCCTAGCTGCACGGCCTCCCGCCACGTGTGCTCTGGGAGAGTCCCAGAGCGACACGTTAGCAGGTGGGCTGGAGCGCGGGCACGCAGTGGGGGTTTCCCGCGGCAAGCTCCTTGCCGCGGCCGTCGTCTTGTCGCGTTCGGAAGCTTGTCGCTCGCCGGATCTTGCCGGGACGCAGGGCGCATCGCAGCAAGCTTTCTTGGTATGTCTTGAGTGGCCTTCCCGGCAAGCTCCTCTTGCCGGGGTCTCGTCTCTTCCCGGCAAGCTCCTCTTGCCGGGGCCTTGGTTGGCCTTCCCGGCAAGCTCCTCTTGTCGGGGCCTCGGTAGTCCTTCCCGGCAAGCTCCTCTTGCCGGGGCCTCGACTTGAATACTTTGTTCTTGAATGGCCTTCAAGGGAACCACGGAGGGTCCTGGCAGTCACCCGGCAGGCCTTGCCGCGGGGCGCTGCAACTGCCCGTGCACGAGTTCGGGGTAATAGGGTACCCCTACTCTAGTACACCGACAGGAGCTCCCGGGCCTGGGCCATACACGGTGCCGAGCGCTATTGGGCCAGGCCCAAAACAGTGCACGGGCACGCGCGGCCTTGGTCACGCCGAATCTAACTCTGCTCCCACCGCGCATGCCCAGAACGGCACGCGTCAAACGCGGCGTCGTGGGAGAGATCGTGGATGGCGTGTGTGGGGCTAAGCCCCCCGAGCATGCGTCATGCCACGATGATGGGGACGATTCACGCCCTCCTCTTTAAACGGAGGTAGGTGTGAGGGCGTGGTGCATTTACTGGACGGGGCTGGTGCGCGGTTTTCGGGACGTCCACTCCCCGTGTTCACGGGGCGGAACGATGCTGCCTCATCTGTCGCCTCAGTTCTGCATCCCCGCCACGCGGCTCCCATGCGCTTGAGGTCACGGACGGTGGATTGGGAAATTGGGCCATCGCAAGCGGGTTGGCCCCGACTCCCTACCCTTCCTGTGCCTTGATTCGCTGAGCGGGGCGGCTGAGCCCCCACCTCGCTCCTTTATAAAGAGTGGGATGGGAGCATGGAAAACCCGCACTCTCTCATCTTCTCCTTTCTTCGGCTTCTGCTCCCCTTTCTCTCATCTGCCATGGAGAAAGGGAAACCAGGCCCTTCCCCGGTGGCGACGAGGGTCGCCGCCAGACAGCGCCTCTCTTCCTCTTCTGCGCCCGTGGTGGCAGAACCAGTCTTGAGGGGAAGAGGAAGGGGGCGAGGTCGCGGACGAGGTCGAGGACGAGGTCGAGGTGCTCGGGGAAGAGGCGGACGGGATGGCGCGTCAGCTTCACCCCTGCCGGCGGCTCTTCCTCCCACAGCGGTCCACATAGGGGACGACCCTTGCGAGTTCTTCGTCAGGCTGCGCCAGGCGCCTCGTCGTCGCCTCCGGCTTCCAGCTCCGTTTGCGCGCGTGATGGAAGTGGATCCGCCCGAGACGCTGAGACTGCACATGAGGGGCTGTGGAATCAGCGGCACGCGAGTCCGCGTTGCATTCCCAGCCCCTAATGTGATGTATCTTGATCGAGGGTGGAAGACGTTCGCCCGCATCCACAGCTTGACGGAGGGGTTTACCCTCCATTTTAAGTTGATGGAGGGCGATCTCCTCTCCGTCAAGGCCTTTGGGTGCTTCGGCACTCGGGCGAAGTGCTGCGTGGATAGCTCCTCCGACAGCGAAGGCTCCTCCTCGAGCGAGAGTGACGAGGAGGGGAGCGACAGCGACGACGAGGGTAGCGGGCGGCGGAGTAGCGGGTCCGACTAGGCGTCGGGCGCCGCCTTGCGCGGCACCGGCGACCCCATCGTCCGCGTCGCCGGCTTCTTGAACTCCTCGGGGTCGTCTCCTTGGGCGGCTGGCGTAGGGAGGCTGCGGAAGGGGAAGAGGGCAGGCGACAAGGCCGTCAAGCCGGAGTACGAGGGCGTGGTGCCCTCGACAGCATGCTGACGTCCTGTCGCCCCGTCTTTGAGCCCCGCTTCCAGCGCCACCGTCGCCGTCCAGCCTTCGGACGTCCCCCGGGATGTTCCCTTGGTGTCTTCTGGCACCCGTAGCTCGCCTAGGCACCCCTTTTGCCCTTTTTGCCTCCTTGACCTGC
This sequence comes from Triticum aestivum, assembly GCF_018294505.1. Taxonomy (NCBI): domain Eukaryota; kingdom Viridiplantae; phylum Streptophyta; class Magnoliopsida; order Poales; family Poaceae; genus Triticum; species Triticum aestivum. Next base: position 187,156,501 of record NC_057806.1, read on the forward strand.
CTCCTGAACGGGATGTTTTTTAATGAAAAAGGGGGATGCTTGCCGGGTTATTTGTCTCGCGAGTTAAACCCACGCCAAGGAACAAATCCTTGGTATCCCTTGGACAGACATTTCATCTCCCGGCAACAGCCCTGCCGCCTTCCCACGTCGCTCAACCTTTCTCACGCTTTTAACAGAGGCAGGAACGAGGTGGGTGCGGTCTCCTTGTTTCATCCCTTTGCTACCGCGACTACGACCGAACTTGGCCCCGGGAGTGAGCCCCAGGGCCTAGAGTCGAGGGAGTACGGCAACTTCTGGGAAGAAACGTGGTTTCGCATTCCCCAGTCCATAAGAGGACGCATGATGAGGGATGACGGACTTATCTGATAGCGCAGCCCTCGGCAACTCTGGTTTGCCGTGGATGATTCTTGGCACTCACAGCCCCCGGCGATGCTGGCTTGTCGGGAAGGCTCTTATCTGCCGCAGAGAACTTCAACGTTCTCGACGCCGGCTTCCGGCAAGCTGGTTGCCAGGAAGGCTTTAACTTCAGCAGAGAACCTTGACGTTCTCGATGCTGGCTTCCGGCAAACTGGTTGCCAGGAAGGCTTTTATCTTCAGCAGAGAACCTTGACGTTCTCGATGCTGGCTTCCGGCAAACTGGTTGCCAGGAAGGCTTTTATCTTCAGTAGAGAACCTTGACATTCTCGATGCTGGCTTCCGGCAAACTGGTTGCCAGGAAGGCTTTTATCTTCAGCAGAGAACCTTGACGTTCTCGATGCTGGCTTCCGGCAAACTGGTTGCCAGGAAGGCTTTTAGCGAAGAGCTTCGTTGTTCTTGACACCGGCTCCCGGCAAGATCATTGCCGGAAAGGCTTATGGCGAAGAACTTCGTTGTTCTTGACGCCGGCTCCCGGCAAGATCGTTGCCGGAAAGGCTTATGGCGAAGAACTTCGTCGTTCTTGACGCCAAAAAGATTGGCCCTAAGGGCGTTGCCAGCCCCCGGGCCGTAACTGCGTTCAAACATAGCAAGTGATTAGCGTCTAGAGTGCACTTAACTTGTTTACGAATTTTGACTTCTGCTACGTATTCCCTATGCCTGCTGGAATGCTTCCTGGTGCGTGTGATCCAGCCAGCAGCGCTTGAGGGAATGGGCCCTTAGCGGCTACTTCGGGAACAGCGCCTCACGGAAAGGTTTACCTTCTTGGTTCTAGCGCAACTGCACAAGTTGCCGAGCGGACTCGAGGCAACATGGAGCGCAACTAGCCCCGAGAAGGCTCCACGGCATACAGGTCTATGCAGAAATCTTAAATAAAGAGCACATGCTATCTTCCTGTTTGACCCCTCTTTGTACGTCCACCCTACGCTTTCTAGGGAGACTTGCTGGTGCAGGCACCCTTGCCGCGAGCGCCGAGTGCGGAACTTCAGCAGCCTGCTGGCGGGGTCGCTACCGACAAGTAATCTTGTCGCAACTAGTTGCAGCTCGCTTAAGTTGTTGAGCGGACTCGAAACAAAGTAAGGGCGCTTGCAGCTCTCTTAAGTTGCTGAGCGGACTCGAAGCAAAGTAAGGGCGCTAGCAGCTCACTTAAGTTGTTGAGCGGACTCGAAACAAAGTAAGGGCGCGACTAGCTACGAGTTGATTCCTCCGCGCACAGGTTTTTCGTACAAAGAACAAGATCTCTAAGGCGGATAACTTTATACAGAAAGGGAATATCTAAAGTTTTGCATGACTTAGCTTTTTTTTGTTGGCGCACTGGCGTCGTTCTCTTGCTCGCCCGCTCCTTGGGAGCCATGACGATGAGGATTTAGCTTGTGTGCCCGCCGGATCGGGTTCGCACAATCTCGACGCCCCCCTACCTGGCGCGCCAGAGATGCCGGGGGCGATGCTGATTCCCGCCAGCACCTATGGGGACAGGGCCCCTTTTCGGTTCGGTGGGGGGCGGAGAGCGCACAAAGAGCGGATCGAGGCAGTGCACGCGGGGGGGGGGGGGATTTTTACCCAGCTTCGGGCCGCATGGATGCGTAAAACCCTACTGCTGCTTGTTTGGTGTATATTGGATTCTTGCTCAGGAGCGATGGACGCTGCCAGACTGAGCGTAAGAGTGTCTCTGGGGTTCAACGAGCCGAGCTAGCCGAGTCCCTGAACTCCCCGACCTGCGGAACCCTTTCTATGTTGCGCTTGGGCCTCCTTTTATACTCAAGGGGTCACCGACAGGGGGCAACATAGACAAGAAGGGTAAAAATGGAAAAGGATGGGTAGGTGCAGCTACCTCTACTATGGATACAGTGTGCCCTACCTAACTCTGACGGCAGGGGACAAGGGCATTAAATGCCTGTCTGAGTCTCCTAAACAGTGCAAAAGGTGACCGTTAGGAGTGCCACCGTTTGCCATGATGGGCTTCTCTTCATCCCCGCTTGCCACCACGTACCCCTAGCTGCACGGCCTCCCGCCACGTGCGCTCTGGGAGAGTCCCAGAGCGACACGTTAGCAGGTGGGCTGGAGCGCGGGCACGCAGTGGGGGTTTCCCGCGGCAAGCTCCTTGCCGCGGCCGTCGTCTTGTCGCGTCCGGAAGCTTGTCGCTCGCCGGATCTTGCCGGGACGCAGGGCGCATCGCAGCAAGCTTTCTTGGTATGTCTTGAGTGGCCTTCCCGGCAAGCTCCTCTTGCCGGGGTCTCGTCTCTTCCCGGCAAGCTCCTCTTGTCGGGGCCTTGGTTGGCCTTCCCGGCAAGCTCCTCTTGCCGGGGCCTCGGTAGTCCTTCACGGCAAGCTCCTCTTGCCGGGGCCTCGACTTGAATACTTTGTTCTTGAATGGCCTTCAAGGGAACCACGGAGGGTCCTGGCGCTCACCTGGCAGGCCTTGCCGCGGGGCGCTGCAACTGCCCGTGCACGAGTTCGGGGTAATAGGGTACCCCTACTCTAGTACACCGACAGAGGGGATGCCTTCCGGGGCATCCCCAAGCTTAGGCTTTTGGTTGTCCTTGAATGTTACCTTGGGGTGCCTTGGGGATCCCCAAGCTTAGGCTCTTGCCGCTCCTTATTCCATAGTCCATCGAATCTTCACCCAAAACTTGAAAACTTCACAACACAAAACATAACAGAAAACTCGTAAGCTGCGTTAGCGAAAGAAAACAAAACACCACTTCAAGGTACTGTAATGAACTCATTATTTATTTATATTTGTGTTAAAACTACTGTATTCCAACTTTTCTATGGTTTATAAACTCTTTTACTTGCCATAGATTCATTAAAATAAGCAAACAACACACGAAAAACAGAATCTGTCAAAAACAGAACAGTCTGTAGTAATCTATAACTAACGCAAACTTCTGGAACCCCAAAAATTATAAAATAAATTGCTGGACGTGAGTAATTTATCTATTAATCATCTTCAAAAACAATTAACTAAATATCACTCTCCAATAAAAAATGGCAGCAATTCTCGTGAGCGCTAAAGTTTCTGTTTTTTACAGCAAGATCAAAAAGACTTTCCCCAAGTCTTCCCAATGGTTCTACTTGGCACAAACACTAATTAAAAGCATAAAACCACATATAAACAGAGGCTAAATGAATTATTTATTACTAAACAGTAACAAAAAATCAAGGAACAAAAATAAAGTTGGGTTGCCTCCCAACAAGCGCTATCGTTTAACGCCCCTAGCTAGGCATGATGATTTCAATGATGCTCAAATAAAAGATAAGAATTGTAACAAAAAGAGAGCATCATGAAGAATATGCCTAGCACATTTAAGCCTAACCCACTTCCTATGCATAGGGATTTTGTGAGCAAACAACTTATGGGAACAATAATCAACTTGCATAGGAAGGTAAAACAAGCATATCTTCAAAACTTTAAGCACATAGAGAGGGAACTTGATATTACTGCAATTCCTACAAGCATATATTCCTCCCTCATAATAATTTTCAGCAGCATCATGAATGAATTCAACAATATAAGCAGAACCTAAAGCATTCTTTTCATGATCTACAAGCATAGAAAATTTACTACTCTCCACATAAGCAAAATTCTTCTCATTCGGAATAATGGGAGTATCATAAGAGACTCGAATACTATAAATTGTTTCCACATTAAAAGAGTAATGTTAAGAAAATGGGTAATCATAATCATGAAAAGTTTTATAAATATAACAATCACTACTCTTTATAGCATAAGTGTCATCGCAATAGTCATCATAAATAGGAGGCATGCTGTCATCATAATAAATTTGCATATCAAAACTTGGGAGACTACAAATATCATCTTCATTAAACATAGCTTATCCAAGCTTGGGACAAACATTAATTGCAGAAAATATATTCTCAAAAACATCATCTTCGTCAAACATAGCATCCCCAAGCTTGGGCCTTTTCATATCATAAGCATAATCACTCTCATCATTAATAGTATGGATAGCACCAATAGTATAGCAATTATCATATTCTTCCAAGCAAGTGCCAAAAAGATTTTTAAGATGATAAGAAGTATCATTATCTTCCCAATCATAATCATCACAACAAGCAATAGGTATAACGAGATCATCATCAAGTGCATCATCTTCCACAATTATATTTTCATGAGTCACAACGGTAATAGGAGCAGCATTGTTTGGGAGAGATATCTTTTTACCTCTCTTCCTTTTTCTTTTATTCTTCTTCACCACACCATGTGTGGGTTCAATCCTCTTTTTGGAGCTCCTTATTAATGAGATTGGTTGAATAGAAGGCTCCTCCTCGTTACCTGATTCATCATAAGAAATAATAGGAGGATATTGGGAAGTCTCTTCCCTTTCATTAGTATTCTCTTCATCTTCTATTTGGTTTCTTTTCTTTATGTAATTGGAAATATAAGGATTTTCAATACAATTCACCGCACAATACATATAAATTTCCTCTAGATCAAAATGAAGAACTCTATCAAGGGCAAATTCTGGAATAACCTTAGTTATACGTTTCATTTCTTCATAACCCTAGAGCAAACTAAGTTCATTATGATGTGCAAGGGAAATCAAGTCATCACAATTTTTGGACACGATACGATCATGAAACAATTTGCATTGGGTACTGAAATGATCATGTTCATTGCAAAGTTCACAAGTACGGCTAAGAAAATTTAAATTTTCAGCACAAACTTCTAGCCTTTCTTGCAACCATTTAGTTTCTAAATGATTATGCCTCTTGCAATATACATCTTCCCTATTTGGTGTGTACTTGGAAACCCAATGCACTCCACAAAAATTGACATGTTTATAGGAGACATTTTCATCATAACTAGTGCAATCATCATTAGTACTATGGATATTCCAGGAGTTCATACTAACAACATTGCAATCATGCTCATCATTCAAAGATTTAGTGCCAAATTTTTTAATGCATTCTTCTTCTAACACTTTGGCACAATTTTATTTTCCATCATACTCACGAAAGATATTAAAAAGATGAAGCATATGAGGCAAACTCAATTCCATATTTTTTTATAGTTTTCTTTTATAAACTAAACTAGTGCTAAAACAAGAAACAAAAATATTCGATTGCAAGATCTAAAGATATGCCTTCAAGAGCTAACCTCCCCGGCAACGGCGCAAGAAAAGAGCTTGATGTCTACTACACAACCTTCTTCTTGTAGACGTTGTTGGGCCTCCAAGTGCAGAGGTTTGTAGGACAGTAGCAAATTTCCCTCAAGTGGATGACCTAAGGTTTATCAATCCATAGGAGGCGTAGGATGAAGATGGTCTCTCTCAAGCAACCCTGCAACCAAATAACAAAGAGTCTCTTGTGTCCACAACACACCCAATACAATGGTAAATTGTATAGGTGCACTAGTTTGGCGAAGAGATGGTGATACAAGTGGTATATGGGTAGTAGATAAAGGTTTTTGTAATCTGAAAAATATAAAAATAGCAAGGTAACTAATGATAAAAGTGAGCACAAACGGTATTGTAATGCGTTGAAATAAGGCCTAGGGTTCATACTTTCACTAGTGCAAGTCCTCTCAACAATAATAACATAATCGGATCATATAACTATCCCTCAACATGCAACAAAGAGTCACTCCAAAGTCACTAATAGCAGAGAACGAATGAAGAGATTATGGTAGGGTACGAAACCACCTCAAAGTTATTCTTTCCAATCAATCCGTTGGGCTATTCCTATAAGTGCCACAAATAGCCCTAGAGTTTGTACTAGAATAACACCTTAAGACACAAATCAACCAAAACCCTAATGTCACCTAGATACTCCAATGTCACCTCAAGTATCCGTGGGTATGATTATACGATATGCATCACACAATCTCAGATTCATCTATTCAACCAACACATAGAACCTCAAAGAGTGCCTTGTTTCAATGCATTACAATACCGTTTGTGCTCACTTTTATCATTAGTTACCTTGCTGTTTTTATGTTTTCAGATTACAAAAACCTTTATCTACCATCCATATACCACTTGTATCACCATCTCTTCGCTGAACTAGTGCACCTATACAATTTACCATTGTATTGGGTGTGTTGGGGACACAAGAGACTCTTTGTTATTTGGTTGCAGGGTTGCTTGAGAGAGACCATCTTCATCCTGCGCCTCCTACTGATTGATAAACCTTAGGTCATCCACTTGAGGGAAATTTGCTACTATCCTACAAACATCTGCACTTGGAGGCCCAACAACGTCTACAAGAAGAAGGTTGTGTAGTAGATATCAAGCTCTTTTCTAGCGCCGTTGCCGGGGAGGTTAGCGCTTGAAGGTATATCTTTAGATCTTGTAATTGAATCTTTTTGTTTCTTTTTTTAGCACTAGTTTAGTTTATAAAAGAAAACTACAAAAAAGATATGGAATTGAGTTTGCCTCATATGCTTCATCTTTTTAATATCTTTCGTGAGTATGATGGCAAGGAAAATTATGCCAAAGTGTTAGAAGAAGAATGCATTAAAATGTTTGGCACTAAATATTTGAATTATGAGCATGATTGCAATTTTGTTAGTATGAATTCCTTGAATATCCATGATGATAATGATATGCAAAGCCACAAGCTTGGGGAAGCTATGTTTGATGAAGATGATATTTTTTGTCCCCCAAGTTTTGATGAGAAAATTTATTATGATGAAAGCATGCCTCCTATTTATGATGATTATATTGATGAAAGTAGATTTGGAGAGGTCATGCCTTTATTTTGTGATGAATCCACTGTTCCGGAAGAGTTTCCAATTGATTATGAGAACAAAGTTGCTATCTATGATGATTATTGTGATGACTTGTATGCTATAAACAATAATGATATCCATGAAAATTGTCATCATGATTTTTGTTTTCAATTGGATTATGCCTCACATGATAATTATTTTGTTGAGTTTGCTCCCACTATTATTCATGAGAAGAATTTTGCTTGTGTGGAGAGTAATAAAGTTTCTATGCTTGTAGATCATGAAAAGAATGCTTTAGGTGCTGGTTATATTGTTGAGTTTATTCATGATGCTACTGAAAATTATTACGAGGGAGGACCATATGCTTGTAGGAATTGCAATAATACCAAGTTTCCTGTCTATGTGCTTAATGTTTTGAAGTTATGCTTGTTTTGCTTTCCTATGCAAGTTGATTCTTGTTCCCACAAGTTGTTTGCTCACAAAATCCCTATGCATAGGAAGTGGGTTAGGATTAAATGTGCTAAGTCATGTTCTTCATGATGCTCTCTTTATGTTTCAATTCTTATCCTTTATGTGAGCATCATTGAAACCATCATGCCTAGCTAGGGGCATTAAACGATAGCGCTTGTTGGGAGGCAACCCAATTTTATTTTTGTTCCTGTTTAGTAATAAATTAATCATCTATCCTATTTTATGATTGAGTTTTTATGTTTTAATTAGTGTTTGTGCCAAGTAGAACCGTTGGGAAGACTTGGGGAAAGTCTTGTTGATCTTGCTGTAAAAACAGAAACTTTAGCGCTCACGAGAATTGCTACCATTTTTTTATTGGATAGTGATATTTAGTTAATTATTTTTGCAGATGATTAATAGATAAATTCCTCACATCCAGCAATTTATTTTAGAATTTTTGGGGTTCCAGAAGTTTGCGTTAGATACAGATTACTACAGACTGTTCTGTTTTTGACAGATTCTGTTTTTCGTGTGTTGTTTGCTTATTTTGATGAATCTATGGCTAGTAAAATAGTTTATAAACCATAGAGAAGTTGGAATACAGTAGGTTTAAAACCAATATAAATAAATAATAAGTTCATTACAGTACCTTGAAGTGGTGTTTTGTTTTCTTTCGCTAACGGAGCTCATGAGTTTTCTGTTAAGTTTTGTGTTGTGAAGTTTTCAAGTTTTGGGTAAAGATTCGATGCATTATGGAATAAGGAGTGGCAAGAGCCTAAGCTTGGGGATGCCCAAGGAAACCCAAGGTAATATTAAAGGACAACCAAAAGCCTAAGCTTGGGGATGCCCCGGAAGGCATCCCCTCTTTCGTCTTCGTTCATCGGTAACTTTACTTAGAGCTATATTTTTATTTACCACATGATATGTGTTTTGCTTGGAGCGTCATTTTATTTTGTTTTGCTTGTTGTTTGAATAAAATACCAAGATCTGAAATTCTTAAATTTTAGAGAGTCTTCACATAGTTGCATAATTATTCGACTACTCATTGATCTTCACTTCTATCTTTCGGAGTAGTTTGTTGTTGCTCTAGTGCTTCACTTATATCTTTTAGAGGACGGTGGTGGTTTTATTTTGAAGAAATAGATGAACTCTCATGCTTCACTTATATTATTTTGAGAGTCTTTAGAACAGCATGGTAGTTTGCTTTGGTTATGAAACTAGTCCTATTATGATGGACATCCAAGAGGGATATAATAAAAACTTTCATATGAAGTGCATTGAATACTAAGAGAAGTTTGATACTTGATGATTGTTTTGAGATATGAGGATGGTAATATTAGAGTCATGATAGCGAGTAGTTGTGAATTTGAGAGATACTTGTGTTAAAGTTTGTGATTCCCGTAGCATGCATGTATGGTGAACCGTTATGTGATGAAGTCGGAGCATGATTTATTTATTGATTGTCTTCCTTATGAGTGGCGGTCGGGGACGAATGATGGTCTTTTCCTACTAATCTATCCCCCTAGGAGCATGTGCGTAGTACTTTGTTTCGATAACTAATAGATTTTTGCAATAAATATGTGAGTTCTTTATGACTAATGTTGAGTCCATGGATTATACGCACTCTCACCCTTCCACCATTGCTAGCCTCTCTAGTACCGCGCAACTATCGCCGGTACCATAAACCCACCATATATCTTCCTCAAAACAACCACCATACCTACCTATTATGGCATTTCCATAGCCATTCCGAGATATATTGCCATGGAACTTTCCACCGTTCTGTTATTATGACACGCTCCATCATTGTCATATTGCTATGCATGATCATGTAGTTGACATCGTATTTGTCGCAAAGCCACCGTTCATAATTCTTTCATACATGTCACTCTTGAGTCATTGCACATCCCAGTACACCACCGGAGGCATTCATATAGAATCATATTTTGTTCTAAGTATCGAGTTGTAATTCTTGAGTTGTATGTAAATAAAAGTGTGATGATCATCATTATTAGAGCATTGTCCCAGTGAGGAAAGGATGATGGAGACCATGATTCCCCCACAAGTCGGGATGAGACTCTGGACGAAAATAAATAAATAAAAGAGGCCAAAGAAGCCCAAATAAAAAATAAAAAAAGAGGTCATAAAAAAAGAGAAAGGCCCAAATAAAAAAAATAAAAAAATGAGAGAAAAAGAGAGAAGGGACAATGCTACTATCCTTTTACCACACTTGTGCTTCAAAGTAGCACCATGATCTTCATGATAGAGAGTCTCCTATGATATCACTTTCATATAATAGTGGGAATTTTTCATTATAGAACTTGGCTTGTATATTCCAACGACGGGCTTCCTCAAAATGCCCTAGGTCTTCATGAGCAAGCGAGTTGGATGCACACCCACTTAGTTTCTTTTTGAGCTTTCATACACTTATAGCTCTAGTGCATCCGTTGCATGGCAATCCCTACTCACTCACATTGATATCTATTGATGGGCATCTCCATAGCCCATTGATACACCTAGTTGATGTGAGACTATCTTCTCCTTTTTGTCTTCTCCACAACCACCATTCTATTCCACCTATAGTGCTATGTCCATGGCTCACGCTCATGTATTGCGTGAAGATTGAAAAAGTTTGAAAACACCGAAAGTATGAAACAATTGCTTGGCTTGTCATCGGGGTTGTGCATGATTTAAATATTTTGTGTGGTGAAGATAGAGCATAGCTAGACTATATGATTTTGTAGGGATAGCTTTCTTTGGCCATGTTATTTTGAGAAGACATGATTGCTTAGTTAGTATGCTTGAAGTATTATTATTTTTATGCCAATATTAAAATTTTGTCTTGAATCTTATGGATCTGAACATTCATGCCAAAATGAAGAGAATTACTTAGAGAAATATGTTAGGTAGGATTCCACATCAATAATTCTGTTTTTATTATTTACCTACTCGAGGACGAGCATGAATTAAGCTTGGGGATGCTGATACATCTCCAACGTATCTATAATTTTTGATTGTTCCATGCTATTATATTATCAACCTTGGATTTTTTATATGCATTTATATGCTATTTTATATGATTTTTGGGACTAACCTATTAACCTATAGTCCAGTGTCAGTTTCTGTTTTTCCTTGTTTTAGAGTATCGCAAACGGAGTCCAATTGACCTGAAACTTCACGGAACTTATTTTTGCACCAGAAGAAGCCCACGGAGTATCGGAGTTGGACCAGGAGAGTCCTGGGCTACCCACAAGGGTGGGGGGTGCGCCCCCTGCCTCGTGGACAGCCCAAAGGTCCACCGACGTACTTCTTCCTCCCATATATACCCATATACCCTAAAAACATCGAGGAGCAGAATAGATCGGGAGTTCCGCCGCTAGAAGCCTCCGTAGCCACCGAAAACCAATCTAGACCTGTTCCGGCACCCTGGCGGAGGGGGAATCCCTCTCCGGTATCCATCTTCATCATCCCGGTGCTCTCCATGATGAGGAGGGAGTAGTTCACCCTCGGGGCTGAGGGTATGTACCAGTAGCTATGTGTTTGATCTCTCTCTCTCTCTCTCTCGTGTTCTTGAGGTGGTACGATCTTGATGTATCGCGAGCTTTGCTATTATAGTTGGATCTTATGATGTTTCTCCCCCGGCCCTATACTCTCTTGTAATGGATTGAGTTTTCCCTTTGAAGTTGTCTTATCGGATTGAGTCTTTAAGGATTTGAGAACACTTGATGTATGTCTTGCCGTGCTTATCTGTGGTGACAATGGGATATCACGTGATCCACTTGATGCATGTTTTGGTGATCAACTTGCGGGTTCCGCCCATGAACCTATGCATAGGGGTTGGCACACGTTTTTGTCTTGACTCTCCGGTAGAATCTTTGGGGCACTCTATGAAGTTCTTTGTGTTGGTTGAATAGATGAATCTGAGATTGTGTGATGCATATCGTATAATCATACCCACGGATACTTGAGGTGACATTGGAGTATCTAGGTGAAATTAGGGTTTTGGTTGATTTGTATCTTAAGGTGTTATTCTAGTACGAACTCTATGATAGATCGAACGGAAAGAATGCCTTCATGTTATTTTACTACGGACTCTTGAATAGATCGATCAGAAAGGATAACTATGAGGTGGTTTCATACCCTACCATAATCTCTTCGTTTGTTCTCCGTCATTAGTGAATTTGGAGTGACTCTTTGTTGCATGTTGAGGGATAGTTATATGATCCAATTATGTTATTATTGTTGAGAGAACTTGCACTAGTGAAAGTATGAACCCTAGGCCTTGTTTCCTAGCATTGCAATACTGTTTGTGCTCACTTTTATCATTAGTTACCTTGCTGTTTTTATATTTTTAGATTACAAAAACCTTTATCTACCATCCATATACCACTTGTATCACCATCTCTTCGCTGAACTAGTGCACCTATACAATTTACCATGGTATTGGGTGTGTTGGGGACACAAGAGACTCTTTGTTATTTGGTTGCAGGGTTGCTTGAGAGAGACCATGTTCATCCTACGCCTCCTACGGATTGATAAACCTTAGGTCATCCACTTGAGGGAAATTTGCTACTGTCCTACAAACCTTTGCACTTGGAGGACCAAGAATGTCTACAAGAAGAAGGTTGTGTAGTAGACATCAGTGTCCCACGCGCGAAGGCGAGAAAAGCTCCCGAGAAGCGGCCCTGTTGAGCCCTGGAACGTTGATGCTGACACGCAGCCCGCAATCCTCGCCTGGATGGGAAGCTGCGCCTCGTGAGCGGCGGTCGCCGTGCATGGCCCTTGCGTCTTGTAATTCCTGGGTGGTCTTGGTGATGAACTCCTGAACGGTGGGTGATCTTTGCCCTGTGCCCTCCTGAGGGAAACGTGTCGTGAAGCACGCCTCCAATTAGTGCCCAAGAGCCTCCCTCGTGATGTGGGCAAGGCCTGAGGAATTCTAGAAGAAAGCCCCTGAGCCATGCCCGAGAAGGGCGCTGGGCGCGCCTTCCTATGCGATGGAGGGAGGCGCCCCTGGAGCGGGCGATGATCCTGACGAGGCTCCGGCTGTGACGCCACCCTCCCAAGGTCCTGCACGGCGCAACTGCTTCTTCTTCTTGGGGATGGCCTCAGGAGGGCCCTCGTCCTTGCTGTCGGGGTCATCGATTGCTGCAGCTTGGAAGGCACGCTCGAGGGACCACACCGCATCTCTTTCTTCACATGGGACCGTGATGATCCCGCCGCTTCCCGGCATCTTGAGGACATTGTAGCCGTGATGGGTCACTGCCATGAACTTGGCCAGGACCGGATACCCGAGGATGGCATTGTATGGCAGACGGATGTTCGCAACGTCAAAGTCGATGAGCACGATGCGGTAGCTCTTGCGTTCTCCGAAGGTGACAGGGAGGCGGACCTACCCTATCGGTGTGGTAGAACCGTCGGTCACTCCTGAGAAAGGCTTGGTGGGCAGAAGCTGGTCATATGGCACTTGGAGGCTGTCGAACGTGTCGACGGATAGGACGTTGAGCCCTGCGCCGCCGTCGATGAGGGTCTTGGTTACTTGCACGTTGCTGATGACTGGGGAGCAAAGCATCGGGAGTGCGCCAGCGGTAGCCGCGCACTTGAGCTGATCTGCCGAGCTGAACGTGATGGGGCACTGGGACCATCTGAGCGGGCATGTGGCCTCGAGCTTGGGGAGGACTACGTTCACTTCACGATCAAACTGCTTGAAGATACGCTGCGAGGCTGGGGCCTGGGCTCCTCCCAAGATGCAGGCGATAGCATGCGGTTCTTGGAAGCCCCCAGCCCCCTCGTCCTGATGGTGTTCGTCATTCCTTCTTGGCGGTGGCGGCAGCGGAGGGAGTCCGGCGTTGCCTTGAGGATGATCCTCACGAGGCTGATCCCTCCAGGCGCCCTCGTGAGGCTGATGCTGCCAGTGGTCCTCGCGAGGCCGGTTGCGCCACTCCTGGCGTGGGCCACGGTCGTCCCAGCGTCCGCCACCACGTCCTCCTCCTCGGCCGTAGCCTCGGTCGCTGCGCTCGGGCGTCGACAGAAGCGTCCTTCGTGAATGGATCTGAGCTCTTGACATTCACTGGTGTTGTGGGTATTCAGGTTGTGGAAGGCGCATAACGGATGGCTGCTCTTGGATGACTCTGGTTGGTCTCTGCCACGCTGTGTGTCTGGTTCTGCTATGAGCACGGTTGCTCCCTTGCGCTTCACGTCCTTGGCCTTGGCTTTCTTATCCTTCTGCGGCTGGGAGGTCGAGGAGGGAGAGGCACCCTTCCTCAGCTCTTGCGCACTTGGTCGCCAGGTTGAACAACTCTAGGGACGTGCACAACTCCTCGTGGATAGCGAGCTCTTCCTTCATCTTGACGTCACGGACGCCATCAGAGAACGCGGAGATGATGGCCTCGTCCGTCACCTTGGGGATCTTGAGGCGGACGTTGTTGAAGCGCTGGATATACTTCTAGAGGGTCTCTCCTGGTTGTTTCTTGATGCGGCGCAGGTCGCTCGTGACCAGGGGGCGGTCGCGAGTGCCCTGGAAGTTGGTGATGAAGCGGTTGCGCATCTCGTCCCAGGAAGAGATCGAGCCCGGTGGCAGGTTCAGGAGCCAGGCGTGGGCGCCATCCTTGAGAGCCATGGGAAACTAGTTCGCCATGACTTTCTCATCGCCATTGGCCGCTTCGATGCTCTGCTCATAGAGCTGCAAGAACTCCGCGGGGTCGGGGGTGCCATCGTAGCGAGGAGGCAGACCCGGCTTGAACTTGCCCGGCCAGGCGACGCTACGCAGCTCAGGGGTGAAAGTGCGGCAGCCGGCTGTGGTCACCGGGGCCCGCCTTGGGGGTGGAGCTTGGTCTTGATGGGGTCCGCGCCCTGCCACTATAGGTGGCGCCCGGTTTTGCCGCAACAGCCGGTCCTGGCGCGGTGGCACGAGGAGCGGTGGAGCATTTTCTTGCGGTCGAGGGACTTCTTGACAACTTCTTTCTTCACGCGCGGGCGCGAGACGCGGCGGGTAGCGTCGTGGAGCCGCACGCCTTGGCGCCAGGGTGCCGTCTTGGGGCAGAGGTGGTGGAGGCGCTCCGTGAGCTACGTCGCCCATAGCTGGCGGAGGGCGAGGAAGAGAGAGGGATGGCGCAGGGGAGCCCCCTGCGGCGCGGACAAGCTCGGCGATGCAGTCGAGCCTGTCCTCATAGAGGTCGTCGACCGGTCGGTAGCGCAGGAGCTCATGCGCCATGAGGAGCGTGGCCCGTGCGTCCATGGGAGAGTGACATGCATGGGAAGAAGAACCGGTCGGGGTTAGCGATGGAGTGGCGGTGCAGCCGTCCCGCCGCATTGAGGGGTGCAGCAAGGATGCTTGCCGCTCGTTCCCCACCGGGCCGGTGGCGGCGTTGGTGGCAGGCGACGGGGAATGACGAGGTGGCCCGCTGATGGGAGCCGTGTGAGCAACGCGGGCGGCGAGGGCAGCCCGTCGCTCAGCACGAGCGCGGCGGGCGTCTGCCATGGATACGGCGGAGCAACGGGGCGCGGAGCAATGGAAGGAAGCTTTGGCGCACCCCTACCTGGCGCGCCAAATGTCAGATCATGGGTTCTGGCAAAACCCTCGAGGTTCGAACACTGGGCTGCGCCCAAAGGTTTTCCCCATATCGATTCGCGCCCTAGCTCGCTAAGATCTCCCAGACGAACTAGATGAACTTCACAAGACAAAGACACAAGATTTATACTGGTTCGGGCCACCGTTGTGGTGTAATACCCTACTCCAATGTGGTGGTGGTGGATTGCCTCTTGGGCTGATGATGAACAGTACAAGGGGAAGAACAGCCTCCTGAGGTTGAGGTGTTCTTGTGCTTGGTGAACTTGTGTGGTTGGGATGATCTTGATGACCCCTCCCCGCCTATGGTGGTGGCTAGTCCTATTTATAGAGGCCATGGTCCTCTCTCCCAAATATTGAGCGGGAAGGGAGCCAACAACGACCAATTTGAAAGGGGACAACTAGTACAAGCTATCCTAACAAAAGGTGGTCTTTGCCTGCTAAAGGTTCTGGTGGTGACGCCGTCCTAGGCTCCATGGTGACCTCCGTCTTGCCGTCCTTCTAGTCTTGGTCTCGTTGCACCAATATGGAAACCTTTGCTTAATGCCTCGGTACTCCGCGCCTGCGCTTGCCCCCTTAGCACCAAAGAGGAAACAAGGACGCTGCACGCGCTGGCGCCCACCTGGTCTCGATCGTCATGGCTCACGTCACGAGGACCTCGTGAGGTTTGCCTTGCCTTGATCTCTCCGCCCCTCGCGAGCCGGCCTGAGGAGGCTGCTCCTGATGATGTCTTGCGTCGTCCGCCTCACGAGGCTTGGCCCCTCGCGAGGGTCTTGAATACCTCATCGATGAAGATGGGCCGCACAGACCTGCCAGCCCAGCCACGCCGCGGACCGCAGGCAGGCAAGTCTGGGGACCCCCGTTCCCAGAACGCCGACAAGTACTTATTCTGCTGCAAGTAGTTCTTCGCTCAGGAATTTCCTCACCCTGAAATTCCTTAGTGTAGAATTCATAAAAATTGCCTATTCACCCCCCTCTAGTCGACTTAATGCACTTTCAATATACT
Source organism: Triticum aestivum (assembly GCF_018294505.1). Classification (NCBI taxonomy): domain Eukaryota; kingdom Viridiplantae; phylum Streptophyta; class Magnoliopsida; order Poales; family Poaceae; genus Triticum; species Triticum aestivum. The sequence continues at coordinate 187,172,629 of NC_057806.1, forward strand.
TATCAGAAATGATGTAGTGCTCCCACTCACTTCCTTGTAAATACAGGCTTCACCACAAGTCTGTATAAAACTATATGCTTTGATCACTTTATCAAAGCATATATTCCAACTCTGAGATGCTTGCACCAGTCCATAGATGGATCGATGGAGCTTGCTCACTTTGTTAGCACCTTTAGGATCAACAAAACCTTCTGGTTGCATCATATACAACTCTTCTTTAAGAAATCCATTAAGGAATGCAATTTTGACATCCATTTGCCATATTTCATAAAATGCGGCAACTGCTAACATGATTCGGACAGACTTTTAAGCATCAATATGAGTGAGAAAATCTCATTGCAGTCAACACCTTGAACTTGTCGATTTTTTTTGCGACGATTTGAGTTTTGTAAATAGTAACACTACTATCAGCGTCCGTCTTCCTCTCGAAGATCCATTTATTCTCAATGACTCACCGATCATCAGGCAAGTCAATCAAAGTCCATACTTTGTTCTCATACATGGATCCCATCTCAGATTTCATGGCCTCAAGCCATTTTGCGGAATCTGGGCTCATCATCGCTTCCTCATAGTTTTTCGGTTCGTCATGGTCTAGTAACATGACTTCCAGAACAGGATTACCGTACCACTCTGGTGCGGACCGTACTCTGATTGACCTACGAGGTTCGGTAGTAACTTGATCTGAAGTTTCATGATCATCATCATTAGCTTCCTCACTAATTGGTGTAGGAATCACCGGAACTGATTTATGTGATGAACTACTTTCCAATTCGGGAGAAGGTACAATTACCTCATCAAGTTCTACTTTCCTCCCACTCACTTCTTTCGAGAGAAACTCCTTCTCTAGAAAGGATCCATTCTTAGCAACAAAATATCTTGCCTTCGGATCTGTGATAGAAGGTGTACCCAACAGTTTCTTTTGGGTATCCTATGAAGACGCACTACTCCGATTTGGGTTTGAGCTTATCAGTTTGAAAGTTTTTCACATAAGCATCGCAACCCCAAACTTTAACAAACGACAGCTTTGCTTTCTTGCCAAACCATGGTTCATACGGTGTCATCTCAACAGATTTAGATGGTGCCCTAGTTAACGTGAATGCAACTGTCTCTAATGCACAACCCCAAAACGATAGTGGTAAATCGGTAAGAGACATCATAGATCGCACCATATCCAATAAAGTACGATTACAACATTCTGACACACCATTATGCTGTGGCGTTCCAGGTGGCGTGAGTTGCGAAACTATTTCACATTGTTTCAAATGAAGACCAAACTCGTAACTCAAATATTCGCCTCCGCGATCAGATTGTAGAAACTTTATTTTCTTGTTATGATGATTTTCTACTTCACTCTGAAATTCTTTGAAATTTTCAAATGTTTTAGACTTATGTTTCATTAAGTAGATATACCCATATCTTCTCAAATCATCTGTGCAGGTCAGAAAATAACGATACCCACCACGAGCCTCAACACTTATCGGGTCACATACATCAGTATGATTAATTCCAATAAGTCAGTTGCTCGCTCCATTGTTCCGGAGAATGGAGTCTTAGTCATCTTGCCCATGAGGCATGGTTCGCAAGCATCAAATGATTCATAATCAAGTGATTCCAAAAGTCCATCAGCATGGAGTTTCTTCATGCGCTTTACACCAATATGACCTAAATGGCAGTGCCACAAATAGGTTGCACTATCATTATTAACTTTGCATCTTTTGGCTTCAATATTATGAATATGTGTATCACTACGATCGAGATTCAATAAACCATTCACCTTCGGTGTATGACCACAGAAGGTTTTATTCATGTAAACAGAATAACAATTATTCTTTGACTTAAATGAATAACCGTATTGCAACAAACATAATCCCATCATATTATGCTCAATGCAAACACCAAATAACATTTATTTTAGGTTCAACACTAATCCCGAAGGTAAAGGGAGTGTGCGATGGTGATCTTATCAACCTTGGAATCGTTTCCAACACACATCGTCACCTCGTCCTCAACTAGTCTTTGTTTATTTTGCAACTCCCGTTTCGAGTTACTACTCTTAGCAACTGAACTAGTATCAAATACTGAGGGGTTTGCTATAAACACTAGTAAAGTACACATCAATAACATGTATATCAAATATACCTTTGTTCACTTTGCCATCCTTCTTATCTGCCAAGTATCTATGGCAGTTCCACTTCCAGTGACCATTTCCTTTGTAGTAGAAGCACTCAGTTTCAGGCTTGGGTCTCGCTTTAGGCTTCTTCATGGGAGTGGAAACTTGCTTGCCATTTTTCTTGAAGTTCCCTTTCTTTCCCTTTCCCTTTTATTTGAAACTAGTGGTCTTGTCAACCATCAACACTTGATGCTTTTCTTGATTTCTACCTTCGCTGATTTCAACATCGCGAAGAGCTCGGGGAATCGTTCTCGTCATCCCTTGCATATTATAGTTCATCACGAAGTTCTAGTAAGTTGGTGATAGTGACTAGAGAACTTTACCAATTACTATCTTATCTGGAAGATTAACTCCCACTTGATTCAAGCAATTGTAGTACCCAGACAATCTGAGCACATGCTCACTGGTTGAGCTATTCTCCTCCATCTTGTAGGCAACGTACTGTCAGAGGTCTCATACCTCTCGACACGGGCATGAGTATGAAATACCAATTTCAACTCTTAGAACATCTTATATATTCTGTGACAATTCAAAACAATTTTGAAGTCCCAGTTCTAAGCCGTAATGCATGGTGCACTAAACTATCAAGTAGTCATCATACCGAGCTTTGCCAAGCGTTCACAACGTCTGCATCTGCTCATGCAATAGGTCCGTCACTGATAACCCACAAGTATAGGGGATCGCAATAGTTTTGGAGGGTAGAGTATTTAACCCAAATTTATTGATTCGACACAAGGGGAGCCAAAGAATATTCTCAAGTATTAGCAGCTCAGTTGTCAATTCAACCACACCTGGAAACTTAATATCTATAGCAAAGTATTTAGTAGCAAAGTAATATGATAGTAGTGGTAACGGTGGCAAAAGTAATATTTTTTGTTTTATAGTGATTGTAATAGTAGCAACGTAAAAGAAATAAGTGAAGAAAAATATATGAAAAGCTCGTAGGGAATGGATCAGTGATGGATAATTATGTCGGATGCGATTCCTCATGCAATAGTTATAACATAGGGTGACACAGAACTAACTCTTGTTCATCAATGTAATGTAGGCATGTATTCCAAATATAGTCATACGTGCTTATGGAAAAGAACTCGCATGACATCTTTTGTCCTACCCTCCCGTGGCAGCGGGGTCCTATTGGAAACTAAGGGATATTAAGGCCTCCTTTTAACAGAGCACCGGACCAAAGCATTAACACATAGTGACTACATGAACTCCTCAAACTACGGTCATCACTAGTAAGTATCCCGATTATTGTCACTTCAGGGTTAACGGATCATAACACATAATAGGTGACTATAGACTTGCAAGATAGGATCAAGAACTCACATATATTCATGAAAACATAATAGGTTTAGATCTGAAATCATGGCACTCGGGCCCTAGTGACAAGCATTAAACATAGCAAAGTCATAGCAACATCAATCTCAGAACATAATGGATACTAGGGATTGATAACCCACAAGTATAGGGGATCGCAACAGTTTTCGAGGGTAGAGTATTCAACCCAAATTTATTGATCGACACAAGGGGAGCCAAAGAATATTCTCAAGTATTAGCAATTGAGTTGTCAATTCAACCACACCTGGATTAATATCTACAACAAAGTATTTAGTAGCAAAGTAATACGATAGTAGTGGTAATGGTAGCAAAAGGTAACGGTAGCAAAAGTAATGTTTTTGGTATTTTGTAGTGATGACAGCAATAGCAACAGAGAAGTAAATAAGCGAAGAACAATGTATGGAAAGCTCATAGGCAATGGATCAGTGATGGAGAATTATGCCGGATGCGGTTCATCATGTAACAGTCATAACCTAGGGTGACACAGAACTAGCTCCAATTCATCAACGTAATGTAGGCATGTATTCCGAATATAGTCATACGTGCTTATGGAAAAGAACTTGCATGCCATCTTTTGTCCAACCCTCCCGTGGCCGCGGGGTCCTAGTGGAAACTAAGGGATATTAAGGCCTCCTTTTAATAGAGTACCAGACCAAAGCATTAACACATAGTGAATACATGAACTCCTCAAACTACGGTCATCACCGGTAGGTATCCCGATTATTGTCACTTCGGGGTTAACGGATCATAACACATAATAGGTGACTATAGACTTGCAAGATAGGATCAAGAACTCTCATATATTGATGAAAACATAATAGGTTCAGATCTGAAATCATGGCACTCGGGCCCTAGTGACAAGCATTAAGCATAGCAAAGTCATAGCAAGATCAATCTCAGAACATAATGGATAATAGGGATCAAACCCTAACAAAACTAACTCGATTACATGATAAATCTCATCCAACCCATCACTGTCCAGCAAGCCTATGATGGAATTACTCACGCACGGCGGTGAGCATCATGAAATTGGTGATGGAGGATGATACGTCTCCGTCGTATCTATAATTTTTGATTGTTCCATGCCAATATTATTCAACTTTCATATACTTTTTGGCAACTTTTATATTATTTTGGGACTAACATATTGATCCAGTGCCCAGTGCCAGTTCCTGTCTGTTGCATGTTTTTGGTTTCGCAGAATATCCATATCAAACGGAGTCCAAACGGGATAAAAACGGACGGAGCTTATTTTTGGAAAATATGAAAAATTTGGAAGGAAAATCAACGCGGACCAGTGCCCGAGGTGGTCACGAGGCAGGGGGGCGCGCCTGCCCCCTGGGTACGCCCCCTACCCTTGTGAGCCCACCATAAGGCGGTTGACGCTCTTCTTTTGCCGCAAGAAAGCTAATATTCGGAAAAAATCACGGCGAAGGTTTCAAGCCAATCGGAGTTACTGATCTCCATATATACACGAAACGGTGAAACAGAGCCAGAACAGAACGCGGAACCAGAGAGAGATAGAGAGATAGATCCAATCTCGGAGGGGCTCTCGCCCCTCCCACGCCATGGGAGCCAAGGACCAGAGGGTAAACCCTTCTCCCACCTAGGGAGGAGGTCAAGGAAGAAGAAGAAGGGGGGCCCTCTCCCCCTTGCTTCCGGTGGCGCCGGAGTGCTACCGGGGCCATCATCATCACCGCCATCTTCACCAACAACTTCACCACCATCGTCACCAACTCTTCCCCCCTCTATGCAGCGATGTAACCTCTCTCTTACCCACTGTAATCTTTACTTAAACATGGTGCTCAACGCTATATATTATTTCCCAATGATGTATGGCTATCCTATGATGTTTGAGTAGATCTGTTTTGTCCTAATGGCTATTTGATGATCAAGATTGGTTTGAGTTGTATGTTTTATTATTGGTGCTGTCCTATGGTGCTCTCCGTGTCGCGCAAGCGTGAGGGATTCCCGATGTAGGGTTTGCAATATGCTTATGATTTGCTTATGGTGGGTGGCATGAGTGACAGAAGCACAGACCCGAGTAAGTAGGTTGTTTGCGTATGGGATAAAGGGAACTTGATGCTTTAATGCTATGGTTGGGTTTTATCTTAATGAATCTTTAGTAGTTGCGGATGCTTGCTAGAGTTCCAATCATAAGTGCATATGATCCAAGTAGAGAAAGTATGTTAGCTTATGCCTCTCCCTCAAATAAATTGTAATAATGATTACCGGTCTAGTTATCGATTGCCTAGGGACAAATAACCTTCTTGTTGACAAAAGCTCTTTACTAAAACTAATTTAGTTGTGTCTTTATCTAAACATCCCCTAGCTTTTATTTACGTGCTCTTTACTTTCTTGCAAGCTTACCCAAAAACACCTACAAAGTACTTCTAGTTTCATACTTGTTTCCGGTAAAGCGAACGTCAAGCGTGCGTAGAGTTGTATCGGTGGTCGATAGAACTTGAGGGAATATTTGTTCTACCTTTAGCTCCTCGTTGGGTTCGACACTCTTACTTATCGAAAGAGGCTACAATTGATCCCCTATACTTGTGGGTTATCAAGACCTTTTTCTGGCGCCGTTGCCAGGGAGCAATAGCGTGGGGTGAATATTCTCGTGTGTGCTTGTTTGCTTTATCACTAAGTAATTTTTATTTGCTGTTCTTAGTTGTTTTCTTTCTTTAGTTATGGGTAGGAAATGCAAAATACCAAAAAAATTAGTTGTACCTAATGAACCAATGGTTGAAGAACCACTCAAAATCTATCACACTGCTGAAGCTTATTACTTGGATCATCTTCGATCCCTATGTGCTCGTGCTTAAACCCCAACTAGCTTAGTTGAGGGCAAATCCTTAGATGAGCATGCTTGTTATGTGCGACACCAAATATTTGAAAAAGGGAAACTTTTATTGGGACAAATTCATACTTTGCAATGCTATGCTTGGAATTTATGTGAAATTTATGATTTTACTTGTTGTTCTGAAAACCCTAAGAAACACCTTCCCTATCAATGTGAGTTTAGTGATAATGGAATCGTATCATCGTATGCTAAGGGTGTTTACAATTACTATGATGTTCAACAAATTGAAGAATTTGTTGCTTTTAAGGGTGCTTATGAAATTGCTTCTTTGATTGAAAAGTATGATGCTACTTTTCACAAATCTAAATTTTTTGCTATACTTAAATATTGCTATGATAATTATGCTTCTAATGCTTATGTTAAACCATATATTGAGAACTACTCCGCTGTCCAAGAAGAGACTAATATTTTGCAGGAGTCTGTGGATGAAGGAATTGATGATACTATGAGCTCATTGGATGAAAAAGATGATGAGGAGAGAGAAGAACAAAAGGAGGAAGAGCGGATTAGCTACCCGTGCCCACCTTCTAATGAGAGTAACTCTTCAACTCATACATTGTTTAATTTCCCTTCGTGCTTACCGAAGGATGATTGCTATGATGATTGTTATGATCCCGTTGATTCTCTTGAAATATCCCTTTTTGATGATGCTTGCTATGCTTGTGGCCAAGATGCCAATATGAATGATGCTTATGGAGATGAACTTGCTATAGTTCCTTATGTTAAACATGAAATTGTTGCTATTTCACCCACGCATGATAGTCCTTTTATCTTTTTGAATTCTCCCGATTACACTATATCGGAGAAGTTTGCACTTATTAAGGATTACATTGATGGGTTGCCTTTTACCGTTGCACATGATGATTTTGATAGATATAATATGCATGTGCTTGCTGCTCCTACTTGCAATTATTATGAGAGAGGAACTATATCTCCACCTCTCTACTTTTCCAACACGAAAAAATTGCAAGAAACTGTTTATACTATGCATTGGCCTTTACTATGTGTGCATGAATTGTTCTTTTATGACATGCCATTGCATAGGAAGAGAGTTAGACTTCGTCATTACATGATATATGTTACTTTGTGCTCACTACTAAATTACAAATCATTGTTAATTAAAATTGGCTTTGATATACCTTGGGATCCGGGTGGATTCACTACTTGAGCACTATATGCCTAGCTTAATGGCTTTAAAGAAAGCGCTGCCAGGGAGACAACCCGGAAGTTTTAGAGAGTCATTTATTTCTGTTGAGTGCTTTTATATAGTTTAAAAACAACAAAAATATAGAGGGGAACCCAAAACTTTTTCAAAAAGGAAAGTGAAAATGATAGAGACAAGCATTGTTGAAGTGGGAGCTAGCCTTGAACTTTGTTCATGCTCACGACAACTTTGTGAATCTTGATTACAGAAACTTTTCAAAAAATAATAATTATCCTCTTGTACAATTCCATTGTATTATAAAAATAATGTGCCAAGGTTTGCCTTTAGGATGTTTACATTTGCTTGATGGTTTGTACGGTGCAGGACAGAAACTTTGGAAGTAGTGTGCGATTTTACATTTTTAGCTGGAACGTCAATGTTCTGATTCTTTTTGCACTGTATTCCTATACAAATTGTTTATTTTTCCTAATTTTGGCAGAATTTTTCAAGTATCAGAAGTATGGTGAATGTTCAGATTGCTACAGACTGTTCTGTTTTAGACAGATTCTGTTTTTGATGCATAGTTTGCTTGTTTTGATGAAACTATCAATTTATATCAGTGGATTAAGCCATGAAAAAGTTATACTACAGTATATACAATGCAAAAACAAAATATGAATTGGTTTGCAATAGTACTTATAGTGGTGATTTTCTTTATTATACTAACGGATCTTACCGAGTTTTCTGTTGAAGTTTTGTGTGGATGAAGTGTTCGATGATCGAGAAGGTCTCGATGTGAGAAGGAGGAAGAGAGGCAAGAGCTCAAGCTTGGGGATGCCCGAGGCACCCCAAGTAAATATTCAAGGAGACTCAAGCATCTAAGCTTGGGGATGCTGGGAGGCATCCCCTCTTTCTTCAACAAGTATCGGTATGTTTTCGGATTCGTTTCGTTCATGCGATATGTGCAATCTTGGAGCGTCTTTTGCATTTAGGTTTTTATTTTTTATGCACCATGCTGGTATGAGATTGTCCTTGGTTGGTTTATAGAATGCTCTTTTCACTTCACTTATATCTTTTGAGTATGGCTTTATAGAATGCTTCATGTGCTTCACTTATATCATTTGAAGTTTGGATTGCCTGTTTCTCTTCACATAGACAACCGCCATTTGTAGAATGCTCTTTTGCTTCACTTATATTTGTTAGAGCATGGGCATATCTTTTGTAGAAAGAATTAAACTCTATTGCTTCACTTATATCTATTTAGAGAGATGACAGGAACTGGTCATTCACATGGTTAGTCATAAAATCCTACATAAAACTTGTAGATCGTTGAATATGATATGTTTGATTCCTTGCAATAGTTTTGCGATATAAGGATGGTGATATTAGAGTCATGCTAGTCGGGTAATTGTGAAATTGAGAAATACTTGTGTTGAGGTTTGCAAGTCCCGTAGCATGCACGTATGGTGAACCGTTATGTAACGAAGTTGGAGCATGATGTGTTTATTGATTGTCTTCCTTATGAGTGGCGTTCGGGGATGAGCGATGGTCTTTTACTACCAATCTATCCCCCTAGGAGCATGCACGTAGTACTTTATTTCAATGACTAATAGATTTTTGCAATAAGTATGTGAGTTCTTTATGACTAATGTTGAGTCCATGGATTATACGCACTCTCACCCGTCCATCATTGCTAGCCTCTTCGGTACCGTGCATTGACCTTTCTCACCTCGAGAGTTGGTGCAAACTTCGCCGGTGCATCCAAACCCCATGATACGATACGCTCTGTCACACATAAGCCTCAATATCTCCCTCAAAATAGTCACCATACCTACCTATCATGGCATTTCCATAGCCATTCCGAGTATATTGCCATGCAACTTTCATCATCATCATATACATGACTTGAGCATTTATTGTCATATTTCTTTGCATGATCGTAAGATAACTAGCATGATGTTTTCATGGCTTGTCCATTTTTTTGATGTCATTGCTACGCTAGATCATTGCACATCCCGGTACACCGCCGGAGGCATTCATATAGAGTCATATCTTTATTATAGATATCGAGTTGTAATATTGAGTTGTAAGTAAATAAAAGTGTGATGATCATCATTATTAGATCATTGCCCCAGTGAGGAATGGATGATGGAGACTATGATTCCCCCACAAGTCAGGATGAGACTCCAGACGAAAAAAATAAATAAGAATTAAAAAAAGAGAAAGGCCAAAAAAAGAGAAGGCCCAAAAAAACGAAAAACAAAAAACAAAAAAGAGAGAAAAAGAGAGAAGGGGCAAAGTTACTATCCTTTTTCCACACTTGTGCTTCAATGTAGCACCATGTTCTTCATATAGAGAGTCTCTTGAGTTATCACTTTCATATACTAGTGTGAATTTTCATTATAGAACTTGGCTTGTATATTCCAACGATGGGCTTCCTCAAATGCCCTAGGTCTTCATGAGCAAGCAAGTTGGATGCACACCAACTTAGTTTCAGTTTGAGCTTTCATATACTTATAGATCTAGTGCATCTGTTGCATGGCAATCCCTACTCCTCACATTGATATCTATTAATGGGCATCTCCATAGCCCGTTGATACGCCTAGTTGATGTGAGACTTTCTCCTTTTTTGTCTTCTCCACATAAACCCATCATCATATTCTATTCCACCTATAGTGCTATGTCCATGGCTCACGCTCAAGTATTGCGTGAAAGTTGAAAAGGTTTGAGAACGTCAAAAGTATGAAACAATTGCTTGGCTTGTTATCGGGGTTGTGCATGATGTGAATGCTTTGTGTGGTGAAGATGGAGCATAGCCAGACTATATGATTTTGTAGGGATGAGCTTTCTTTGGCTATGTTATTTCAATAAGACATAATTGCTTGGTTGGTATGCTTGAAATATTATTGTCTTTATGTCAAAGGTTAGATTATTGCTTTGAATCACTCGTGTCTTAATATTCATTCCATGATTAGACATATGATCAAGATTATGCTAGGTAGCATTCCACATCAAAAATTATCTTTTTTATCATTTACCTACTCGAGGACGAGCAGGAATTAAGCTTGGGGATGCTGATACGTCTCCGCGTATCTATAATTTTTGATTGTTCCATGCCAATATTATTCAACTTTCATATACTTTTTGGCAACTTTTTATATTATTTTTGGGACTAACATATTGATCCAGTGCCCAGTGCCAGTTCCTGTCTGTTGCATGTTTTTGGTTTCACAGAATATCCATATCAACCGGAGTCCAAACGGGATAAAAACGGACGGAGCTTATTTTTGGAAAATATGGAAAATTTGGTAGGAAAATCAACGCGAACTAGTGCCCGAGGTGGTCACGAGGCAGGGGGGTGTGCCTGCCCCCCTGGGCGCGCCCCTACCCTCGTGAGCCCACTGTAAGGCGGTTGACGCTCTACTTTTGCCGCAAGAAAGCTAATATTCGGAAAAAAATCACGGCGAAGGTTTCAGGCCAATCTGAGTTACGGATCTCCATATATACACGAAACGGTGAAACAGAGCCAGAACAGAACGCAGAACCAGAGAGAGACAGAGAGATAGATCCAATCTCGGAGGGGCTCTCGCCCCTACCACGCCATGGGAGCCAAGGACCAGATGGGAAACCCTTCTCCCATCTAGGGAGGAGGTCAAGGAAGAATAAGAAGAAGGGGGCCCCTCTCCCCCTTGCTTCCGGTGGCGCCGGAGCGCTACCGGGGCCATCATCATCACCGCCATCTTCACCAACAACTTCACCACCATCATCACCAACTCTTACCCCCTCTATGCAGCGGTGTAACCTCTCTCTTACCCGCTGTAATCTCTACTTAAACATGGTGCTCAATGCTATATATTATTTCCCAATGATGTATGGCTATCCTATGATGTTTGAGTAAATCTGTTTTGTCCTAATGGCTATTTGATGATCAAGATTGGTTTGAGTTGTATGTTTCATTATTGGTGCTGTCCTATGGTGCTCTCCATGTCGCGCAAGCGTGAGGGATTCCCGATGTAGGGTTTGCAATATGCTTATGATTTGCTTATGGTGGGTGGCGTGAGTGACAGAAGCACAGACCCGAGTAAGTAGGTTGTTTGCGTATGGGATAAAGGGAACTTGATGCTTTAATGCTATAGTTGGGTTTTACCTTAATGAATCTTTAGTAGTTGCGGATGCTTGCTAGAGTTCCAATCATAAGTGCATATGATCCAAGTAGAGAAAGTATGTTAGCTTATGCCTCTCCCTCAAATAAAATTGCAATAATGATTACCGGTCTAGTTATCGATTGCCTAGGGACAAATAACCTTCTTGTTGACAAAAGCTCTTTACTAAAACTAATTTAGTTGTGTCTTTATCTAAACAGCCCCTAGATTTTATTTATGTGCTCTTTACTTTCTTGCAATCTTACCCAAAAACACCTAAAAAGTACTTCTAGTTTCATACTTGTTTTCGGTAAAGCGAACGTCAAGCGTGCATAGAGTTGTATCGGTGGTCGATAGAACTTGAGGGAATATTTGTTCTACCTTTAGCTCCTCATTGGGTTCGACACTCTTACTTATGGAAAGAGGCTACAATTGATCCCCTATACTTGTGGGTTATCAGAGGATGGTTGATGATGGCGACGGCGATGGATTCCCCTCTCCGGAGCCCCGAACGGACTCCAGATCAGCCCTCCCGAGAGAGTTTAGGGCTTGGCGGCGGCTCTGTATCGTAAAATGCGATGAATTCTTCTCTCTGATTTTTTTCTCCCTGAAAGCAAATATATAGAGTTGGAGTTGAGGTCGGAGGAGCTCCAGGGGCCCATGAGGTAGGGGGCGCACCCCCACCCTCGTGGACAGGTGGTGGGCCCCCTGGTCTTCATCTTTTGCAAGGATTTTTTTTATTATTTCCAAAAAGATGTTCCGTGAAATTTCAGGTCATTCCGAGCACTTTTGTTTCTGCACATAAATAACACCATGGTAATTCTGCTGAAAATAGCGTCAGTCCGGGTTAGTTCCATTCAAATCATGCAAGTTAGAGTCCAAAACAAGGGCAAAAGTGTTTGGAAAAGTAGATACGACGGAGACGTATCAACTCCCCCAAGCTTAAACCTTTGCTTGTTGTCAAGCAATTCAGTTGATAAACTGAAAGTGATAAAGAAAACCTTTTACAAACTCTGTTTGCTCTTGTTGTTGTAAATATGTAAAGCCAGCATTCAAGTTTTCAGCAAAGATTATGAACTAACCATATTCACAATAATGCATAGGTCTCATGTTTAGTCATATCAATGGCATAATCAACTAGCGAGCAATAATAATAAATCTCGGATGACAACACTTTCTCAAAACAATCATAATATGATATAACAAGATGATATCTCGCTAGCCCTTTCCGAGACCGCAAAACATAAATGCAGAGCACCTTTAAAGATCAAGGACTGACTAGACATTGTAATTCATGGTAAAAGACCTCCAGTCAAGTCATACTCAATGTAAACTAACAGTAATGAATGCAAATGACAGCGGTGCTCTCCAACTGGTGCTTTTTAATAAGAGGATGATGACTGAGCATAAAAGTAAATAGATAGGCCCTTCACAGAGGGAAGCAAGGATTTGTAGAGGCGCCAGAGCTCGGTTTTGAAATAGAGATGAATAATATTTTGAGTGGTATACTTTCATTGTCAACATAACAACCAAGAGATGGCAATATATTCCATGCTACACACATTATAGGTGGTTCCCAAACAGAATGGTAAAGTTTATACTCCCCCTCCACCAACAAGCATCAATCCATGACTTGCTCGAAACAGCGAGTGCCTCCAACTAACAAGAGTCCCAGGGGGAGTTTTGTTTGCAATTATTTTGATTTAGTTTGCATAAAGCATGGGACTGGGCATCCCGGTGACCGGCCACTTTCTCATGAGTGAGGAGCGGAGTCCACTCCTCTTGAGAATAACCCGCCTAACATGGAAGATACAGACAGCCCTAGTTGATACATGAGCTATTCGAGCATACAAAACAGGATATTTATTTGAAGGTTTAGAGTTTGGCACATACAAATTTACTTGGAACGGCAGGTAGATATCATATATAGGTAGGTATGGTGGACTCATACGGAATAACTTTGGGGTTTATGGAGTTGGATGCGCAAGCAGTATTCCCGCTTAGTACAGGTGAAGGCTAGCAAAAGACTGGGAAGCGACCAGCTAGAGAGCGACAACAGTCATGAACATGCATTAAAATTAATCAACACCGAATGCAAGCATGAGTAGGGTATAATCCACCATGAACATAAATATCGTTAAGGCTATGTTGATTTTGTTTCAACTACATGCGTGAACATGCGCCAAGTCAAGTCGCTTAAATCATTCAGAGGAGGATAGCACCCTATCATACCACATCATAACCATTTTAATAGCATGTTGGCACACAAGGTAAACCATTATAAGCTCCTAGCTAATCAAGAATGGCACAAGAAACTATGATCTCTAGTTGTCATTGCAAACATGTTTATTCATAATAGGCTGAATCAGGAACGATGAACTAATCATATTTACAAAAACAAAAAAAGGTCGAGTTCATACCAGCTTTTCTCATCTCAGTCAGTCCATCATATATCGTCATAATTGCCTTTCACTTGCATGACTGAATGATGTGAATAATAATAATAGTGCGCGTGCATTGGACTAAGCTGGAATCTGCAAGCATTCAATAAACAAGAGAAGACATGGCAATACGGGCTCTTTTGTCAGATCAACAATAATGCATATAAGAGCCACTTCAACAATTTAATTATGGTCTTCTCCTATCGACCCCAAAGAAAAGAAAAGAAATAAAACTATTTACACGGGAAAGCTCCCAACAAGCAAAAGAAGAACATGAAATCTTTTTGGGTTTTCTTTTAATTACTACTACAGGCATGGAAAGTAGACTAATTAAAAGCTACAACCAATTTTTTTTTGTTTTCTTAAGGTTTATCAAACACATAAGAAGAAAGCAAAAAGGGAAATAAACTAGCATGGATGATACAATGAAAAAGTATGAGCACCGACACCTAGCAATGAGTGTGTGAACATGAATATAATGTCGTTGAGAAATACGTACTCCCCCAAGCTTAGGCTTTTGGCCTAAGTTGGTCTATGGCCACGGTTGGCCTGGCTGATATCCATAGTAATAGTTGGGGTCGTACTGATATGCAGTGGCTATCGCCTCCTGAGCTGCAACATGGCGATGAGCAGCCTCCACCCTCCTCTCGTACTCATCTGCCTCCTCTCTGGTAATAACATATCTTACTTTTGCTTGATAATCAAAGAAGGCAGGAGCAGGGAGAGTAATACGGACAACACGACGTCTGTCAAAGATTAAACGATACTGGAGAGGTGATTCATTCCTCTCGACAAAATGGTGGTGAACCATAGCATTAAAGTCTAGGTAAGCAGGAGGTAATTCAATATCATCATTATGTATAGTTACACCAAGAAAATCAGCTAAGCGGGTTTCATAAATTCCACCAAAGAAATCTCCATTAAATCTATTCAGATGCAACCTACGTGCAACAATGGCTCCCAAATTATAAGATTTATCTCCCAACACAGCACTCCTAAGAATACTGAGGTCAGGGACACACATGTGACATGCTTCATCTTTACCGTTAGTGCATCTACCTATGAAGAGAGCAAAATAATGTATAAGAGGAAAGTGAATGCTCCCTATGGTAGCTTGTGTTATATCTCTAGATTCCCCCACAGTTATACTAGCAAGAAAATCTCTAAATTCATATTTGCGAGGTTCCCTGACACTACCCCACTGTGGAAGTGTGCAGGCAGTGGTAAAATCCTCTAAGTCCATAGTGTAAGAATTTTCATAAAGATCGAACAGGACAGTTGGAGAATTACATGAAGATGAAAATTCAAACCTCCTCACAAAGGAACTAGTGAGATAGTGATACTGGCTGCACTTCTCTTCCTCGAAGCTCACAAGATCAGCGTTACGCAAATATGCGTTAAATTCTTCCTTAATTCCCGCTCGATCCATAAAGTTTTCTGAAGGCCATTCACAAGGACGCACTGGAGCGTCTCTTGGTGGCTCTTCATTAGCATCACGCATTGCAAGCCTGGGTCCTTGCTTCCTTGAAGAACCACCTTGGTACATTTTCCTAAGCATATTTCTTTGAAATATTTCTGAAATTTTTAGTAACTTCAAAATAAAAGTAAACCAAACTCAACAAAATTGATATCAACTACTCCTACAAGTGCCTAGAGCCTATATCATGCATCAAAACTACTTTTGACCATATAAATTTGACTCGCAAGCTCAAGAACAGGGTCACCTAAGAAGCACAAATTTTTAATGAATAAAGCACTAGAACAAAAACTAATTGGACCAATGGAGGAGTCACATACCAAGGAACAATCTCCCCAAGCAGTTTTGTGAGAGGTGCTTTGAGCAAGGACATCGAAAATGGCAGAAAAATGAGCTTGGACTCAGGTTTGAGCTGGTTTTTCATGTTTGTGGGAGGAAGAAGGAGTGTGTGGGTGCAAGAATAAGTGGAGGGGGCCACCGTGGGCCCACGAGGCAGGGGGAGCCCCCCAGGGGGGTAGGGCGCGCCCCTGACCCTCGTGGCCAGGTGGTTGGCCGCCCTGGTGTGTTCTCAGTGCCAAATATTCTCAAATATTCCAGAAAAAATCATATTTAAATTTCAGGGCATTTGGAGAACTTTTATTTTCAGGGTATTTTTATATTGCACGGATAATTCAGATAACAGACAAAAAACACTATTTTTATTTTATTTAAAATAAATAACAGAAAGTAAAAGTTGGGTACAGAAGGTTGTGCCTTCTAGTTTCATCCATCTCATTCTCATCAAAAGGAATCCACTAACAAGGTTGATCAAGTCTTGTTAATGAACTCATTCTGAATAACATGGAGCCGGAGAAATTTCGAATAACACTATGTCACCTCAACGGGGCTATGCACATCCCCAATAATAAGTATCATATTTCTTCTTGACAATAGGAAGAGGAAATTCAAAACCTCCAAATATAATCGATGGAATTTTTCCAATAGAGTTGATACTATGAACTTGAGGTTGTTTCCTCGGAAAGTGTACTGTATGCTCATTACCATTAACATGAAAAGTGACATTGCCTTTAGTGCAATCAACAATAGCCCCTGCAGTATTCAAAAAGGGTCTTTCCAGAGTAATAGACATACTATCGTCCTCGGGAATATCAAGAATAACAAAGTCAGTTAAAATAGTAACGTTTGCAACTACAACAGGCACATCCTCACAAATACCGACATGTATAGCAGTTGATTTATCATCCATTTGCAAAGACATTTCAGTAGGTGTCAACTTATTCAAATCAAGTCTACGATATAAAGAGAGAGGCATAACACTAACACCGGCTCCAAGATCACATAAAGCAGTTTTAACATAGTTTGTTTTAATGGAGCATGGTATAGTGGGTACTCCTGGATCTCCAAGTTTCTTTGGTATTCCACCCTTAAAAGTATAGTTAGCAAGCATGGTGGAAATTTCAGCTTCCAGTATCTTTCTTTTATTTGTAACAATATCTTTCATATACTTAGCATAAGGATTCATTTTGAGCATATCAGTTAATCACATAGGCAAAAAGATAGGTCTAACCATTTCAACAAAGCGCTCAAAATCCTCATCATCCTTTTTCTTGGATGGTTTGGGAGGAAAAGGCATGGGTTTCTGAACCCAAGGCTCTCTTTCCTTACCGTGTTTCCTTGCAACAAAGTCTTTCTTATCATAACGTTGATTGTTTAATTGTGGGTTATCAAGATCAACAACAGGTTCAATTTCTATATCATTATCATTACTAGCTTGAGCATCATCATGAACATTATCATTAACATTATCACTAGTTTCAGGTTCCTTACCAGATTGTGTTTCAGCATCAGAAATAGAAATATCATTTGGATTCTCAGGTGGTTGAGCAATAGGTTCACTAGAAGCATGCAAAGTCCTGTCATTTTACTTTTTCTTCCTTTTAGAAGGACTAGGTGCACCTATATTATTTCTCTGAGAATCTTGCTCAATTCTCTTAGGATGGCCTTCAGGATACAGAGGTTCCTGAGTCATTCTACCAGTTCTAGTAGCCACTCTAACATCATAATAATTATTTTTACTATTAAATTCATTGAGCAAATCATTTTGAGCTTTAAGTACTTGTTCTAGTTGAGTGGTAACCATAGAATCATGTTTACTAATAAGTTTAAGTTCACCTTTAACATTAGCCATATAATCACCCAAGTGTTCGAGCATATTTGAATTGTATTTCAATTGTCTACCAAAATAAGCATTAAAATCTTCTTGCTTAACCATAAATTTATCAAACTCATCTAAGCATGGGCTAGCAAACTTAGTAAATGGGATTTCAGCTTTATCATATCTATAGAGAGAATTTACCTTTACTACCTGTGTTGGGTTATCAAGACCATGAGTTTCTTCAATAGGTAATGGATTAAGATCATATGTTTCTTCAACAGGCGGTAAGTTAAGACCGTGTATTTCTTCAATAGGAGGTAAATTCTTAACGTCTTCAGCTTTAATACCTTTTTCTTTCATAGATTTCTTTGCCTCTTGCATATCTTCAGGACTGAGAAATAGAACACCTCTCTTCTTTGGAGTTGGTTTAGGAATAGGCTCAGGAAGTGTCCAATTATTTTCATTTGTCAACACATTATTCAATAGAATTTTAGCTTCATCCGGCGTTCTTTCCCTTAAAATAGAACCAACACAACTATCCAGGTAATCTCTAGAGGCATCGGTTAGTCCATTATAAAAGATATCAAGTATTTCATTTTTCTTAAGAGGATGATCAGGCAAAGCATTAAGTAATTGGAGAAGCCTCCCCCAAGCCTGTGGGAGACTCTCTTCTTCAATTTGCACAAAATTATATATATCCCTTAAAGCAGCTTGTTTCTTATGAGCAGGGAAATATTTAGCAAAGAAGTAATAAATCATATCCCGGGGACTACACACACAACCAGGATCAAGAGAATTAAACCATATCTTAGCATCACCCTTTAATGAGAACGGAAATATTTTAAGGATATAAAAGTAACGAGTTCTCTCACCATTAGTGAACAGGGTGGCTATATCATTTAATTTAGTAAGATGTGCCACAACAGTTTCAGATTCATAGCCATGAATAGGATCAGATTCAACCAAAGTAATTATATCAGGATCAAGAGATAATTCATAATCCTTATCAGTAACAAAGATAGGTGAAGTAGCAAAAGCAGGGTCAGATTTCATCCTAGCATTTAGAGATTGATTATTCCATTTAGCTAATAACCTCTTAATTTCATAACTATCTTTGCAAGCTAAAATAGCCAAGGAAGCTTCTTTATCAAAAACATAACCCTTAGGAATAACGGGCAAGTCTTCATCATCACTTTCATCAATATTATCAGATTCAATATTTTCATTCTCTCTAACCCTAGCAAGTTGTTCATCAAGAAATTCACCAAGTGGCACAGTACTATCATGCATAGCAGAAGTGGCATCATCAATAACATGTGACATATCAGAATGAATAACAGAGGTAGGTTTAGGTGTCGCAAGCTTACTCAAAACAAAAGGTGAATCAAGTGAAGAGCTAGGTTGCAGTTCCTTACCTCCCCTTGTAGTTTAGGGATAGATCTTGGTTTCTGGATCTCTAAAGTTCTTCATAATGATAAGCAGATATAAATCCCAAGTGACTCAAAGAATAGAGCTATGCTCCCCGGCAACGGCACCAGAAAATAGTCTAGATAACCCACAAGTATAGGGGCTCGCAACAGTTTTCGAGGGTATAGTATTCAACCCGAATTTATTGATTCGACACAAGGGGAGCCAAAGAATATTCTAAAGTATTAGCAGCTGAGTTGTCAATTCAAGCACACCTGGAAACTTAATATCTGCAGCAAAGTATTTAGTAGCAAAGTAATATGATAGTAGTGGTAACGGTAGCAAAAGGTAACGGTAGCAAAAGTAATGTTTTTGGTTTTTGTAGTGATGATAGCAATAGCAACGAAAAAGTAAATAAGCGAAGAACAATATATGGAAAGCTCGTAGGCAATGGATCAGTGATGGAGAATTATGCCGGATGTGGTTCATCATGTAACAGTCATAACCTAGGGTGACATAGAACTAGCTCCAATTCATCAATGTAATGTAGGCATGTATTCCGAATATAGTCATACGTGCTTATGGAAAAGAACTTGCATGACATCTTTTGTCCTACCCTCCCGTGGCAGCGGGGTCCTAGTGGAAACTAAGGGATATTAAGGCCTCCTTTTAATAGATACCGGACCAAAGCATTAACAAATAGTGAATACATGAACTCCTCAAACTACGGTCATCACCGGTAAGTATCCCGATTATTGTCACTTCGGGGTTAACGGATCATAACACATAATAAGTGACTATAGACTTGCAAGATAGGATCAAGAACTCTCATATATTGATGAAAACATAATAGGTTCAGATCTGAAATCATGGCACTCGGGCCCTAGTGACAAGCATTAAGCATAGCAAAGTCATAGCAACATCAATCTTAGAACATAGTGGATACTAGGGATCAAACGCTAACAAAACTAACTCGATTACATGATAAATCTCATCCAACCCATCACCGTCCAGCAAGCCTACGATGGAATTACTCACACACGGCGGTGAGCATCAGAAACTGGTGATGGAGGATGGTTGATGATGACGACGGCGACGGATTCCCCTCTCCGGAGCCCCGAGCGGACTCTAGATCAGCCCTCCCGAGAGAGTTTAGGGCTTGGCGGCGGCTCCGTATCACAAAATGCGATGAATTCTTCTCTCTGATTTTTTTCTCCCCGAAAGCAAATATATAGAGTTGGAGTTGAGGTCGAGGAGCTCTAGGGGTCCCACGAGGTAGGGGGCGCGCTCTAGGGGGGCAGGCGCGCCCCCCACCCTCGTGGACAGGTGGTGGGCCCCCTGGTCTTCATCTTTTGCAAGGATTTTTTATTATTTCCCAAAAGATATTCCGTGAAGTTTCAGGTCATTCCGAGAACTTTTGTTTCTGCACATAAATAACACCATGGAAATTCTGCTGAAAACAGCGTCAATCCGGTTTAGTTCCATTCAAATCATGCAAGTTAGAGTCCAAAACAAGGGCAAAAGTGTTCGGAAAAGTAGATACAACGGAGACGTATCAAGGATCAAACCTAACAAAACTAATTCGATTACATGATAAATGTCATCCAACCCATCACCGTCCAGCAAGCCTATGATGGAATTACTCACGCACGGCGGTGAGCATCATGAAATTGGTGATGGAGGAAGGTTGATGATGACAATGGCGATGGATTCCCCTCTCCGGAGCCCCGAATAGACTCCAGATCAGCCCTCGCGAGAGAGATTAGGGCTTGGCGGCGGCTCCGTATCGTAAAACGCGATGAATCCTTCTCCCTTATTTTTTCTCCCCGAACACGAATATATAGAGTTGGAGTTGAGGTCGGAGGAGTGCTACCTCTTGAGCACTATGTTGGTTTTCGCTTGAAGTGGAAAGGGTGATGCAGCAAAGTAGCATAAGTATTTCCCTCAGTTTTTGAGAACCAAGGTATCAATCCAGTAGGAGGCCACACGCAAGCCCCTCGTACCTACACAAACAAATAAGAACCTCGCAACCAATGCGATAAAGGGGTTGTCAATCCCTTCACAGTCACTTACGAGAGCGAGATCTGATAGAGATAATAATAATAAGATAAATATGTTTGGTATTTTTATGATAAAGATTGAATGCAAAGATTGCAATATAAATTAGATTGGAAACTTATATGATAAAAGATAGACCCGGGGCCATACGGTTCACTAGTGGCTTCTCTCAAGATAGCATAAGTATTACGGTGGGTGAACCAATTACTGTCGAGCAATTGATAGAAAATTGAATAGTTATGAGAATATCTAGGCATGATCATGTATATTGGCATCACGTCCGTGACAAGTAGACCGACTGCTGCCTGCATCTACTACTATTACTCCACAAATCGACCGCTATCCAGCATGCATCTAGAGTATTAAGTTCATAAGAATAGAGTAACGCATTAGGCAAGATGACATGATGTAGAGGGATAAACTCAAGCAATATGATATAAACCCCATCTTTTTATCCTCGATGGCAACAATACAATACGTGTCATTTCCCTTTCTATCACTAGGATCGAGCACCGCAAGATTGAACCCAAAGCTAAGCACTTCTCCCATTGCCAGAAAGATCAATCTAGTAGGCCAAACCAAACTGATAATTCGAAGAGACTTGCAAAGATAACACATCACCGGAAAGGCCATGGAGTTGATGTAGAGGCCCTCCATGATCGATGCCCCCTCCGGCGGAGCTCCGGAGAAGGCCCAAAGATGGGATCTCTTGGGTACAGAAGGTTGCGGCAGTGGAAAATAGGGTTTCGTGGTGCTCCTGGTTGATTTCAGGGTATATGAGTATATATAGGAGGAAGAAGTAGATCGGTTGAGCCACAAGGGGCCCACGAGGGGGAGGGTGCGCCCAAGGGGGTAGGCACCCCCTGCCTCGTGGACTCCTCGTTTGTTTCTTGACGTCCACTCCAAGTCCTCTAGATCACATTTGTTCCAAAAATAACTCTCCCGAAGGTTTCATTCCGTTTGGATTCCGTTTGATATTCCTTTTCTACGAAACAATGAAATAGGCAAATAAACAACAATTTGCACTGGGCCTTGGGTTAGTAGGCCAGTCCCAAAAATAATATAAAAGTGTAAAATAAAGCCCATAAACATCCAAAATAGATAATATAATAGCATTGAACATTCAAAAATTATAGATACGTTGGAGACGTATCAAGCATCCCCAAGCTTAATTCCTGCTCGTCCTCGAGTAGGTAAATGATAAAAAACAGAATTTTTGATGTGGAATGCTACCTAACATAATTCTCAATGTAATTCTCTTTATTGTGGCATATTATTCAGATTTGAAAGATTCAAGACAAAAGTCTAATATTGACATAGAAATAATAATACTTTAAGCATACTAACTAAGTAATTATGTCTTCTCAAAATAACATGACCAAAGAAAGTTATCCCTACAAAATCATATAGTCTGGCTATGCTCTATCTTCACCACACAAAGTATTTAAATCACGCACAATCCCGATGACAAGCCAAGCAATTGTTTCATACTTTTGATGTTCTCAAACTTTTTCAATCTTCACACAATACATGAGTGTGAGCCATGGACATAGCACTATATGTGGAATAGAATGGTGGTTGTGGGGAAGACAAAAAGGGAGAAGATAGTGTCACATCAACTAGGCGTATCAATGGGCTATGGAGATGCCCATCAATAGATATCAATGTGAGTGAGTAGGAATTGACATGCAACGGATGCACTAGAGCTATAAGTGTATGAAAGCTCAAAAAGAAACTAAGTGGGTGTGCATCCAACTTGCTCGCTCACGAAGACCTAGGGCATTTTGAGGAAGCCCATCATTGGAATATACAAGCCAAGTTCTATAATGTAAAATTCCCACTAGTATATGAAAGTGATAACATATGAGACTCTCTATCATGAAGATCATCATGCTACTTTGAAGCACAAGTGTGGAAAAAGGATAGTAACATTGTCCCTTCTCTCTTTTTCTCTCATTTTTTTATCTGGGCCCTCTTTTCTCTTTTTTTGGCCTCTTTTTTTCATCTGGAGTCTCATCCCGACTTGTGGGGGAATCATAGTCTCCATCATCCTTTCCTCACTTGGGACAATGCTCTAATAATGATGATCATCATAATTTATTTACTTACAACTCAATAATTACAACTCAATACTTAGAACAAAATATGACTCTATGTGAATGCCTCCAGCGGTGTACCGGGATATGCAATGACTCATGAGTGACATGTATGAAAGAATTATGAACGATGGCTTTGCCACAAATACGATATCAACTACATGATCATGTAAAGCAATATGGCAACGATGAAGCGTGTCATAACAAATGGAACGGTGGAATGTTGCATGGCAATATATCTCAGAATGGCTATGGAAATGCCATAATAGGTAGGTATGGTGGCTGTTTTGAGGAAGGTATATGGTAGGTTTATTGTATCGGCGAAAGTTGTGCGGTACTAGAGAGGCTAGCAATGGTGGAAGGGTGAGAGTGCATATAATCCATGGACTCAACATTAGTCATAAAGAACTCACATATTTATTGCAAAAATTTATTATTTATCGAAACAAATTAGTACATGCATGCTCCTAGGGGGATAGATTGGTAGGAAAAGACCATCGCTTGTCCCCGACCGCCACTCATAAGGAAGACAATCAACAAATAAATCATGCTCCGACTTCATCACATAACGGTTCACCATACGTGCATGCTACGGGAATCACACACTTTAGAACAAGTATTTCTCAAATTCACAACTACTCAACTAGCATGACTCTAATATCACCATCTCCATATCTCAAGACAATCATCAAGTATCAAACTTCTCATAGTATCCAATGCATTTTTTATGATAGTTTTTATTATACCGATCTTGGATGCTTATCATATTAGGACTAAATTCATAACCAAAGAAAATTACCATGCTGTTTTAAGGGACTCTCAAAATAATATAAGTGAAGCATGATAGATCAATAATTTCTATAAAATAAAACCACCGCCGTGCTCTAAAAGATATAAGCGGAGCACTAGAGCAAAATTATCTAGCTCAAAAGATATAAGTGAAGCACATAGAGTATTCTAATAAATTGCAATTCATGCGTGTCTCTCCAAAAAGGTGTGTGCAGCAAGGATGATTGTGGTAAACTAAAAAGCAAAGACTCAAATCATACAAGACGCTCCAAGTAAAGTTATCGATGGACGAAGACGAAAGAGGGGATGCCTTCCGGGGCATCCCTAAGCTTGGGCTTTTGGTTGTCCTTGGATTTTACCTTGGGGTGCCTTGGGAATCCCCAATCTTAGGCTCTCGCCACTCCTTGTTCCATAATCCATCAAATCTTTACCCAAAACTTGAAAACTTCACAACACGAAACTTAAAAGAGAATCTCATGAGCTTCGTTAGTAAAAGAAAACAAACCAACACTTCAAGGTACTGTAATGAAATCATTATTTATTTATATTGGTGTTAAACCTACTGTATTACAACTTCTCTATGGTTCATAAACTCTATTACTAACCATAGATTCATCAAAATAAGCAAACAACACACGAAAAACAGAATCTGTGAAAAACAGGACAGTCGGTAGTAATCTGTAGGTTTTGAATACTTCTGGAACCCCCAAAATTCTAAAATAAATTTCTGGACGTGAGTAATTTATCTATTAATCATTTGAAAAAATAATTAACTAAATATCACTCTCCAGTAAAAAATGGCAGCAAATCTCGTGAGCGCTAAAGTTTCTGTTTTTTACAGCGAGATCACAAAGACTTTCCCCAAGTCTTCCCAAAGGTTCTACTTTGCAAAAACACTAATTAAAAGCATAAAACCACATCTAAACAGAGTATAGATGAATTATTTGTTGAATTACAACAAGGAAAAATATTGGGTTGTCTGCCAACAAGCGCTTTTCTTTAAAGCCTTTTAGCTAGGCATAAGATTTCAACGATGCTCACATGAAAGGCAAGAATTGAAGCACAAAGAGAGCATAATAAAAAATGTGACAAACACATCTAAGTCTAACATACTTCCTATGCATAGGAATCTTATAGGAAAACAAATTATCATAGCAAGCAAAAACTAGCATATGCAAGGAAGCGGAAAGAAACAATATCAATCTCAACATGACGAGAGGTAATTTAGTAACGTGAAAATTTCTACAATCATATTTTCCTCTCTCATAATAATCATGTGGGATTATAAGAAAATTCAGAAAAATATCTACCACATAGAATATTTTCAACATGATCCACATGCATGCCAAGTTGACACTCTTCCAAAATAGTGGGATTAACATTAACTAAAGCCATGACCTCTCCAAACCCACTTTTATCAAAAATTTCATAAGATTGAACATTCACCAAATATGTGGGATCTAAAGTTGACACTCTTCCTAACCTACTTTAAATAATATTGCAAACACTATTATCATTCTCATATTCATCATGTGGCTTAAATAAATTTTCAAGATCATAAAAAGAATCACCCCAATCATGATCATTGCAAAAAGTAGTGTACATAGAAAAACTAGCATCCCCAAGCTTAGCGTTTTGCATATTATAAGAACAATTGACATTAATAGAATTTATACTATCATCATTGCAATCATGCTTTTTATTCAAAGATCCATCGTGAATCACTCCATAAAGTACTTCATCACAATTTTCAGATTCACGAATTTCAAGCAAAACTTCATAAAGATAATCTAGTGCACAAAACTCACCAGAAATTGGTTCATAATAATTGGATCTCTTAAAAATATTAGCAAGCGGATGAGGATCCATAGATCTTAGGTTCTCTGTTTAGCAATAAATAAACAACTATTCCAACCCAACGAGTAAACGAGGCAAGTAAGACATCAAAGAAAACCAAAAGATGAACAGAAGAAGGGTGAATAAAACGGCAAGGGTGAAGAGGGGGAGAGGAAAACGAGAGGCAAATGGAAAATAATGTAATGCGAGGGATAAGAGTTTGTGATGGGTACTTGGTATGTCTTGACTTGTGCGTAGACTCCCTGGCAACGGCGCCAGAAATCCTTCTTGCTACCTCTTGAGCACTGCGTTGGTTTTCCCTTGAAGAGGAAAGGGTGATGCAGCAAAGTAGCGTAAGTATTTCCATAAGTTTTTGAGAACCAAGTATCAATCCAGTAGGAGGCCACACGCAAGTCCCTCGTACCTACACAAACAAATAAGAACCTCGCAACCAACGCGATAAAGGGGTTGTCAATCCCTTCACGGTCACTTACGAGAGCGAGATCTGATAGAGATAATAATAATAAGATAAATATGTTTGGTATTTTTATGATAAAGATTGAATGCAAAGATTGCAAAATAAAATAGATTGGAAACTTATATGATAAAAGATAGACCCGGGGCCATAGGTTTCACTAGTGGCTTCTCTCAAGATAGGATAAGTATTACGTGGGTGAACAAATTACTGTCGAGCAATTGATAGAAAATTGAATAGTTATGAGAATATCTAGGCATGATCATGTATATTGGCATCACGTCCGTGACAAGTAGACCGACTGCTGCCTGCATCTACTACTATTACTCCAAAAATCGACCGCTATCCAGCATGCATCTAGAGTATTAAGTTCATAAGAATAGAGTAACGCATTAGGCAAGATGACATGATGTAGAGGGATAAACTCAAGCAATATGATATAAACCCCATCTTTTTATCCTCGATGGCAACAATACAATACATGTCATTTCCCTTTCTATCACTGGGATCGAGCACCGCAAGATTGAACCCAAAGCTAAGCACTTCTCCCATTGCAAGAAAGATAAGTCTAGTAGGCCAAACCAAACTGATAATTCAAAGAGACTTGCAAAGATAACCAATCATACGTAAAAGATTTCAGAGAAGAATCAAATATTGTTCATAGATAGACTTGATCATAAACCCACAATTCATCGGATCTCGACAAACACACCGCAAAAAGAGTTACATCAAATAGATCTCCAAGAAGATCGAGGAGAACTTTGTATTGAGATCCAAAGAGAGAGAAGAAGCCATCTAGCCAATAAATATGGACCCGAAGGTCTGAAGTAAACTACTCACACATCACCGGACAGGACATGGATTTGATGTAGAGGCCGTCCATGATCGGTGCCCCCTCCGACGGAGCTCCGAAAAAGGCCCCAAGATGGGATCTCTTGGGTACAAATGGTTGCGGCGGTGGAAATAGGGTTTCGTGGTGCTCCTGGTTGTTTTCAGGGTATATGAGTATATATAAGAGGAATAAGTAGGTCGGTTGAGCCACGACGGGCCCACCAGGGGGGAGGGCGCTGTCGGTGTCAAAACCGGCGGATCTCGGGTAGGGGGTCCCAAACTGTGCGTCTAAGGTGGATGGTAACAGGAGGCGGGGGACACAATGTTTACCCAGGTTTGGGCTCTCTCGATGGAGGTAATACCATACTTCCTGCTTGATTGATCTTGATGATATGAGTATTACAAGAGTTGATCTACCATGAGATCGGAGAGGCTAAACCCTAGAAGCTAGCCTATGGTATGATTGTTGTTGTCGTACGGACTAAAACACTCTGGTTTATATAGACACCGGAGGGGCTAGGGTTACACATAGTCGGTTACAAGGGAGGAGATCTACATATCCGAATTGTCAAGCTTGCCTTCCACGCAAAGGAGAGTCCCACACAAACATGAGATGAAGTCTTCAATCTTGTATCTTCATAGTCCAACAGTCCGGACAAAGTATATAGTCCGGCTGTCCGAGGACCCCCTATCCAGGACTCCCTCAGTAGGCCCTGAACCAGGCTTCAATGACGACGAGTCCGGGGCGCAAATTGTCTTCGGTATTGCAAGGCGGGTTCCTCCTCCGAATACTCCATAGAAGATTTTGAACATAAGGATAATGTCCGGATCTGCAAAACAAATTCCACATACCATCGTAGAGAGTATAATATTTCCACAAATCTAATCTTCTGACAACTTTTCATAATGTGAAATCACGCCACGGCCCCGGTTATTATTCGAACCGTTTTTCTCAACCAGCTACTGCACATATTGCGAGGCGGTTTTCTTGGCATGTCTTGTCAAAGTAGAGATCGTGTCCCCTTATCATGGGATTCTCATCAATACGGGTGTGGGTAACCCAATTGCGCCATCAATCACGACGCTTGGGGAATAAGCGAGTTTTACCAGGCGAGTGGGGAGGCGCATAGTTTCTTCCGCCCTTATAAAGGGGTAAGGGTTCCACCTTTTTACCCACGCCTTCTTCTCTCCTGCCCATTGATTCTTGCGCACTCGAGCTCCAACGTCCAAGTTCGCATTTTCTTCGAAGAACCACTCCAAATATGTACGGAGCGGGAGGCAAGTGGATGGCCTCTACCGTCCGGAAGAAGGACATCAAGAAACTTGGGGAGGCCGGGTATCTAGCCCAGAAAACCGGCCACCGTCTCCCGACAGCGGGACAAATCGTCCCTACCCCGGAACCCCACGAAATGGTGGTATTCCTCCCTCATTTTATTTGTGGGCTAGGGTTTCCCCTCCGCCCATTTGTTTGTGGCATCATGTATTATTATGGGATCGATTTTCATGATCTATCCTCCAATTCCTTCCTCAATATCTCGACATTCATTATCGTGTGCGAGGCTTTTCTCCACATCCTGCCACACTTCGGCTTATGGCTGAAGATCTTTAATGTGAAGCCAAAGGTAGTGGGCGGTGAGCACGCTGAGTGCGGGGGCGCTATGGTGAGCAAGATGCCCAATGTCACATGGCCAACATATACCTTCAATGATTCCGTCAGGGAGTGGCAACAGGAGTGGTTTTACATTACTGAGCCACGCGGCGCGAAGTGGGCCATTGCTCTCGAGTTCCGATCCGGAGCCCCTCTGCGGCTCACGTCCTGGCTCAGGAAGGGCCTGGACTGGTCTTCGTCCGAAGAACTGTTGGCGCTCCAGACGCGCGTCAAGGGTATGGAAGACAAGAATATCGAACTTGTCAATGTAGTCCAGGTGATGTTAGTCTGCCGGATCCTACCTTGTCAACACCGGACTTGCAATCTTTGGGAATTCGATCCGGCCAAGCACCATACCCTGCGAGAGCTCTTTGGCTCCTCGCACGAAGTCATCTGGAAGGTGCTTTTTAAGCCCGACAAATCATGGCCGGACTCGGCCGAGGACCGTGGGTACCAACTGTCCGGCCCTGCAAGCTCGGTAAGTTACCATACGTTTTATTCGCATAACTCAAGGGAAATGCTTAATGTGTTTTACACAACTCTCCTAGGGCTGGACGAAGAAGGCGGGGCGGATCTAATGTCTGTCCCCGCTGCCCGAAGAACCGGCCGGCCCACTTCTGACGAAGATGTTGGACCCGGCACCTTACAAGGTGCCGGAGAAGAAGACCGAAAAGGAGGCCAAAAAGACCAGGGGCGGCCTTCGTCACCGTGCCCGACCCGCCTCTGAAGAGGACGAGGAGGAGGAAGACGAATCCCCAGTAGGGGGAAGAAAGAACAGGACGACCTCCGTACACTTGGAGGCCGAGTCACCTAAAAGGGGAAAAACTCTTCTTCCAGAAGAGTCCACTACCGTCGCTGATATCAGCCCGGCGTGGGATCCTAGGGCCAAGCCCCTAGTGAACTCGTAAGTATGTAAAATCCGAACACGTTCATTTGTCCGGACACATCATGGCATAACATTTTAACCTGAGCCATATTTTTTGTAGTCCGACGGGGTCCCGTTCCGAACAATCCTCGTCTGAGGATTTGATGAGCTCGGATGCTATGGAGAGCGGGACGCCTCCGAAGGCCCCTCCCCACGATCATGTGATCAACAATGAGGCTTCGTCCCAGAGGGACTCCGTCCAAGGAGGGCCGGAGAAAATCGTGAAGGCGGCGCCTGGAGGTCAAACTTCAGGGGCCGGAGACATGGGGGAGAAGATCCCCACAGGAGTTGATGGCGGGGACCATCTTGAATTCGGCCCCCAGTCAAACACAGTTTCGGACACCAATACGGCTCCAGAATCAAGCAGGCGGCCTTCCTCGGCTGGAGAGGGCGTCCCTGTTCCACCGGCGGCCTCTGTCCAACCAGAGGCACCGGGTGCTTTATTGGCGGCACTGAAGAGCGCCTCTATCGTCGATGAACACCCTGCCCTT
The DNA here is from genome assembly GCF_018294505.1 of Triticum aestivum. Taxonomy (NCBI): domain Eukaryota; kingdom Viridiplantae; phylum Streptophyta; class Magnoliopsida; order Poales; family Poaceae; genus Triticum; species Triticum aestivum. The sequence goes on from NC_057806.1 coordinate 187,202,915, forward strand.
ATGGGTGCGGTGATTGAGAAGATTCAGTCCGCTGAAAATGGACTGAATGAAGCCTGTATCGGCCTTATAAGAGGTTTTGAGGTATGTTTTATACAGTTTCGAAGAGTGTCATAGTATGGATAGTAGCCCATGAGACACTATCGGGTGAACGAAAGAACCAGATAGAGGATCAAATATATTTTTCGTAGGAAGACTCATTTGATGACATCTATCTCTCTTCTTTTGTAAGCAGGCGTCTGTAGCGGCTACTACCACTCATATCGCAGAGGTTTCCGGACTGAATTAAAGTCTGGAGCGGGCCGAAGCGGAGCTTGGCCAGTTAAAAAGGCAGTTGGAAGATCAACAAGGTATGCACAAATCTTGGTTGCGTTCAGTGCGAAGGAATTTTCAGTATTATAAAATATGTGTCATGATTTGCGCCAGGGGTGATGACCGAAGTCGAGTCTCTGAAGAAGGCTGTTGCCGAGGCCGAGGAAAAGGCCGCCGCAGAGCAGGCTCTTCGTGAGAAGCACGAGGCCGAGGTTGTGGAAGCTAGGCGAGAGCTCCAAGAGGTCATGAAAAAATGCGAGACCCTGGAGCAGAGTTTAACAGAGAAAGAATACGAACTCACCAGGGCTCATCAGGCCGTGCACGATGCCCATGGGGAAACCCAAGGCGCCCTGCAGAAGATCCAAGAGGCAAGGGAGATCACGACGTGTAAGGTCTTTTTCCATGTAAAGCAAGTATTTCAGGAGAAAATTATGCTTTATAATTTTAAGTTCGGATTTCTCCAGGGGTATTTGTGGAACTTCCTCGCAGCATATCGGATGCCGCCCAATTCTACCGAGCCGAAAAGGGGAATACTGTGGATAAGCTCTTCTGGTCGCAGTATCTGGCACCGAATTATCCGGTGCCTTTTACCGATCAACTGAAACAGCTGATCGAACTGCATAAGGCGGCCGAACTAGCCATGAAGATTTGATTATCTAGCTATGGCCCGCCGAGCCGATTCCAGGTAGCTACTTCGGGCTCGTAAAGCGACTTGTTATTGCCTGCCCTCGACTTGACATCATCAAGCGGTCGGTCTGCATAGAAGGTGCACGAATGGCCTTTGCCCGTGCAAAGGTGCACTGGGGGAAGATGGATGCTGAAAAGCTGATGACCGAGGGACTGCCAGAGGGAAAGGAGCACCGCAAGCCCGAATTGTATTATGAAAGTGTCCTGAAAGGATCCTGCCTTGCGGCGGAGCAATGCACCAAGGACATTGTATTTCCATGAATATAGTCATGTTGTCCTTTGTAATGTGTGAAGAAGGTCATTTCTATTATTTATTGCATGTTTTAAAAGTTTACCCTCCTGCGCGGCCGTTTTGTATATTAAACCTGAGAATTGGCCAGTCGTCGGCTTCTGCCCCCTCATAAGAAATACGGGGGTGTTCGGGATAAACCTGATCACTCTTTACCCCAGTGTTGGGTCCTTTCAAGGAGGTGTTCAGCACAACGAACCAGGCAATCAGACTATAGGGCTTTATCATTCTCACTTAGCCATAGGAGCATTAGGAAGGTAGGCGCAGCCCCTGGTGTTCGAAAGACCGCATGAGGGGCCCTATAGGCACCTAATCGTAAGAAGAACCGATCCATCGCATGCTGCATTGGTTATGGCATTATGCGGGAGAAATCCTTAAAGATTTTACAACCTCTCGAACAGCTGACCAACTCTCGCCGTATCATGACAGTCAGTTTTCGACTTTCTCTACTGAGGTGCTCGTCCAGAAGAACAGGGACACAATCGCAGTAGTTCTCCCTGTGCCGCCTTAGCCGATATAATAGAACGTAAGGCGGCCAAACATGGGAGCCGGGCAAACCCAACATTTGACCCAAGACATGATTCGGAGCTGATGCATATAATGCTATAAGTTCGGGGTGCCGAACTTCCGTGAAGGTGTTCAGACTTTATTGCCGTATTATGGGTAAAATGAAGCCCCTGGCAAAGGCATATCACGGTGTACAGATGCCACTTAAATAACTGCAAATAAGCGTCATATAAATCCACATGTTGTATTTGAATAATACGTCGAAGCATATGAGTACAGGTAATGTGATAAAAAAAGGGGAATATGACTATGGAACCTGCTGTGATCAGGGAGGAAGAAGATGTGTGCAGATCTGGAGTATAGTTGGATGGACGTCGCGAGGAATATCTAAAGATTCCCTTGTGCGTTCGAGCTGTTACCATGTCACCGGTCCTGGTCTGCGCAAAGGTGAGCCTACAAAGGAAATGTAAGAAATATTTGTGTGTCGGAGAGCGGCTGAGCCACGATATGTGGCATGTTCTGGACTTCGCCAGAATGTGTAGTTGGGCCCTGGACGATCCGGGCTATCCTGCCGTGAAGTAGTTCGGACTACTTTGAATGTGTCCAGGGTTTTAGTCATCAACTCAAGATTTGAATGAGAGGTGCCCTCCATTGCTTCTGCTGTTAGAGCGGCGGCGTACTCTGTGGTACTGAGGGAGTGTTCGGCCTCGCCATTAACCGTGATGACGCCGCGCGGACCGGGCATCTTGAGTTTATGGTAGGCATAATGTGGCACCGTGTTGAATCGAGCGAACGTAGTTCGCCTGAGCAGTGCCTGATAATCACTGCGAAAGGGGACGATGTCGAAGATTAACTCTTCGGCACGGTAATTGTCTGGTGATCCGAAGACTACCTCGAGGGCGATGGAGCCGGTACAGCTAGCCTCCACGCCTGGTATAATACCTCTAAAGTGGCTTTAGTGGGTTTGATCATCGAATGATCGATAGCCATCTTGCGCACTGTGTCCTGGTAAAGCAGATTTAGACTGCTGCCTCCGTCCATAAGGATTCGTGTGAGGTGGAACCCATCAATTATTGGGTCGAGGACTAGTGCAGCTGGATTTCCGTGACTGGTGTTGACCGGACGATCCATTTGGTTGAAGGTGATTGGCCCTAGTTTGTATTGCGGGCTGACTAGTTTCGTTAGGTCAACATCTCTAAGGGTGTGCATCGGGTCCGGGTTGGGAGTGTGGGCTTCGTTTACCATATTTACCGTTTGGATTTGCTGGAGAGATTTCTTTTGTCCTCCTCTATTCGGTGATCTGGGCTCCTCGTCGCTGTCATCGCTTTGAGAACCCTTATCTTTGTTTTTGGCACCTAACCTGCCAGCTTGTTTGAAGACCCAACATTCCCTGTTGGTATGATTGGCTGGTGTTCCTGGATTGCCATGAATTTGGCATGGACGGTCGAGTATGCGGTCCAAACTGGATGGACCCAAATTGTCATTTTTGAGTGGCCCTGTCCGCTGGCCGGACTTAGAGGTATTAAATCCGGCATTGACTGCCATGTCTTCGGCGCTTTCACCATGTTTGCGGCGTTTGTGTTTGTTGCACCGAGGTTTGCCGTTCCTATCTCTGGCGTCTAATTTGCCAGTGTTGCTTACTGTGTTGTTGCTACGAGCCAACCAGCTATCCTTGCCTGCGCAGAAGCGGGTCATGAGTGTCGTGAGGGCTGCCATGGAATTTGGCTTCTCTTGGCCAAGATGTCAGGCGAGCCACTCATCATGGATGTTATTTTTAAAGGCCTCTAGGGCTTAGGCATCCGGACAGTCCACAATTTGGTTCTTTTTGGTTAGGAACCGGGTCCAGAATTTCCTGGCTGACTCTCTCGGCTGTTGTGTTATGTGACTCAAATCATCAGCATCCGGTGGTCGCATATATGTGCCCTGGAAGTTATCCAGGAATGCGTCTGCCAGGTTCTCCCAACTTCGGATGGAGTTTGCTGGCAAGCTATTCAGCCAATGTCGAGCCGGTCCTTTGAGTTTTAACGGCAGATACTTGATGGCGTGTAGATCATCCCCGCGGGCCATGTGAATGTGGAGGAAGAAATCCTCGATCCATACCGCGGGGTCAGTAGTACCATAATATGATTCAATGTTCACGGGTTTAAACCCTTCTGGGAATTCATGATCCATTACTTCATCAGTGAAGCATAGGGGGTGTGCGGCGCCTCTGTGCCGGGCTATGTCACGACGCAGTTTATATGAGTCTTGTTTGCTGTGTTCGGTCCGACCAGATTTGCTTTTGGTATACCCGGCATGACGGTCGTCGTCATGTGTTGGGGCGCGCCCTCGTGATACAAAGATCAATCTTTTGTGTCCTGCTTTGTTTTCCAATATGTCTCGCAGGTCCTATGTGTTACCCTGGGCCTTGCTGTTTTTGTTTGACTAGCGACGGGGTGCGGGCTGGACTTCGAGCTTATATGCCACTTTGTCCCGGCCACAAGGTGGCCAGTTTGCCGCATCATACGCTGGAAGCGCATGCTTTAATGCTTCCTCTTCAAGTTGGGGTAGCAACCTACGATTTGGGAAACTTTTGATTGGGCGCTCGAGTTCATGTTCCTCGGCCGCCAGGACCTCAGTCCATCTATCCGGTAGCAGATCTTGCTCAGCTTGAAGCTGTTGTTGCTTTTTCTTCAGGCTTTTTGCTGTGGCAATAATCCAGCTCTTAAAGTGCTCATGTTTAAAGGGATCCTCAGGCACGATAAATTCTTCGTCGCCGAGGCTCACCTCGTCTTCAGAGAGAGGCATGTAATTGTCATCCTCTGATTCTCCGTCTTCTTCCTGTTCCTTAGGGCTGGCTTGCCCATCCTCCTGCTCGAAGCCTGGCTGGAGGGGATTGTCTTCGTCTTCGGCACTATTTGTAGTGTCATTGTCTCCTGTGCCGGTATCACTACTTTTGCTATGGCGGGGCTTAGAGCGGCGCCGATGACGCCGGTTCTTGAATTGCTTCTCGGGGGGGATTATCCTCCATTGCTTTATTGCCGTCGCTTTCTTTGGGGGTGTCCACCATGTATATATCATACGATGAGGTGGCAGTCCAGCGCCTTGTGGGCGGTGGTTCTTGTTTGTCTCCTGCATCGTCGTCCATACCGTCGATTTCTTCGTAGTCAAAATCGAGCATGTCGGTTAAGTCGTCGACAGTGGCTACTAAGTGGGTGGTGGGTGGGGAACGAATTTCTTCGCCGTCCGCTTCCCACTCGAGCCGGACATAGTTCGGCCAAGGGTCTCCTGACAAGGAGAGAGACCGTAATGAGTTTAGTACATCGCCTAGGGGTGAGTGCTAAAAGATATCTGCGGAGGTGAACTCCATGATCGGTGCCCAATTAGATTGGATGGGCACGGACGTGAGCGGTTCTGAGTCTGTGGCCGGGGAAGAATCCGAGTGTGCGGCAACACAAGTCTCATAGGAGGTGAAGTCAGTATTCGGCTCTATCGCCGCTGAGTGTGCGGCCTCCGTGGCGGGATCCATCTGCCCGTCCTTGGACGACGTGATCTGTTCCGGATTGAGGGCCGGAGTAGTTACAGGTGTGATCTCCTGAACACTGTCTGATGGCAGAGCTAAATCATGCTCATCGTGACTGTGCGGCGTACCTGACATGGGTTCGAATCCATCGAAGATCAAGTCTCCGCGGATGTCGGCGGTATAGTTCAAGCTTCCAAACCTGACCTGATGGCCAGGGGCGTAGCTCTCGATCTGCTCCAGATGGCCGAGCGAGTTGGTCTGCAGTATGAAGCCGCCGAATACGAAGATCTGCCCGGGGAGGAAAACCTCACCCTGGATCGTATTGTTGCCGATGATCGAAGGAGCCATCAAGCCTTATGATGACGACACAGTGGAACTCTCAACGAAAGCACCAATGTCGGTGTCAAAACCGGTGGATCTCGGGTAGGGGGTCCCGAACTGTGCGTCTAAGGCGGATGGTAATAGGAGGCGGGAGACACAATGTTTACCCAGGTTCGGGCCCTCTCGATGGAGGTAATACCCTACTTCCTGCTTGATTTATCTTGATGATATGAGTATTACAAGAGTTGATCTACCACGAGATCGGAGAGGCTAAACCCTAGAAGCTAGCCTATGGTATGATTGTTGTTGTCCTACGGACTAAACCCTCCGATTTATATAGACAGCAGAGGGGCTAGGGTTACACAGAGTCGGCTACAAGGGAGGAGATCTTCATATCCGAATTGCCAAGCTTGCCTTCCACGCCAAGGATAGTCCCACCCGGACACAGGACGAAGTCTTCAATCTTGTATCTTCATAGTCCAACAGTCCGGCCAAAGTATATAGTCCGGCTGTACGAGGACCCCTAATCTAGGACCCCCTCAGGCGCGCCCAGAGGAGTAGGCGCCCCCTGCCTCGTGGACTCCTCGTTTGTTTCTTGACATCCACCCCAAGTCCTCTGGATCACGTTTGTTCCAAAAATAACTCTCCCAAAGGTTTCATTCCGTTTGGATTCCGTTTGATATTCCTTTTCTGTGAAACACTGAAATAGGCAAAAAACAGCAATTTGCACTGGGCCTTGGGTTAGTAGGTTAGTCCGAAAAATAATATATAAGTGTAAAATAAAGCCCATTAACATTCAAAATAGATAATATAATAGCATGGAACAATAAAAAATTATAGATACATTGGAGACGTATCAAGGAGCACCAGGGGGCCCAGGAGGCAGGGGGCGCGCCCGAGGTGGGGGGGTGGGGGGTAGGCGCACCCCCACCCTCGTGCACAGGGTGTGGTCCCCCTGGCCTTGATTCTTTCGCCAGTATTTTTTATATATTCGAAAAATAAGCTCTGTTGATTTTTAGGTCATTCCAGGAACTTTTATTTCTGCACAAAAATAACACCATGGCAATTCTGCTGAAAACAACGTCAGTCCGGATTAGTTCCATTCAAATCATGCAAATTAGATTCCAAAACAAGGGCAAAAGTGTTTGTAAAAGTAGATACGACGGAGACGTATCAACTCCCCCAAGCTTAAACCTTTGCTTGTCCTCAAGCAATTCAGTTGATAAACTGAAGTGATAAAGAAAAACTTTTACAAACTCTGTTTGCTCTTGTTGTTGTAAATATGTAAAGCCATCATTCAAGTTTTCAGCAAAGATTATGAACTAACCATATTCACAATAACATTTAGGTCTCATGTTTACTCATATCAATGGCATAATCAACTACCGAGCAATAATAATAAATCTCGAATGACAACACTTTCTCAAAACAATCATAATATGATATAACAAGATGGTATCTCACTAGCCCTTTCTGAGACTGAAAACATAAATACAGAGCTCCTTTAAAGATCAAGGACTGACTAGACATTGTAATTCATGGTAAAAGAGATCCAGTCAAGTCATACTCAATGTAAACTAATAATAATACATGCAAAATTCAGAGGTGCTCTCCAACTAGTGCTTTTTAATAAGAGGGTGATGACTCACCATAAAAGTAAATAGATAGGCCCTTCGCAGAGGGAAGCAGGGATTTGCAGAGGTGCCAGAGCTCGATTTTGAAATAGAGATGAATAATATTTTGAGCGGTATACTTTCATTGTCAACATAACAACCGAGAGATCTCGATATCTTCCATGCTACACACATTATAGGCGGTTCCCAAGCAAAATGGTAAAGTTTATACTCCCCCACCACCAACAAGCATCAATCCATGGCTTGCCCAAAACAACGGGTGCCTCCAACTAACAACAATACGAGGGGAGTTTTGTTTGCAATTATTTTCATTTGATTTAAGCATGGGACTAGGAATCCCGGTGACCAACCATTTTCTCGTGAGTGAGGAGCTGAGTCGACTCCTCTTGAGAATAACCCGCCTAACATGGAAGATACATACAACCCTAGTTGATACATGAGCTATTCGAGCATACAAAACATAATTTTTATTTGAAGGTTTAGAGTTTGACACATACAAATTTACTTGGAACGACAAGTAGAACCGTATATAGGAAGGTATGGTTGACTCATATGGAATAACTTTGGGGTTTATGGAATTGGATGCACAAGTAGTATTCCTGCTTAGTACAAGTGAAGGCTAGAAAGAGACTGGGAAGCGACCAGCTAGAGAACGACAACAGTCATGAACATGCATTAAAATTAATCAACACCGAATGCAAGCATGAGTAGGATATAATTCACCATGAACATAAATATCGTGGAGGCTATGTTGATTTTTTTCATCTACATGCGTGAACATGTGCCAAGTCAAGCCACTCGAATCGTTCAAAGGAGGATACCACCCTATCATACCACATCACAACCATTTTAGTAGCATGTTGGCACACAAGGTAAACCATTAAAAACTCCTAGCAAATTAAGCATGGCATAAGCAACTATCATCTCTAATTGTCATTGCAAACATGTTTCATTCATAATAGGCTGAATCAGGAACGATGAACTAATCATATTTAGAAAAACAAGAGAGGTCGAGTTCATACTAGCTTTTCTCATCTCAATTAGTTCATCATGTATCGTCATTATTGCCTTTCACTTGCACGACCGAACGGTGTGGATAATAATAATAGTGCACGTGCATTGGACTAAGCTGGAATATGCAAGCATGCAATACATGGGAGAAGACAAGGTAATATGGGCTCTTTGTTAGATCAACAATAATGCATATGAGAGCCACTCAACATTTTCATCATGGTCTTCTCCTCTCGACCCCCAAAGAAAAAGAAAAGAAACAAAACTAATTACACGGGAAAGCTCCCAACAAGCAAAAGAAGAACAAGAAATCTCTTTGGGTTTTCTTTTTAATTACTACTACAGGCATGGAAAGTAAACTAGCTAAAAGCTACAACTAATTTTTTTGGTGTTTCTTAAGGTTTTTCAAACACACAAGAAGAAAGCTTAAAAAGAAAATAAACTAGCATGGATGATACAATGAAAAAGTATGAGCACCGACAACTGGCATGAGTGTGTGAACATGAATGTAATGTCGGTGAGGAATATGTACTTCCCCAAGCTTAGGCTTTTGTCCTAAGTTGGTCTATGCCCAAGGATCAAAACTGTAGCTGGGGTCATAATGAGATGCAGCGGCAATTGCCTCATGAGCTGCAGCTTGGAGGCAAGCAGGTGGGTGAATTTTTCTAGAGCAAGACGAAGTATGTGGGTACAAGGATAAGTGGAGGGGACCCATGTGGGGTCCATGAGGCAGGGGGCCCGCCCAGGGGGTAGGATGCGCCCTCCACCCTCGTGGGCACATGGTGGGTCCCCTTGGTGTGTTCCCAGTGCCAATAATTCTTAAATATTATGAAAAAAAAATCATATTTCATTTTCAGGGCATTTGGAGAACTTTTATTTTCAGGGTATTTTTTATTGCAAGGATAATTCAGAAAACAGATAGAAAATACTATTTTTGCTTCATTTAATATAAATAACAGAAAGTAAAAATATGGTACAGAAAGTTGTGCTTTCTAACTTCATCCATCTCATGCTCATCAAAAGGAATCCACTAACAAGGTTGATCAGGTCTTGTTAACAAACTCATTTCGAAAAACATGAAATCGGAGAAATTTAGAATAACACTAGGTTACCTCAACAGGGACATGCACATCCCCAACAATAAGAATATCATATTTCTTCTTGACAGTAGGAAGAGGAAATTCAAAACCTCCAATAGTGATTGTTGAAAATTTTCCAATAGAATTGATACTGTGGACTTGAGGTTGTTTCATCGGAAAATGTACCGTATGCTCACTACCATTAACATGAAAAGTGACATTGCCTTTGTTGCAATCAATAACAGCCCCTGCATCATTGAAAAAGGGTCTACCAAGGATAATCGACATACTATCATCCTCGGGAATATCAAGAATAACAAAGTCCATTAAAATAGTAACGTTTGCAACCACAACAGGCACATCCTCACAAATACCGACAGGTATATCAGTTGATTTATCGGCCATTTTCAAAGATATTTCAGTAGGTGTCAACTTATTCAAATCAAGTCTACGATATAAAGAGAGAGGCATAACACTAACACCGGCTCCAAGATCACATAAAGCAGTTTTAACATAGTTTCTTTTAATGGAGCATGGTATAGTTGGTACTCCGGGATCTCCTAGTTTCTTAGGTATTCCACCCTCAAAAGTATAATTGGCAAGCATGGTGGAAATTTCAGCTTCCGGTATCTTTTTTATTAGTAACAATATCCTTCATGTATTTAGCATAAGGATTCATTTTAAGCATATCAGTCAAACGCATACGCAAAAAGATAGGTCTAATCATTTCAGCAAAGCTCTCAAAATCCTCATCATCCTTTTTCTTGGATGGTTTAGGAGTAAAAGGCATGGGTTTCTGAACCCATGGTCCTCTTTCTTTACCGTGCTTCCTAGCAACAAAGTCTCTCTTATCATAACATTGATTCTTTGATTGTGGGTTATCAAGATCAACAACAGGTTCAATCTCAACATCCTTATCATTGCTAGGTTGAGCATCAGCATGAACATCATTATTAACATTATCACTAGGTTCATGTTCATTACCAGATTGTGTTTCAACATCAGAAATAGAAATGTCATTGGGATTCTCAGGTGTGTTAACAACAGGTTCACTAGAAGCATGCACAGTCCTATCATTTTTCTTTTTCTTCCTTTTAGAAGGACTAGGTGCATCAACATTAGTTCTCTGAGAATCTTGCTCAATTCTCTTTGGGTGGCCCTTAGGATACAAAGGTTCCTAAGTCATTTTACCCCCTCTAGTCATAACTCTAACAACATTATCATTTTTCTTATTATTTAATTCTTTGACCAAATCATTCTGAGCCTTAAGTACTTGTTCTACTTGAGTGGTAACATAGAAGCATGTTTATTAATAAGTTTAAGTTCACCTCTAACTCTAGACATATAATCACTCAAGTGTTCAAGCATATCAACATTGCGTTTCAATTGTCTACCAACATAAGCATTGAAGTTTTCTTGTTTAACAATAAAATTATCATACTCATCTAAGCATTGGCTAGCAGACTTATAACGAGGAATATCACCTTCATCAAATCTATAGAGAGAATTTACCTTCACTACCTGTGTCGGGTTATCAAGACAATGTATTTCTTCAATAGGTGGTAAATTCTTAACATCTTCAGCTTTAATACCTTTTTCTTTCATAGATTTGTTTGCCTCTTGCATATCTTCAGGACTGAGAAATAGAATACCCCTTTTATTAGGAGTTGGCTTAGGAGTTGGTTCAGGAAGTGTCCAATTATATTCATTAGTCAACATATTATTCAATAGCAATTCAGCTTGATCAATAGTTCTTTCCCTGAAAACACAACCATCACAACTATCCAGGTAGTCTATGGAAGCATCGGTTAGTCCACTATAAAAGATATCAAGTATTTCATTTTTATTGAGAGGATGATCAGGCAAAGCATTAAGTAACAGAGAAGCCTCCCCCAAGCTTGTGGGAGACTCTCTTCTTCAATTTGCACAAAATTATATATTTCCCTTAAGGCAGCTTGTTTCTTATGAGCGGGGAAATATTTAGTAGAGAAGTAATAAATCATATCCTGGGGACTATGCACACAACCAGGATCAAGAGAATTAAACCATGTTTTAGCATCACCCATTAATGAGAACGGAAATAACTTAAGGATAAAGTAATAGCGAGTTTTCTCATCATGAGTAAACAGGGTGGCTATATCATTTAATTTAGTAAGATGTGCCACAACAATTTCAGATTCATAGCCATAAAAAGGATCAGATTCAACCAAAGTAATTAACTCAGGATCGACAAAGAAATCATAATCCTTATCAGTAATAAAGATAGGTTAAGTAGTAATAGCAGGGTCATATTTCATTCTAGCATTCAAAGACTTTTCCTTAAGCTTAGCTAATAATTTCTTAAGATCAGATCTATCATTGCAAGCTAAGAAGTCTCTAGCAGTTTCTTCATCCATAACATAACCCTCAGGCAGTACAGGCAATTCATATCTAGGGGGAGAATCTTCATCATCACTTTCATCAATATTATCAGTTTCAATAATTTCATTCTCTCTAGCCCTAGCAAGTTGTTCATCAAGAAATTCACCTAGTGGCACAGTATTATCAAGCATAGAAGTAGTTTCATCATAAGCATCATGCATAGAAGAAGTGGCATCATCAATAACATGCGACATAGTAGAATGAATAGAAGAAGTAGGTGTCGCAAGTTTACTCAAAACAGAAGGTGAATCAAGTGCAGAGCTAGATGGCAGTTCCTTACCTCCCCTCGTAGTTGAGGGAAAAATCTTGGTTCTTTTATCCTTCAAGTTCTTCATAGTGATCAACAGATATAAATCCCAAGTGACTCAAAGAATATAGCTATGCTCCCCGGCAACGGCGCCAAAAAATAGTCTTGATAACCCACAAGTATAGGGGATCACAATAGTTTCTGAGGGTAGAGTATTCAACCCAAATTTATTGATTCGACACAAGGGGAGCCAAAGAATATTCTCAAGTATTAGCAGCTGAGTTGTCAATTCAACCACACATGGAAACTTAATATCTGCAGCAAAGTATTTAGTAGCAAAGTAATATGATAGTAGTGGTAACGGTGGCAAAAGTAATATTTTTGGTTTTATAGTGATTGTAACAGTAGCAACGGAAAAGTAAATAAGTGAAGAACAATATATGAAAAGCTCGTAGGCAATGGATCAGTGATGGATAATTATGTCAGATGCGATTCCTCATGCAATAGTTATAACATAGGGTGACACAGAACTAGCTCCTGTTCATCAATGTAATGTAGGCATGTATTCCGAATATAGTCATACGTGCTATGGAAAAGAACTTGCATGACATCTTTTGTCCTACCCTCCCGTAGCAGCGGGGGTCCTATTGGAAACTAAGGGATATTAAGGCCTCCTTTTAATAGAGGACCGAACGAAAGCATTAACACATAGTGAATACATGAACTCCTCAAACTACAGTCATCACCGGTAAGTATCCAGATTATTGTCACTTCGGGGTTAACGGATCATAAGACATAATAGGTGACTACAGACTTGCAAGATAGGATCAAGAAATCACATATATTCATGAAAAAATAATAGGTTCAGGTCTGAAATCATGGCACTCGGGCCCTAGTGACAAGCATTAAGCATAGCAAAGTCATAGCAACATCAATCTCAGAACATAATGGATACTAGGGATCAAACCCTAACAAAACTAACTCGATTACATGATAAATCTCATCCAACCCATCACCGTCCAGCAAGCCTACGATGGAATAACTCATGCATGGCGGTGAGCATCATGAAATTGGTGATGGATGAAGGTTGATGATGACGATGGCGACAGATTCCCCTCTCCAGAGCCCCGAACGGACTCCAGATCAGCCCTCCCTAGAGAGATTAGGGCTTGGCGGAGGCTCCGTATCATAAAACGCGATGAATCCTTCTCCCTTATTTTTTTTCTCCCAGAACATGAATATATAGAGTTGGAGTTGAGGTCGGAGGAGCACCAGGGGACCCACAAGGCAGGGGGCGCGCCCAAGGGGGGGTAGGCGCGCCCCCACCCTCGTGGACAGGGTGTGGCCCCCTGGCCTTGATTCTTTTGCCAGTATTTTTTATATATTCCAAAAATAATCTCCGTTGATTTTCAGGTCATTCCAAGAACTTTTATTTCTGCACAAAAATAACACCATGGCAATTCTGCTGAAAACAACGTCAGTCCGGGTGATAATCCCCAAGTGCAGGGAATCATCGTAGCAATTTCCAAAGGTGGAAGTGATAAGTATGGAGTGTCGAACCCACAAGGAGATAAAGGTAAGATCAATACTCTCTCAATCCCTATCTGCCACTGATACGAGTCTATGTACACCGAACGTCTGCTTCCAACTAGAAACGAGAAATAAAACTACGTTGTGGGTATGAAGTGGATAACTTTGTATGATACCGGAGAGATAAAATATAAATCTAGGTGATGTTATCCTAAAGTTAGAATATATTACTGAATATTATAAATAGCGAGTGTTGGTGTCAAAATCGGCGGATCTCGGGTAGGGGGTCCCGAACTGTGCGTCTAAGGCGGATGGTAACAGGAGGCAGGGGACACGATGTTTACCCCGGTTTGGGCCCTCTCGATGGAGGTAAAACCCTATGTCCTGCTTGATTGATCTTGATGATCTGAGTATTACAAGAGTTGATCTACCATGAGATCGTAGAGGCTAAAACCCTAGAAGCTATCCTATGGTATGATTGTATATTGTCCTACGGACAAAACCCTCCGGTTTATATAGAAACCGGCGGGGGATAGGGTTACACAAAGTTGGTTACAAGGGAGGAAATCTTCATATCTGTATTGCCAAGCTTGCCTTCCACGCCAAGGAGAGTCCCATCCGAACATAGGACGAAGTCTTCAATCTTGTATCTTCATAGTCCAACAGTCCGCCCAAAGGATATAGTCCGGCTGTCCGGAGACCCCCTAATCCAGGACTCCCTCAGTAGCCCCTGAACCAGGCTTCAATGCCGATGAGTCCGGCGCGCAGATTTGTCTTCGGCATTGCAAGGCGGGTTCCTCCTCCGAATACTCCATAGAAGAATTTGAACACAAGGATAGTGTCCGGCTCTGCAAACCAAGTTCCACATACTACCGTAGATAGATTAATATTTCCACAAATCTAATCTGCTGACATGTTTTGACAGCATGACATCATGTCATGGCCTGGTCTTTATTCGAACCATTTTTCTCAACCAGCACTGCACATATCGTGAGGCGGTTTTCCTGACACGTCTTGCCAAAGCAGAGATCGTGTCCCCCTTATTATGGGATTCTCATCAATACAGACGTGGGTAAGCCAAACGTGCCTGTTGGCATGACTCCTCGATTTTAGGCAAGTCCCAAATGGCCACGGGGAGGATGCTTGATATTCACCCTCTTTATAAAGAGGCCAAGGCCTGTCCTTTTTTCCCTCTCGTGCTTAATTGAATCCTTCCCCCACCTCGAGTTCCAACACCCAAGGCTCAGGTCAGGCACTTCGGACCTTCAACCATGTCCGGATCCAACCTCCAAGGTCGGTGGATGCCTTCCTCTGTCACAGAGGAGGACATCAAGAAGCTGAGAGAGGCCAGGTATCTGACCGCCGAAATCTCGCACAGGCTGCCCGCCCGAGGGCAGGTCATCCCCACTCCCGAACCCAACGAGAGTGTTGTGTTTATCTCTCACTTCCTCCGAGGGCTAGGCCTCGCTCTGGATCCCTTTGTTAGGGGGCTCATGTTCTATTACGGGCTAGATTTCCATGATCTGTCCCCGGATTCCCTCCTTCACATCTCGTCGTTCATCGTCGTGTGTGAGGCCTTCCTCCGCATTACCCCACACTTCGGCCTGTGGCTCAAGACCTTCAATGTGAAGCCGAAGATGATCGAGGGGCGGCACGCAGAGTGCGGAGGTGCCGTAATAAGCAAAAGTGATGAGGCTCCATGGCCAGAGGGTTCTTTCTCGGAGGTGTCCAGTTGGTGGCAGCGGGAGTGGTTCTATATCACAGCTCCCCAGAGTCCCAAGTGGGTAGCCACCCCTGCCTTTCGCTCAGGCCCCCCACCACAACTGATCTCATGGATCAACAAGGGGTTGAACTGGGGGCCAGTAAATGATGTGCAGATATTGCAGAGTTGCATCCGAGATCTCCTTGAGAGAGATGTCAGCCTGGTCTCGGTAATGCAAGTTATGCTAGTTCGTCGGGTCCCGCCTTGCAAACGTCGACCCCTCCGTATGTGGGAGTTCAACCCGGAAGGACCGCGAACCATTCAGCACTTCCTCAGCATGACCCTCGAAGAGATGTACAAATTGTTCTTTGGACCCCAAATAAAGTGTCCGGACACCACCGAGGATGCGGTTCTGAGCTGTAATCGCCCTGATACCCAAGTAAGTAATCCCATGGCCGAACACACTGTCTTTTTATTTATCATAACATCATTCTGAAAAGTCGCTTCTTTGACCAGGACTGGATAACCAAGGCGAAGATGATTAGGTGTTCGGCCCCCCTTCCCGAAGGCCTGGCCAATCCCGTACTAGACAGAATGCTCGAGCCAGTGCCTTATCAGGCGTCCTCAGGGGAAGATAAAGGGGGGAATACAGAGGCTGAAAGCGGGCCTTGCTCACTATTCGTCCAAACCGGGGGAATTAGCATCTCCGCGAAGGGGGATAACTAGGGAGAAGAATCTGACATTCCCTCTCCCCAAGGAAGGAAGAGGAACACCTCTAAAGACCCGGAAACAAAGGTTTTCAAACGGGGGAAGAAATCTTCGCCAGAGGGTCCCGTCTTGGAGGGTACTCTTGCCGCACAGTGCCCGCAAGGGGATCAGCCCTCGACCGAGCTGTAAGTAAACAAAAAGTACTTAATAGTGAAAATATCCTACCTTACTTCTGAAGACAATAACCGAAGCTTATATCTTGTAGTTCGGATCGTAGCCCTTCTCGACAGAGTTCGTCTTCAGGGGAACTTCTTCCGGAGATGATGGAGAGCGAAACACCTGCCCCTGCCACCCCGCCTTAGGAGGCGGGCGACCTTGAAGTGTTGTCGCGGAGGGTTTCTCCTGATCCGCCAAGGCCAGAGGGTAATCCTTTGGCCACCCGGAGTCCTTAGTATTCGGCTCCTAAAGAGAGCAACAAAAAGAGTCCGGAACCGTACAGTGTGCGGTCGGACGCACTAAAGGATCTTCTGGAGCAAGCGGCCATCTCAGAAGCGCATCGTACGCTAATGGGTACGGTAATTGAGAGGATTTCATCCGCCGAAAGTGGGTTGCATGAAGCTTTTATGAGTCTGCTGAAAGGCTTTGAGGTACGTGAAATAGTGTATGTTTTTGACAGTACCGCACACGTTAGGTGTGCCCTATGCAGATAGTAGCCCCTGAGACTCTGGTTGTCATCGAAAACGACGGCAAACAGAGGGTCATAGTCCCAGGTAATAACCAGACCGCCTTTATGTGTAGGTGGCTGAAGGTCCGGTGGCTAGCCGGACTGATGAGTTTGCCGAGCTAAAGCGGCAACTTGATGCGGCAGATGCCGACATCGTGCTTGTCAACAAGCGGCTTGACGAGGCACAGGGTAAATGATTTCTCTGGTGATCAACACATAGTAAGAGGAGCATGATGCCAATATCTTTAATATGTTGTGACTGCAGATGGAGCTGCCACCGTGGAGACCCTTCGGGCGAAACTTGCCCGAGCCAAGGAGCAAGCCAGGAATAGCGATGCGGCCGCTCTAAAGGCGGCCGAAGAGCTCAGGGCCAAACAGGCCGCACATTGCCAGAGCAAGGAAAGAATGGCCAAGATGTCCGTTGAGTTGAAAGATGCCTTCGACCGTTACCAGCTTGTTGAAGAAGAAAGCCGTGCGAAGGCGAAGGACCTGGCAAAGGCCATGGTAGCAGCCAAGGAAGCCCGCTCCAAAATACGAGCGACGAAGGAGGAGCTGCATCAAGCTGGAGATATCACAGCTGGGAAGCCCTTTTTGTTGCGGACTAGGTTCGGAGATCCGAAGTATGCTCCTCTTGATCAACTATGGAGTTCTGCAGACTCGTACGTGGATTTGGTAGCAAGTGCTGCTGATGCGGTCGAGTACTTCAAGGATCAAAAAGACCGTGAAGTGGAGAAGCTGTTCTGGTCACAGTTCCATGCTCCAGTGCGTCCGCTGCTGTTGAATGAGTGAATGGCCGAGTGGGCCGAGCTCCATAGGTTGTCCTGACTTGCCATGAGGTCTGTTGTGGACCATCTGTGGCCAGGAGGGCCAAGGCCGAATAGTTACTTTAGTTTAGTGCAACAATTCCTTGGTGCTGTGCCGCACATCAACGCTATAGAGGGTGCGCGGATGGCACTTGCCCGTATCAAGACATACCGGATAGAGATGGAGGCCACCACTATTGCAACACAGGGTTCGGTCGTGGGCCGAGTAGCTGCCGAGCACTACTTTGAAGAAGTCCTTGAAGGCGCTCGTTTGATAGAGGCTCAGTGCTCAAAGAATATTATGTTCTAGTGACATGTATTCCCATTGTAAAAATGTTTTATTGAATTATAAAGGCTGTGTTTATACTTTTGCCCAAAAGTATTATGATGCCTCCTGTGTGACCGTTTATGTATATATGTATATAACCTGAAAGATTGCAGTCGCCGGCTTCATCCCCCACGCATATAATGCGGGGGTGCTCGCAGAAAACGCGTATTCACACTTGATCCACTGTCTTGGTCCATAAAGGAGGTGGTAGCGCAGTGAACGAGGCAATCAGACTATATTGCTTTAACACTTTCAGTTAGCCATAGGAGTTTGACGGCAGGACCACTAGATAGCCCCTGGTACTTCCGTGCTCGTCCAAATACGAGGTGCGTACGTACACGACCGGGGAACGGCCCTTCGTTAATGCGGAGGAATCTCGAAGATTCCGCTAAGTCATTGAGTGATTGACCAGTCTCGCGCTTTATCATGACAGTCAGTTTTCGACTTTCTCTACTAAGGTGCTCATCCGGATGAACCAGGGCACAATCGCAGTAGTTCTCCCAGTGCTATCTTAGCCGATATAGCGGAACGTAAGGTACCAAAACATGGGAGCCGGGCAAACCCAACATTTGACCAAAGACATGATTCGAAGCTGATGCATATAAGGCTAAACTCGCGACGCCGAACACTCCCTAAGGTATTCGGTCTTTATAATATATGCCGGGCTGAACAATGCCCTTAATAATAAACCCCGAGTGTCCAGGCACGTGCAATATCCTGACGTGGCCACATGCCAATAACGTCAGCATCCTTCTCGGTTGTATTGAGTATTCGGAGGATGTGAACAACAAGAGACAGTAAAAAAGGTTTACACAGGGTCTTAATCTGAAAAGAAACCTTTGAGCGGGTCCTTGCTGCACGTCTGCGCCTGTGTCTCTGTTTTGCTGTTTCCTGGATGGGTGTAGCACGATTGTCATCTATAAGAGAGAAGAACTTAGGTGAAAGTTGCCGTGCCAGAAAATTGGTTATTATCAATAAACCATTAAAATTCAAGATAAGTCAAGTTGAGCCGAACTAGCGCTGATTACATGCGGGAAGCCCCTTGTACCGTCTATGAGGGTTTAACCCTCAAACCAATCTCATGTATATGTAGTGATGCACCGACTCGTCTAACCGCGTCCGTGGTCTTGACGACCTGTCATTTTTCTGGTTGGTGAGGCCGTCTAGTGCTCGGCTGTTAAAGCCGCTGCACATTCTTCCGCGCGTCGAGAACGCTCAATATTTCCAATAACTGTGATGGTGCCATGTGGACCGGGCATCTTAAGCTTGAGAGAAGCGTAATGCGGTACTGCATTAAAACGAGCGAAAGCCGCTCTTCCGAGTAGTGCTTGATAGCCACTTCGGAATGGAGCGATGTAGAAAGTTAACTTTTCGCTTCGGAAGTTGTTGGGAGAACCGAATACAACCTCTAATAATAGAGAGCCCGTATAGCGGGCCTCTTGGCCTGGTATTACTCCCTTGAAGGTAGTATTACTGTGGCTTATCTTTGTCGGGTCTATCCCCATATTGCTGACTGTGTCCTGATATATCAGATTTAGACCACTGCCGCCGTCCATAAGGACTCATGTGAGATGGTACTCGTTTATTATTGGGTCTAACACGAAGGCAACCAATCCTTCATCCCGGATGCTTGTCACGTGATCCTCGCGATCAAAAGTGATCGGGCAGGCCCACCAGGGGTTGAACCTAGGGGTGACGGGCTGATAACCCACAAGTATAGGGGATCGCAACAGTTTTCGAGGGTAGAGTATTCAACCCAAATTTATTGATTCGACACAAGGGGAGCCAAAGAATATTCTCAAGTATTAGCAGGTGAGTTGTCAATTCAACCACACCTGGAAACTTAATATCTGCAGCACAATGTTTAGTAGCAAAGTAATATGATAGTAGTGGTAAAGGTAGCAAAAGGTAACAGTAGTAAAAGTAATGTTTTTGGTATTTTGTAGCGATGATAGCAGTAGCAACGGGAAAGTAAATAAGCGAAGAACAATATATAAAAAGCTCATAGGCAATGGATCAGTGATGGAGAATTATGTCGGATGCGGTTCATCATGTAACAGTCATAACCTAGGTTGACATAGAACTAGCTCCAGTTCATTGATATATAATGTAGGCATGTATTCCGAATATAGTCATACGTGCTTATGGAAAAGAACTTGCATGACATCTTTTGTCCTACCCTCCCGTGGCAGCGGGGTCCTTACGGAAATAAGGGATATTAAGGCCTCCTTTTAATAGAGAACCGGACAAAGCATTAACACATAGTGAATACATGAACACCTCAAATTACGGTCATCACCGGTAAGTATCCCGGTTATTGTCACTTCGGGGTTAACGGATCATAACACATAATAGGTGACTATAGACTTGCAAGATAGGATCCAGAACTCTCATATATTGATGAAAACACAGTAGGTTCAGATCTGAAATCATGGCACTCGGGCCCTAGTGACAAGCATTAAGCATAGCAAAGTCATAGCAACATCAATCTCTGAACATAGTGGACACTAGGGATCAAACCCTAACAAAACTAACTCAATTACATGATAGATCTCATCCAACCCATCACCGTCCAGCAAGCCTACGATGGAATTACTCATGCACGGTAGTGAGCATCATGAAATTGGTGATGGAGGATGGTTGACGATGACGATGGCGACGGATTCCCCTCTCCGGAGCCCCGAACAGACTCCAGATCAGCCCTCCCAAGAGGTTTTCGGGCTTGGCGGCGGCTCCGTATCGTAAAACTCGATGATTTCTTCTCCCTGATTTTTTTTCTCCCGAAACACAATATATGGAGTTGGAGTCGGAGAGGCAACAGGGGGTCCACGAGGTAGGGGGGCACGCCCTAGGGGGGCAGGTGCGCCCCCACCCTCGTGGCAAGGTGGTGGGCCCCCTGGCCTTCATCTTTTGCATGTATTTTTCTTATTTTCTGAAAAGTGGCTCCATGAAGTTTCAGGTCATTCCGAGAACGTTTGCTCCTGCACATAAGTAACACCATGGTAATTCTACTGAAAACAGTGTCAGTCCGGGTTAGTTCCATTCAAATCATGCAAGTTAGAGTCCAAAACAAGGGCAAAAGTGTTTGGAAAAGTAGATACGTTGGAGATGTATCAACTCCCCCAAGCTTAAACCTTTGCTTGTCCTCAAGCAATTCAGTTGATAAACTAAAAGTGATAAAGAAAAACTTCTACAAACTCTGTTTGCTCTTGTTGTTGTAAATATGTAAAGCCAACATTCAAGTTTTCAGCAAAGATTACAACTAACCACATTCACAATAACGCTTAGGTCTCAAGTTTACTCATATCAATGGCATAATCAACTAGCGGGCAATAATAATAAATTTTGGATGACAACACTTTCTCAAAACAATCATAATATGATATAACAAGATGGTATCTCGCTAGCCCTTTCTGAGACCGCAAAACATAAATTCAGAGCACCTTTAAAGACCAAGGACTGACTAGACATTGTAATTCATGGTAAAAGAGATCCAGTCAAGTCATACTCAATGTAAACTAACAATAATGAATGCAAATGACAGTGGTGCTCTCCAACTGGTGCTTTTTAATAAGAGGATGATGACTCAACATAAAAGTAAATAGATAGGCCCTTCGCAGAGGGAAGCAGGGATTTGTAGAGGTTCTAGAGCTCGGTTTTGAAACAGAGGTGAATAATATTTTGAGCGTAATACTTTCATTGTCAACATAACAACCAAGAGATGGCGATATCTTCCATGCTACACACATTATAGGCGGTTCCCAAACATAATGGTAAAGATTATACTCCCCCTTCTACCAACAAGCATCAATCCATGGCTTGCTCGAAACAACAAGTGCCTCCAACTAACAAGAGTCCCAGGGGGAGTTTTGTTTGCAATTATTTTGATTTAGTTTGCATAAAGCATGGGACTGGGCATCCCGGTGACCAGCCATTTATCTCGTGAGTGAGGAGCGGAGTCCACTCCTCTTGAGAATAACCCGCCTAACATGGAAGATATGGACAACCCTTGTTGATACATGAGCTATTCGAGCATACAAAACATGATATTTATTTGAAGGTTTAGAGATTGGCACATACAAATTTACTTGGAACGGCAGGTAGATACCGTATATAGGTAGGTATAGTGGACTCATGTGGAATAACTTTGGGGATTAAGGGATTGGATGCACAAGCAGTATTCCCGCTTAGTACATGTGAAGGCTAGCAAAAGACTGGGAAGCGACCAACTAGAGAGCGACAACAGTCATGAACATGCATTAAAATTAATCAACACCGAATGCAAGCATGAGTAGGATATAATCCACCATGAACGTAAATATCGTGAAGGCTATGTTGATTTTGTTTCAACTACATGCGTGAACATGCGCCAAGTCAAGTCACTTAAATAATTCAGAGGAGGATACCACCCTATCATACCACATCATAACCATTTTAATAGCATGTTGGCACACAAGGTAAACCCTTATAACTCATAGCTAATCAAGCATGGCACAAGAAACTATGATCTCTAGTTGTCATTGCAAACATGTTTATTCATAATAGGCTGAATCAGGAACGATGAACTAATCATATTTACCAAAACAAAAGAGGTCGAGTTCATACCAGCTTTTCTCATCTCAGCCAGTCCATCATAAATCATCATAATTGCCTTTCACTTGCACGACCGAACGATGTGAATAATAATAATAGTGCACATGCATTGGACTAAGATGGAATCTGCAGGCATTCAATAAACAGGAGAAGACAAGGCAATATGGGCTCTTTTGTAAGATCAACAATAATGCATATAAGAGCCACTTCAACAATTTAATAATGGTCTTCTCATATCGACTCCCAAAGAAAAGAAAAGAAATAAAACTATTTACACAGGAAAGCTCCCAACAAGCAAAAGAAGAACAGGAAATATTTTTGGGTTTTCTTTTTAATTACTTCTACAAGCATGGAAAGTAAACTAACTAAAAGCTACAACTAATTTTTTGGTTTTTCTTAAGGTTTATTAAACACACAAGAAGAAAGCATAAAAAAGGAAAGTAAACTAGCATGGATGATACAATGAAAAAGTATGAGCACCGACATCTAGCAATGAGTGTGTGAACATAAATGTAATGTCGGTGGGAAATACGTACTCCCCCCAAGCTTAGGCTTTTGGCCTAAGTTGGTCTATGGCCACGGCTGGCTTGGCGGATATCCATAATAGTAGCTGGGGTCGTACTGCGAGGAAGAAGAGGAAGACTCAGCTTGCCACTGGCTGACAATCATCTCCGGATCCCACTGGTAATTAGACTATCATGAAGGGTCAATTTGTGGTTCCGGCTCTGGCTCCTCAGCTGGTGTAGGGTTCCGGTAGGCATGAATAGCCTTCAACGGAACAAAGTACGTGCCTACAGATAAATCAAACAAAGAAGGAGCAGGCAAGGTAATAGTCTCAGGATGATGTTTGTTAAAGAACAATTGATATTTAAGCTCTCTTTCCCTATTCTTAACAATAAAATCATGTGCCACCATACTTTTATAATCTAAATAAACACGAGGCAGCACTTTTTCTTCCTTCTCAGAATGCCTAATAGGTATGTTAAAATGTGCAGCTAGGTGTGAGGCATAGATGCCACCAAGACGGGGCCCTTTGTACCGTTCAGACTTAATCGTTTGGCAATAATGCCGCCCATACTAAAAGTGTTATCACCGTATAAACCTTGGAGCAAAATAATAATATCAGGGATACTAAGGTTTCCACAGTTTTCGCGACCAATTAAGCAACGACTAGCAAATAATGCAAAGTAACGTAAAACATGAAAATGTATGCTAGTGATTCGTGCATTGGAAACTTTCCTTGTTTCCCCTATAGTGATAGTATCAGTAAACCCCTCCACATCATCATGATGTGGTTCTTCTGTCTTGCCCTCAAAAGGGACTAAACAAATCCGACAAAAATCATAAAGCGACATCTCCTTATGCTCATCATATAAATGAAACTCCACCGTAGGTGGTGAGTTCCTAGAATGAAAATGAAAGTTTTGCATAAAGGTATTTGTGAGTAAGAGATACTGATCACATTGGTCATGGAGGAAAGCGGTGAGGCCTGCATTATGAGCCAATTCATGAAAATTTTCATAAATCCCAGCTGCTCTCAAGAAATCCTCGGAAGGCCATTCACACGCCCGAACCTCCATGGTGCGAGGCAGATTATACTTAGGCTTTGGTGCCTTTTCCTTCGAGCTTTGGCTCGATGAGCCCCTCAAAAGTCTCCTCATCATTTTCTGAAAAATTCTGAAATTTGTAGTAACTTCAAAATAAAAGTAAACCAAACTCAATAATATTGATAGCAACTACTCCTACAAGTGCCTAGGGCCTATATCATGCATCAAAACTACTTTTGACCATATAAATTTGACATGCAAGCTCAAGAACAAGATCACCTAAGCAACACAAATTTGCAATGAATAAAGCACTAGAACAAAAACTAATTGGACCAATGGAGGAGTCACATACCAAGGAACAATCTCCCCAAGCAGTTTTGTGAGAGGTGCTTTGAGCAAGGAGATCGAAAATGGCAGCAAGATGAGCTAGAACTTGTGCTTGAGCTGGATATTCGTGTTTGTGGGAGGAAGATGAAGTGTGTGGGTGCAGGAATAAGTGGAGGAGGGCCACCGTGGGCCCACGAGGCAGGGGCGTGCGCCCTAGTGGGGTGGCAGCGCCCTCCACCCTCATGGGCAGGTGGTTGATCCCCCTGGTATGTTCTTAGTTCCATAAATCCTCAAATATTCTAGAAAAAATCATATTTAAATTTCAGGGCATTTGGAGAACTTTTATATTCGAGGTATTTTTATATTGCATGGATAATCAGATAACAGACATAAAAATATTTATTTTTATTTTATTTAATATAAATAACAGAATGTAAAAGTGGGGTACAGAAGGTTGTGCCTTCTAGTTTCATCCATCTCATAATCATCAAAAGGAATCCACTAACAAGGTTGATCAAGTCTTGTTAACGAACTCATTCCGAATGACGTGGAACCGGAGAAATTTTGATTAACAATATGTTACCTCAACGGGGATATGCACATCCCCAATAATAAGAATATCATACTTCTTCTTGACAGTAGGAAGAGGAAATTCAAAACCTCCAAATATAATTGATGGAATTTTCCCAATAGAGTTGATACTATGAACTTGAGGTTGTTTCCTCGGAAAGTGTACCGTATGCTCATTGCCATTAACATGAAAAGTGACATTGCCTTTAGTGCAATCAATAACAGCCCCTGCAGTATTCAAAAAGGGTCTTCCAAGAAGAATAGACATACTATCGTCCTCGGGAATATCAAGAATAACAAAGTCTGTCAAAATAGTAATGTTTGCAACTACAACAGGCACATCCTCACAAATACCGACATGTATAGCAGTTGATTTATTAGCCATTTGCAAAGATATTTCAGTAGGTGTCAACTTATTCAAATCAAGTCTACGATATAAGGAGAGAGGCATAACACTAACACCGGCACCAAGATCACATAAAGCAGTTTTAACATAGTTTCTTTTAATGGAGCATGGTATAGTTGGTACTCCTGGATCTCCAAGTTTCTTTGGTATTCCACCCTTAAAAGTATAATTAGCAAGCATGGTGGAAATTTCAGCTTCCGGTATGTTTCTTTTATTTTTAATAATATCTTTCATGTACTTAGCATAAGGATTGGTTTTAAGCATATTAGTTAATTGCATACGCAAAAAGATAGGTCTAATCATTTCAGCAAAGCGCTCAAAATCCTCATCATTCTTTTTCTTGGATGGTTTGGGAGGAACATGCATGGGTTTCTGAACCGATGGTTCTCTTTCTTTACCATGTTTCCTAGCAACAAAATCTTTCTTATCATAACATTGATTCTTTGATTGTGGGTTATCAAGATCAACAACAGGTTCAATTTCTATGTCATTATCATTACTAGGTTCAGCATCATCATGAACATTATTATTAGCATTATCACTAGTTTCAGGTTCATTACCAGATTGAGTTTCAGCATCAGAAATAGAAATATCATTTGGATTCTCAGGTGTTTCAACAATAGGATCACTAGAAGCATGCAAAGTCCTATCATTTTTCTTTTTCTTCTTTTTAGAAGAACTAGGTGCATCTATATTATTTCTCTGAGAATCTTGCTCAATTCTCTTAGGATGGCCTTCAGGATACAAAGGTTCCTGAGTCATTCTACCAGTTCTAGTAGCCACTCTAACAACATTATCATTATCTTTACTATTCAATTCATTGAGAAAATTATTTTGAGCTTTAAGTACTTGTTCTACTTGAGTGGTAACCATAGAAGCATGTTTACTAATAAGTTTAAGTTCACCTTTAACATTAGCCATATAATCACCCAAGTGTTCAAGCATATTTGAATTGTATTTAAATTGTCTACCAAAATAAGCATTAAAGTCTTCTCGCTTAGCCATAAATTTATCAAACTCATCTAAGCATGGGCTAGCAAACTTAGTAAATGGGATTTCAGCTTTATCATATCTATAGACAGAATTTACCTTCACTACCTATGTCGGGTTATCAAGACCATGTGTTTCTTCAATAGGTAAGGGATTAAGATTATATGTTTCTTCAATAGGCGGTGAATTAAGACCATGTATTTCTTCAATAGGAGGTAAATTCTTAACATCTTTAGCTTTAATACCTTTTTCTTTCATAGATTTCTTTGCCTCTTGCATATCTTCAGGACTAAGAAATAGAATACCCCTCTTCTTCGGAGTTGGTTTAGGAATAGGCTCAGGAATTGGCTCCGGAGGTGTCCAATTATTTTCATTTGTCAACATATTATTCAATAGAATTTCATCTTCCTCCAGTGTTCTTTCCCTGAAAACCGAACCAGCACAACTATCCAGGTAATCTCTGGAGGCATCGGTTAGTCCATTATAAAAGATATCAAGTATTTCATTTTTCTTAAGAGGATGGTCAGGCAAAACATTAAGTAATTGGAGAAGCCTCCCCCAAGCTTGTGGGAGACTCTCTTCTTCAATTTGCACAAAATTATATATATCCCTTAAAGCAGCTTGTTTCTTATGAGCAGGGAAATATTTAGCAGAGAGGTAATAAATCATATCCTGGGGACTACACACACAACCAGGATCAAGAGAATTAAACCATATCTTAGCATCACCCTTTAATGAGAACGGAAATATTTTAAGGATATAAAAGTAACGAGTTCTCTCATCTTTAGTGAACAGGGTAGCTATATCATTTAATTTAGTAAGATGTGCCACAACAATTTCAGATTCATAACCATGAAAAGGATCAGATTCAACCAAATTAATTATATTAGGATCAACAGAGAATTCATAATCCTTATCAATAACAAAGATATGTGAAGTAGCAAAAGCAGGGTCAGGTTTCGTTCTAGCATTTAAAGATTGCTTACTCCATTTAGCTAATAATCTTTTGAGTTTAGTTCTATTTTCGCACGCTAAAATAGCTAAGGAAGCTTCTTGATCAAAGACATAACCCTTAGGAATAACAAGTGATTCTTCATCATCACTTTCATCAGTATCATCAGATTCAATATTTTCAATTTCTCTAGCCCTAGCAAGTTGTTCATCAATGTAGCGACCCGACTCGGTAAGAGTTGAAGTCTCTGTGTTTACCATGCTAGTCCCTGCATCGACTTGCTAGCACACACAGTACTCGATGAAATAACAGAAATAACACACATCTCTTTATTACATCGATAGTCCAGGAGTAATACATTTATTACAAAATAGGGCATAGAGCCAATAAACAAATACTGCGGAAGCAAAGTAGTAAATGAGTCCAACTCCACAAGCAAGGTTGAGTGTAGAACATCGACCTATCGCACCTTAATCCTCGTCGGATATATCTGCAACGTGATAAGTTGCAGCCATATAGGTCAGTACATTGAATGTACTAGCAAGTCACATCATAAGTGTAAAGAACCTACTTGTACATGTAATTTGGCTGGTGGAAAGCTCTAAGTTTAGTTTTTGCATAAAGCTAGTTTTTCCCTATTAGAAAAGATTGTTATTCTACTACTACACATTTACATAGGATGAGTTGGCAAACCCAACTCCATCCGTTCCCAAGTTTCATTTAAAACCCAACTGTTTAATTAAAGGTGAGGAGATCTCCCGGCATTTCCACTACTAGATGCTCAAGTTGTCCGTAACCGGGGACACGGCTAATCAATTAGGTTGACACTCTGCAGAGGTTGCGCACTTTCCCCGCAAGACTCGACCACCTCCATGATCGGAAGATCGAGACATAGTCTTTCGAAAATGTTCCCCCTTAACCCACGGATAGGCCGGTACACCTACATCATTCTACATCTGCTAGCCCATCTCGGAAGGGGTCACACTAACTACTCGACTAAGCCAGAGCCCATATTGGCTTGTGGCTGCACACGTAAGCTTCTAGACATGAGAATACGATTGATCTCTTTGAGCCTGAGCGGACGGTCCACTAGTGGTGCACCACCATGGATTTCCCATGCGTGCCCCACTGTACTTGGCCACCATTCCAACAAGTTTCCGCCCAGGTAGTTCATTGATTATCTTAGGTCCTATTTACTACATTGTCACTCATACTTCACCATGTTCACTCCCCAATCCACGTCTACTTAGCTAAGCAACATAATGTAAAATGATGGCGACAATGTTATAAGGTTCAGACCTACCTCAATGAACTATTGGGTGAAAAGCATAGTCATGCGGCATCAATTCCTACCATGCAGTCCTACCACAAAGAACTAAGTGCATAATAAAAACATAGGTAATGAAACATGATCAAGATGCACTTGCCTTGGTACTGCTGGTTGAATTCTAAAGACTGATAATATTCTGCTTCGCACTCCGGGCAATCTATCGCAAAGAAGATAAACAAACATAAGCAAACATTCAAGAGAACCAAGAAGAACATGCAAAGCAAAAGTCTCGGAAAAACCAAATGAACAAACATCACACTAGCCTGAAAAATATTCTAAGTGTAAAACAACATGGGCCTATGGTTCAGGAAGTGATTTGAAGTATAGTGCATACTATGCATACTAGTAAAAATATTAATAGGCAGATTCTAGTGTGTGAAAATTATTGTGACAAAGGTCCAGGTGATAGGTTTTGGCTACGGTGACAAAGTGCAAAAAGAATCAACTTAATCGGAGCTACGGTTTGAGAGATATGGTCATTTGAAGTTCGAATTCGAATCTGAATAAATTCAAATTTGAATCTGACAAAAGTTTGAAAAATGTATACCACTGGATATATCTAAACAATACGAAGAATTTTCCGCTGGTTTCATCAAGTTTGGATCTACAGTTAAAAAGTTATGGCTAATCTAAGCTCAGGGACTAATCTGTGATAAAAGGGACTAAACAGTGAAGAAAACTATCGCAAACAGGTCCCTGGCCACGTGGCGGCTCCTGGCTGGCCGAGCACCGTCCGCTGCGGAGGCTATATGGCGAACGGCCGCTAAATAAGAGAAAAAAACAACGGTGGTGGCTAATTAAAGAAAACTGACGCTCGGTTTAAATAAACCGCACGGTCTAAGGGAACCGCGGTTAACCGCGTACCTCTTTGCAAAAAAAAACCGAACGTAATCTAATCTGGGCCGTCGAGGATCGATCTAACGGCGGGAGTGGGGCGGCGGCTTACAGTGGGTGGTGGTGGTGGCTGGCAATGACGAAGACGGCGGCGCAACGTCGGTGACGGAGGGCATGGTGGCTATGGCGGTCCTTGGCGTCGGGGAAGAAGACGGGGAGGTGCGGCGCGGCTTGGGCATCGTGAAGGTGGTGTCGGTGTGTGTCGGCGATGTCCGGATGGGGCGGGGCGAAGACGGCGGCCGTCGGAGCTCCGGCGACTCCGGCGTCGACGGTGCTGCGGCTATACGGCACCTAGGGGCAAAAAATGTGTCAAAAAGATGCGCTTTGTCGCGGGGATCCAATTGACAAAAGAAGGAGAGCTAGGGGGAGCCACAGACGATGAAATGGACGGCGGAGTGGCGTGGCTCCGGCGAGATGCGAACGGCGACTGCGAGCAGTATGAGCGGCGTGGGACGAAGCGAGATGGCGAGGATGGAAGAGGGGGTCAAGGGGATTTTATAGGCGAGTGCAGAGGGCACGAGAGCTGCAGATAAGCTCTATCCGAGCTTGAGGCGACCGGCGGTTGCGGCGACGAGGCGCGGATGTTTATCCAGCGCCGTGCGGGAGGTTGGGGACGAGATGACGTGGCGGGGCCCGCCTGGCAGTGGCAGCGGCGGTAGCGAGCAAGAGGGGGCGCGGGCGGTCGACCGATGCGGAAGGCGTCGGGCGCTGGCCTTGGGCCAAATGGCCGGCTGGGCCGGCTGGCCTGGCGCGGCTGGCTGAGCGCGCGCGTCCCTGGGCCGAACTGGTTTCGGTCCAGGCGGGTGAGTGCGTGTGTTTTTTTTAACCTAAGACTAAAGTGTCCCTAAACAATTCAAATGAATTAATTAAAACACCACAATAATTTCTAAAATAACTATGCAATATTTAGAGCCTAATGAACATTAACTTAAGCATAGAACATTTTGAAAATATTTTCCTAATGCAATTAATGCATTTTTTGCAAATAAAAATAAATACCAATAAACTCCAAAACTTCAAATAATATTCAAAATAAAATTTCCCACTCTTTTATATTTTGAGGAAGTCATCTTATCCCCTCTCATTTGCTTTTCTCGAGTGGAAAAGATATTATTTGAATATATAAAAAAACTCCATAATGCAAAGAAATATGATATGCATTGAATGATTCTATTAACATCCAAATTTTAAAAAAATTGGGATGTTACAAACCTACCCCCCTTAAGATGAATCTCGTCCTCGAGATTCGGGTTGGCCAGCAAAAAGGTGTGGATGGTCTTGTCTAAGATCTTCCTCTCGTTCCCAAGTAGCTTCCTCCTCGGTGTGGTGACTCCACTGAACCTTGCAGAACTTGATGATCTTGGTACGAGTGATTCTTTCTGCAGTCTCAAGAATCTTAATAGGCTTCTCCTCATAAGTCAGATCGCTCTCCAACTGAATTGCCTCCAGTGGCACTGTATCTCTCAAAGGGATCTCTGCCATCTCTGCATGACACTTCTTTAGTGGGAAACATGAAACACATCATGAACTCCTGACAAAGCCTCTGGTAATTCCAACTGGTATGCAACCTCTCCTCTGCGTTCTAGAACTCTGTATGGTCCCACAAATCGTGGTGCTAACTTTCCTTTGACTCCAAATCTCTTAATACCTCGAAGTGGAGACACTCGAAGATATGCTCTATCTCCCACTTCATAGATCACTTCCTTGCGTTTAGCATCGGCATAACTTTTCTGCCTTGACTGAGCTATCTTAAGTCTGTCACGAATCAACTTGACCTTCTCCTCAGAATCCCTGATCAAATCAGGTCCAAACAATTTGCGATCTCCAACTCCATTCCACATCAAAGGTGTCCTGCATTTCCTTCCATACAATGCCTCGAAAGGGGCCATCTGCAAACTGGCTTGGTAGCTGTTGTTGTACGAGAACTCTGCGTAGGGTAAGTTATCATCCCAACTAGACCCATAGTCTAGCGCACAAGCTCTCAACATGTCCTCTAGAATCTGATTGACTCTCTCTGTCTGCCCATCAGTCTGTGGATGGAAGGCTGTACTGAACTCTAGCCTGGTACCCAAAGTTTCGTGTAACTGTTTCCAAAACTTTGAGGTAAACTGTGTTCCTCTATCTGATACGATGCTCCTTGGAACTCCATGCAGACATACGATCCTGGTCATATATATCTTTGCCAGCTTAGCACTTGTATAGGTGGTCTTCACTGGAATGAAGTGAGCAACCTTGGTCAAACGATCCACTATCACCCAAATGGAATCATAACCTGAACGGGTCCTGGGTAACCCCGTGATAAAGTCCATACCAAGTTTATCCCATTTCCAATCAGGTATCGGCAACGGCTGAAGTAATCCTGCTGGTTTCTGATGTTCTGCCTTTACTCTCTGACATACATCACATATTGCCACATACTCGGCAATTTCTCTCTTCATACCGGCCCACCAAAAACTTTCCTTCAAGTCCAAATACATCTTGGTGTTGCCTGGGTGTATCGAATATGGTGAGTCGTGAGCCTCCTGAAGAATCAACTTCCTGATCTCCGGGTCATTGGGTACACAAATCCGTTGCTCAAACCATATGGTTCCATGTTCATCCTCACGGAATCCTTCTGCTTTCCCTTTGCTCATCATTTCTTTGATCTTAGCAATACCTTGGTCCAACTTCTGGGCTTCTCTGATTCTTCCCAACAAGGTGGACTGCACCTCGAGTGCGGCAACATAACCTCTTAGAACTATTTCCAACTGAAGGTCTCTAAGCTCATCACATAACTCCTGAGGTAAACCTCCTACTGTAAGGGTATTAACATAACTCTTACGGCTCAAAGCATCCGCCACAACATTGGCTTTTCCTGGAGGATAATGCAGACTCATGTCATAATCCTTTATAAGTTCCAACCATCTCCTTTGCCTGAGATTCAACTCCTTCTTCGTGAAGATGTACTTCAAACTCTTGTGATCCGTGTAAACATCACAACGATTCCCAATAAGATAGTGTCTCCATGTCTTGAGTGCATGCACTACGGCTGCCAACTCCAAATCATGCGTGGCATAGTTCAACTCATGAGGTCGAAGCTGTCGTGAAGCATAAGCCACCACTTTTCCCTCTTGCATAAGAACACCTCCATGTCCCTGACATGATGCATCACAATACACCTGAAAGTCCTTGTGTACGTTAGGCAAGATTAGCACTGGGGCTGTAACCCAACACTTCTTCAGCTCTTGAAAGCTGGCTTCACACTCTTCAGTCCAAACGAACTTGGTGTCCTTCTTTAATAACGCTGTCATGGGCCTTGCAATCTTGGAGAAATTTTCAATAAATCTCCGGTAATATCCAGCAAGCCCAAGAAAAGTATGAATCTCGCCAACTGTGGTGGGTGCATTCCATTTCGTGACAGACTCTACCTTGGTAGGGTCCACTGCAATCCCTTCACCTGACACTACATGTCCAAGGAATCCGACTTCCTTCAGCCAAAACTCACACTTGCTGAACTTGGCATAAAGTTGATGTTCTCTAAGCTTCTCCAAAACCAAGCGCAGATGTTCAGCGTGTTCCTCCTCATTCTTGGAGTAAACCAATATGTCATCAATGAATACCACAACAAACTTATCCAAGAACTCCATGAATACTTTGTTCATCATGTTCATAAAATAGGCAGGGGCATTTGTCAAACCAAAGGACATGATTGTATACTCATAAAGCCCATACCTTGTGGTAAAAGCGGTCTTGGGTATATCCTTCTCACGGATCTTCAATTGGTGATAACCCGATCGTAGATCGATCTTGGAGAGAACACTAGCTCCTTCTAGCTGGTCAAACAAGTCATTGATCATTGGCAGGGGATACTTGTTCTTGATGGTCACCTCGTTCAAAGAGCGGTAATCCACACACATCGTCAAGGTTCCATCCTTCTTCTCCACTAAGAGTACTGGGGCTCCCCAAGGTGATGAACTCGGGCGAATATACCCTTTCTCTAGCAACTCCTTAATCTGTTTGTTGACTTCCTCCAAATCATTAGAGGGCATCCGATACGGCCTCTTGGACATAGGTCCTGTACCTGGCAGCAACTCAATCAAAAACTCAATCTCCCGATCTGGCGGCATACCCGGTAACTCATCCGGAAATACATCGGGATAATCCTTCACCACTGGTACTTCTTCCTGGACAACTCCCGTAAGAGAGTTCACCTGAGTCCTCTTAGGCTTAAGCCTGGATACGTACTTGATCCTCTTCTTCTCCGGGGTGGTGAGAAAAATCGATCTACTAGCACAATCAATGTTTCCCTCATACTTGGACATCCAATCCATCCCTACGATTACATCCAACCCTTGTGATTCTAGTATAAACATATCTGTGGGAAAAACATGTCCCCCTATGTTCAAAGGCAATTGGAAACATCCCTGACTAGCCATAGACTCGGCTCCTGGGGAACTCACTAGAATGGGTGCCTTAAGAGCTATGGTAGGCAACTTATGTTTGTCCACAAATCCCCTTGATATGAATGAATGCGATGCACTAGTGTCAAAAAGAATGAGTGCTGGAAATGAATTAACCAAGAACTTACCAATCACTGCGTTAGGCTGCTCATAAACGTCTTCCACATTGACATGATTCACATGTCTCTTAGTGAAAGGATTGGGCTTCTTGCCTCCAGAATTCCATTGCCATTTCCATTCTGCGCCTAAGGGCACTCATTGGAGTAGTGACCTGTCTTCTTGCACTTGAAGCAGGTGATGTGACTCAGGTCATTCTTCATCGGTGTGGAAGAATTGAAATGCTGCTGATTGCCATTTCCTCCATTACCATTGCCCTGCTTGTGACCATGGTGGTTGTGTCCATTCCCTCCATGATGAATGTGGCCCCCATGGTTATGGTGATTCCCTCCAAACTTGCTAGTGCCTGATCCAGAACTCCCTGAGTACGGGCTGTAGCGGGGTTTCTGTTGAACTCCCGAGTTATACTTCCCGTGACCGTACTTCCTCTTACGATTCTCCACCTGCTGGTGCTTGCCTTCAAGAATGATAGCCTTATCAACCAGCTCCTGATAGTCCGAAAATGTTGCCACAGTCAACTGAACTCCCAACTCATCATTCAGTCCCTCCAGAAACTTCTCCTACTTGGCTGCATCGGTGGCCACGTCCTCTGGGGCGTAACGGGCCAACTTACTAAACTCATCAACATACTGAGATACCGTGTGTCCTCCCTGGCACAAGCTGCGGAACTCCTTCTTCTTCAGACTCATGGCTCCAGCTGAAACATGAGCAGTGCGGAACGCCTGCTGGAACTGACCCCAAGTCACATTCTCCATGGGGTATGTGGTGGTGTAGTTCTCCCTCCAAGCAGCTTCCGGTCCATCCAGCTGGTGGGCAGCAAACTTCACCTTCTCCGCATCATTGCATCCTGTCGTGGCCAGCTCCCTTCCTATCTTGCGGAGCCAGTCATCTGCGACGATGGGCTCCGTGCTGCTGGAGAACATGGGTGGATTCAGCCTCAGAAAACGGGTAAGACTGTCAACCGGGGGTGGCGGCGGTGGGTTGTTGTTGTTGTTCTGGTTCTGTTTCTGAATGAGCATCTGCATAAGAGCATTCTGTTGTTGGATCAATTGCGTAAGCTCCGGCGGAAAGTTGAATCCGGGGTCACGTCTTGGAGGCATCTGATGGGTTTCAGAGTGGATGAGGAGTTAGAATAGAACAAGGCCTAGC
This sequence comes from Triticum aestivum, assembly GCF_018294505.1. Lineage (NCBI taxonomy): Eukaryota > Viridiplantae > Streptophyta > Magnoliopsida > Poales > Poaceae > Triticum > Triticum aestivum. The sequence goes on from NC_057806.1 coordinate 187,238,031, forward strand.
GAGTAAAATCACACTACCCATATGCACATGATAGCAATAAAACTTCAAATCACTCCAATTCAATTTCAAACAAAGAGGTTCACATGAATAATCAAACCTAAGGTAAGCCATGTCACAAGATTTGACAAGGTCTTACAAATGAAATAAAACTAATCGGATAACGAAATCGAATTTCTAAACCCTCATGGTGGTATAAAATCTAACTCTCATCAGATGAGGACCAGTCAACCATGTCGAGATTGGGTGTCCTTGCATCGCTCTCCGTGTCATCATCTCCGAGCTCATCATTTTGGTCTCTCTCCTGGCTGACATAGGCACCATACGAGTGATCCTCCTGGATGTTTTCTCCCTCATCGAGCTTCTCCTCGGCCTCCTCGAGCTCAAGCTTCAGGTCGTCTATCTTCTCCTGCAGTGCGTCTAGCTCTCCTTCGTGCTCGATGCGAGCATCTTGGAGCTCCTCCTCTAGCTCGGCCTTGTGGGTCATGAGGTTCTTGATGACGACCATGTTGTCAGATAGCTCCAGCTCCATCATACGAATGTGCTCCTCCATGACCTGGATATGGGATGCTATCGTCTCGTCCTCCAGGGTACGCACCACATCTCCATTTGCGTCGCGGCGTCTGTACATCACAAAGGAGGTCCTCTTGAGGTCTTCGTCATACACCTCCCGAATGCGTCCGAGAGCAATGTGAGTAGTGATACCCCTATCGAAGCCCCATGTTGCGGTATCCACATGGAAATCAATGGGCTTGGTGCGGTTTCCAAGGATGCGTCCGGGGATATGAGCATCGATCCTCCAACGTGTCTCCTCGGGCAGGGTGGCGGTGAAGGTTCCAGTGAATGTGGGAAGCCCAATCTTTAGGTGCTTCGTGATCTTCACCAGCTGCCTTCCAAAGGGCATGGTCTCATCGGGCTGCTCAAACTCAACAAGGGCGGATGACATCTACATTTTGAAAAAGAGAAGAAATTAGTATTGAAGTAGAGAAGGTACGAGACCAAAAGATATATATGGAAAAGGAAAACTATAGTTTTTATCCTATATCTTTTCTCCATTTCTATGGGTCGTGTCCTACAGTCAACGTGTGCTCTGATACCATCTTGTAGTGACCCGACTCGGTAAGAGTTGAAGTCTTTGTGTTTACCGTGCTAGTCCCTGGATCGACTTGCTAGCACGCACAGTACTCGATGAAATAACAGAAATAACACACATCTCTTTATTACATCGATAGTTCAGGAGTAGTACATTTATTACAAAATAGGGCATAGAGCCAATAAACAAATACTGCGGAAGCAAAGTAGTAAATGAGTCCAACTCCACGAGCAAGGTTGAGTGTAGAACATCGACCTATCGCACCTTAATCCTCGTCGGATATATCTGCAACGTGATAAGTTGCAGCCATATAGGTCAGTGCATTGAATGTACTGGCAAGTCACATCATAAGTGTAAAGAACCTACTTGTACATGCAATTTGGCTGGTGGAAAGCTCTAAGTTTAGTTTTTGCATAAAGCTAGTTTTTCCCTATTAGAAAAGATTGTTATTCTACTACTACACATTTGCATAGGATGAGTTGGCAAATCCAACTCCATCCGTCCCCAAGTTTCATTTAAAACCCAACTGTTTAATTAAAGGTGAGGAGATCTTCCGGTATTTTCACTACTAGATGCTCAAGATGTCCGTAACCGGGGACACGGCTAATCGATTAGGTTGACACTCTACAAAGGTTGCCCACTTTTCCCCACAAGACTCGACCACCTCAATGATCGGAAGATCGAGACATAGTCTTTCGAAAATGTTCCCCCTTAACCCACGGATAGGCCGGTACACCTACATCATTCTACATCTGCTAGCCCATCCTGGAAGGGGTCACACTAACTACTCGACTAAGCCAGAGCCCATATTGGCTTGTGGCTGCACACGTAAGCTTCTAGACATGAGAATACGATTGATCTCTTTGAGCCTGAGCGAACGGTCCACTAGTGGTGCACCACCATGGATTTCCCATGCGTGCCCCACTGTACTTCGCCACCATTCCAACAAGTTTCGCCCAGGTAGTTCATTAATTATCTTAGGTCCTATTTACTACATTGTCACTCATACTTTACCATGTTCACTCCCGAATCCACGTCTACTTAGCGAAGCAACATAATGTAAAATGATGGCGACAATGTTGTAAGGTTCAGACCTACCTCAATGAACTACTGGGTGAAAAGCATAGTCATGCGGCATCAATTCCTACCATGCAGTCCTACCGCAAAGAACTAAGTGCATAATAAAAACGTAGGTAATGAAACATGATCAAGATGCACTTGCCTTGGTACTGCTGGTTGAATTCTAAAGACTAATAATATTCTGCTTCACACTCCGGGCAATCTATCGCAAAGAAGATAAACAAACATAAGCAAACATTCAAGAGAACCAAGAAGAACATGCAAAGCAAAAGTCTCGGAAAAACCAAATGAACAAACATCACACTAGCCTGAAAAATATTCTAAGTGTAAAACAACATGGTCCTATGGTTCAGGAAGTGATGTGAACTATAGTGCATACGATGCATACTAGTAAAAATATTAATAGGCAGATTCTAGTGTGTGAAAATTATTGTGACAAAGGTCCAGGTGATAGGGTTTGGCTACGGTGACAAAGTGCAAAAAGAATCAACTTAATCGGAGCTATGGTTTGAGAGATATGGCCATTTGAAGTTCGAATCCGAATCTGAATAAATTCAAATTTGAATCTGACAAAAGTTTGAAAAAGGTATACCACTGGATAGATCTAAACAATACGAAGAATTTGCCGTTGGTTTCATCAAGTTTGGATCTACGGTTAAAAAGTTATGGCTAATCTAAGCTCAGGGACTAATCTGTGATAAAAGGGACTAAACAGTGAAGAAAACTATCGCAAACAGGTCCCTGGCCACGTGGCGGCTCCTGGCTGGCCGGGCAGCGTCCACTGCGGAGGCTATACGGCGAACGGCCGCTAAATAAGAGAAAAAAACAACGGCGGTGGCTAATTAAAGAAAACCGACGCTCGGTTTAAATAAACCGCACGGTCTAAGGGCCGTCGGGGATCGATCTAACGGCGGGAGTGGGGCGGCGGCTTACAGTGGGTGGTGGTGGTGGCCGGCGATGACGAAGACGGCGGCGCGGCGTCGGTGACGGAGGGCACGGTGGCTACGACGGCCCTTGGCGTCGGGGAAGAAGATGGGGAGGTGCAGCGCGGCTTGGGCGTCCTGAATGTGGTGTCGGCGTGCGTCGGCGACGTCCGGACGGGGCAGGGCGAAGACGGCGGCCTTTGGAGCTCCGGCGACTCCGGCGTTGATGGTGCGGCGGCTATACGGCACCTAGGGGCAAAAAATGTGTCAAAACAATGCGCGTTGTCGCGGGGATCCAATTGACAAAAGAAGGAGAGCTAGGGGGTGCCACAAACGACGAAATGGACGGCGGAGTGGCGCGGCTCCGGCGAGATGCGAACAGCGACTGCGAGCAGTATGAGCGGCGTGGGACGAAGCGAGATGGCGAGGATGGAAGAGGGGGTCGAGGGGATTTTATAGGCGAGGGCAGAGGGCACGGGAGCTGCGTATAAGCTCTATCCGAGCGTGAGGCGGCCGGCGATTGCGGCGACGAGGCGCGGATGTTTATCCCGCGCCGTGCGCGAGGTTGGGGACGAGCTGACGAGGCTGGGCCCGCCTGGCAGTGGCAGCGGCGGTAGCGAGGGAGAGGGGGCGCGGGCGGTCAACCGGTGCGGAAGGCGTCGGGCGCTGGCCTTGGGCCAAATGGCCGGCTGGGCCGGCTGGCCTAGCGCGGCTGGCTGAGCGCGCGTGTCCCTGGGCCGAACTGGTTTCGGTCCAGGCGGGTGAGTGCGTGTTTTTTAACCTAAGACTAAAGTGTCCCTAAACAATTCAAATGAATTAATAAAAACACCACAATAATTTCTAAAATAACTATGCAATATTTAGAGCCTAATGAACATTAACATTTTGAAAATATTTTCCTAATGCAATTAATGCATTTTTTTGCAAATAAAAATAAATACCAATAAACTCCAAAACTTTAAATAATATTAAAAATAAAATTTCCCACTCTTTTATATTTTGAGGAAGTCATCTTATCACCTCTCATTTGTTTTTCTCGAGTGGAAAAGATATTATTTGAATATATAAAAAAACTCCATAATGCAAAGAAATATGATATGCATTGAATGATTCTATTAACATCCAAATTTAATAAAAATTGGGATGTTACAATCAAGAAAATCACTAAGTGGCATAGTAGTATGAGGCATAGAGGTAGTTTCATCATAAGTATCATGCATAGCAGAAGTGGCATCATCAATAACATGCGACATATCAGAACGAATAGCAGAAGCAGGTGTAGGTGTCACAAACTTACTCATAACAGAAGGTGAATCAAGTGCAGAGCTAGATGGCAGTTTCTTACCTCCCCTTGTAGTTGAGGGATAGATCTTGGTTTTTGGATCTCTCAAGTTCTTCATAATGATAAGAAGATATATATCCCAAGTGACTCAAAGAATAGAGCTATGCTCCCCGACAACGGCGCCAGAAAATAGTCTTGATAACCCACAAGTATAGGGGGTCGCAACAATTTTCGAGGGTAGAGTATTCAACCCAAATTTATTGATTCGACACAAGGGGAGCCAAAGAATATTCTCAAGTATTAGCAGCTGAGTTGCTAATTCAACCACACCTGGAAACTTAATATCTGCAGCAGTGTTTAGTAGCAAAGTAATATGATAGTTGTGGTAAAGGTAGCAGAAGGTAACAGTAGTAAAAGTAATGTTTTTGGTATTTTGTAGTGATGATAGAAATAGCAACGGGAAAGTAAATAAGCGAAGAACAATATATGAAAAGCTCGTAGGCAATGGATCAGTGATGGAGAATTATGCCGGATGCGGTTCATCATGTAAGAGTCATAACCTAGGGTGACACAGAACTAGGTCCAGTTCGTTGATATAATGTTGGCATGTATTCCGAATATAGTCATACGTGCTTATGGAAAAGAACTTGCATGACATCTTTTGTCCTACCCTCCCATGGCAGCAGGGTCCTTACGGAAACTAAGGGATATTAAGGCCTCCTTTTAATAGAGAACCGGAACAAAGCATTAACACATAGTGAATACATGAACTCCTCAAACTACGGTCATCACCGGTAAGTATCCCGATTATTGTCACTTCGGGGTTAACGGATCATAACACATAATAGGTGACTATAGACTTGCAAGATAGGATCTAGAACTCTCATATATTGATGAAAACATAATAGGTTCAGATATGAAATCATGGCACTCGGGCCCTAGTGACAAGCATTAAGCATAGCAAAGTCATAGCAACATCAACCTCAGAACATAGTGGACACTAGGGATTAAACCCTAACAAAACTAACTCTATTACTTGATAGATCTCATCCAACCCATCACCATCCAGCAAGCCTACGATGGAATTACTCATGCACGGCGGTGAGCATCATGAAATTGGTGATGGAGGATGGTTGATGATGATGATGGCGACAGATTCCCCTCTCCGGAGCCCCGAACGGACTCCAGATCAGCCCTCCCGAGAGGTTTTAGGGCTTGGTGGTGGCTCCGTATCGTAAAACGCGATGATTTCTTCTCCCTGATTTTTTTCTCCTCGAAACACAATATATGGAGTTGGAGTTGGAGAGGCAACAGGGGGCCCACGAGGTAGGGGGCGTGCCCTAGGGGGGCAGGCGCGCCCCCACCCTCATGGCAAGGTGGTGGGCCCCCTGGCCTTCATCTTTTGCAGATATTTTTCTTATTTTCTGAAAAGTGGCTCCGTGAAGTTTCAGGTCATTCCTAGAACGTTTGCTCCTGCACATAAATAACACCATGGTAATTCTGCTGAAAACAGCGCTAGTCCAGGTTTGTTCCATTCAAATCATGCAAGTTAGAGTCCAAAACAAGGGCAAAAGTTTTTGGAAAAGTAGATACGTTGGAGATGTATCACGGGCTCTATGGCGCGTATGTCTCGGAGTGCATGTTTGCTTCTCCTCATCATCACATGGATCATGTTTACTGTTTTAACCTCTGGTGGGAATTTTTTCTGTCCTCCAGTGCTGTGCTGGCGAGGTTCGTCCTCGTCTTCGCTTGGTGTCTCCCCCCCTTGTGTTCGGCGTTTAGCTTACAGGCCTGCTTGAAGACCCAGCATTCTCTGTGTGTGTGTTTTGCAGCTTTATCGGGGGTGCCATGAATCTGACATAGTTTGTCAAGAATCCTGTTTAGGCCAGACGGTCCATCTCTGCTGCCTTTGAAAGGCTTTTACCGCTGACCTGGTCGAGAGCCCCTGAACCCAGCGTTTACCGCCGTATTATCTGGGCTATCTTCTTTATTTCGACGCTTGTTTTTATTGTGTCGCGGTTTTCCATTGCCATCCCTGACTTCGGATGTGCTTGGGTCGCTGGTGCTACTGCGGGCTAACCAGCTATCTTCACCCGCGCAAAAGCGGGTCATGAGGCTTGTCAGGGCTGCCATTGTTCTCGGTTTTTCTTGGCTGAGGTGTCTCGCGAGCCATTCGTCTCGGACGCTGTGTTTGAAAGCTGCTAAGGCTTCAGCGTCCGGACAGTTGACCATTTGGTTCTTCTTAGTGAGAAACCTGTTCCAAAGTTTTCGGGCTGACTCTCCGGGCTGTTGAATTATATGACTTAAATTGTCTGCATCCGGAGGTCGGACATAGGTCCCTTGAAAGTTAGCCCGAAAAGCGTCCTCTGGCTCCTCCCAACTTCCAATTGAGTTTTCGGGGAGGCTTTTCAGCCAGTGCCGAGCTGGTCCTTTAAGCTTGAGGGGCAAGTATTTGATGGCATGGATATCGTCTCCGCGAGCCATATGGATATGGAGGATAAAGTCCTCAATCCAGACCCCAAGGTCTGGGGTCCCGTTGTACGCCTCTATGTGCACTAGTTTGAATCCTTCTTGGAGCTCATGGTCCAGCACCTCATCGGTGAAACATAGGGCGTGTGCGGCACCCCTGTATTTGGGTGCATCATGGCGTTCAGACAATTGTAGTATTCGGTTTTGATTTTGTGCCGGAGCATGCTTCCTGGGTCCATAGATGGATCTGGTCATACTGGATTTTTGGCGCAAGTCCTCACGTAGATCGTGTGTTGACTTATGTGCGACCTTGTTAGCTGCTCTATCACGGTCGCAAGGTGGTTGATCCGGCCGGTTAGCCGTATTATTTTCCGGCTGTGTGGGCTCTAAGGTCTCATCGTCGAATTCAGGTAATAGCTTGCGCTTTGGATAGCTCTTTGTGTGGTAACTTCCACCATACTTTTCTTCGTTGTCGAGCACTTTGTTCCACCTGCTGCTGAGCGTATTTTGTGCGGCCTTAAGCCTTTGCTTCTGCTTCTTCAGACTCCTCGCTGTGGCAATAAGCCTTCTGCGCAGGTTCTCTTGCTCCAAGTGCGTTTCCGAGATGATGTGTGCATCTTCGTCCGGACTGTTTTCCTCCCCAAAGGAGGTTTGATGAGGTTTATCCTCGGTGTCGCCGTGTTCGGATGTCGGATCGCTACTATGTTCGCCGTTTGCAGCTTCATCGTGCTCTGTCGCCGGGGCAATGTGGTCGTCGTTTCCTCTGGAATCGACTGGAGTGTTATTTTCTCTTGCGCTGTTATTGTTGTTTTTTTCGAGGCGGGATTTGGAGCAGCGCCTATGCCGACGCTTTGTTTGTTTCTTGGAGGAGTCATCCTCCGCTGTCTCCTCCCGTTCCTCATCGTCATTTTCTTTGGGTGTATCCACCATGTATATGTCATGTGATGAAGTGGCTGTCCAGTGCCCTGTGGGCACTAGTTCCTGTTCCTCTCCTGTATCGTCGTCCAGGTCGTCGATGTTTGCGGAGTCGAAATCGTTGACAGTGGCTACTAAGTGGGTGGTGGGTGGGCAGCGAATTTCTTCATCGTTCGCATCCCATTCTAGCCGGACGTAGTTCGGCCAAGGTTCTCCTGACAAGGAGAGAGAACTTAATGAATTTAGCACATCGCCAAAAGGCGAGTGCTGAAAGATATCCGCGGAGGTGAACTCCATGATCGGCGCCCCATCGGATTCGATAGGCATGTATGCAGGTGGCTCAGAGTCCGTGGCTGGAGATGAATCCCGTAATCTGGCTACACCGCTCTCGTAAGGGGTGAAGTCATTATCCGGCTCCATCGCCACTGAGAGTGCGGCCTCCATGGCGGGGTCTATCCCTCCATCCTCGGATGGCGCAATTTGCTCCGGATTAAAGGCCGGAGTAGTTGCAGGTGCCATCTCCCGAACACTGTCTGACGACAGAGTTACGTCATGCTCGTCGTGATTGTGCGGCGCACCTGACATGGGCTCGAATCCGTCAAAGATCAAGTCTCCGTGGATATCGGCAGTGTAGTTTAGGTTTCCGAACCTGACCTGATGGCCAGGGGCGTAGCTCTCGATCTGCTCCAGATGGCCAAGTGAATTGGCCCGCAGTGTGAAGCCACCGAATATGAAGATCTGCTCGGGGAGGAAAACCTCACCCTCGACTGCATCGCTACCGATGATCGAAGTGGCCATTGAGACTTATGGTGACGGAACAGTGGAACTCTCAATGAAAGCACCAATGTCGGTTACAGTAGTGCGTCGGTGTTTAAGGAGGATGGTAGCAGGAGGCAGGGGACATGATGTTTATGCAGGTTTGGGCCCTATCGATGGAGGTAAAACCCTACGTCCTGCTTGATTGATCTTGATGATATGAGTATTACAAGAGTTGATCTACCATGAGATCGTAGAGGCTAAAACCCTAGAAGCTAGCCTATGATATGATTGTATATTGTCCTACGGACTAAACCCTCCGGTTTATATAGACATCGGAGGGGGCTAGGGTTACACAAAGTCGGTTACAAGGGAGGAAATCTTCATATCCGTATTGCCAAGCTTGCCTTCCACACCAAGGAGAGTCCCATCCGGACACAGGACGAAGTCTTCAATCTTGTAACTTCATAGTCCAACAGTCCGGCCAAAGGATATAGTCCGGCTGTCCGGAGACCCCCTAATGCAGGACTCCCTCAGCGAGTGTGGAATAATGGTGGATCGGTGTGCGTAATTGTCCTAGGCAATTGTTAACAAGACCGGTAATCACTATTGCAGCTTCATATGAGGGAGAGGCATATGCTAACATACTTTCTCTACTTGGATCATATGCACTTATGATTGGAACTCTAGCAAGCATCCGCAACTACTAAAGATCATTAAGGTAAAACCCAACCATAGCATTAAAGCATCAAGTCCTCTTTATTCCCATACGCAACAACCCCCTTACCCGGGTTTGTGTTTCAGTCACTCACCAACCACTATAAGAGAATCATGAACGTATTGCAACACCCTACAACGGGAATCCCTCACGCTTGCGCGACACGGAGGGCACCATAGGACAGCACCAAAGTAAAAGATACAACTCATACCAATCTAGATCATCAATCAACCCAAAGACAAAAGATATCTACTCAAAACATCATAGGATGGCAACACATCATTAGATCATAATATGTGGCATAAAGAACCATGTTCAAGTAGGGATTATAGCGGGGCGCGGGAGAGTGGACCGGGTAAAAGAGATGAGGATGGTGATAATGATGGTGATGCTGATGAAGACGATCACCGCGGCGATGATTCCCCTCCCGATGGCACTCCGATGCCACCGAGAGAGAGGAGGACAGGTTCTCCCCCTTGTGCTTCCTCCTCCATGGCCTCCCCCTGGATGGGGAGAGGTTCTCCCTCTGGTCCTGGGCCTTCATGATGATAATGGCCCCTCTGGGATTCTCCTCCATGCCCTCTGGTGATGATGGCCCCCTCCGGCATGGTGCCGGAGAGGGCCTAGATTGGTTTTTGGTGGCAACGGAGGCTTCTAGCGGCGGAACTCCCAATCTAGGTTAATTTTCGGAGGTTTCTGTATTTATAGGAGAAGTTGGCATTGATTTCACGTCAGGGGCGCCCTCGGGGAGTCCATGAGGCAGGGGGGCGCGCCCTAGGGGGGTGGGCGCGCCCCCCACCCTCATGGGGCCCGCGTGACTCCCCTCTGGTGGATTATCATTCCAGTATTGTTCATATTTTAGAGAAAAAATCTCCGTTGATTTTCATCGCATTCCGAGAACTTTTATTTCTGCACAAAAACAACACCATGGTAGTTGTGCTGAAAACAACGTCAGTCCGGGTTAGTTCTAATCAAATCATACCAAAATCATATAAAAATATTGTAAACATGGCATGAATACTTCATAAATTATAGATACGTTGGAGACGTATCAGCATCCCCAAGCTTAATTCCTGCTCGTCCTCGAGTAGGTAAATGATAAAAGAAATAATTTATGTAGTGTGAATGCTAGAAAGTGCATAAGTTTCATCAATGATAGCTCCAAGCACTTTTTCTAGCATCATTATATATCATATCAGTAGCTCATCTTCATAAAAAAATTCATGATCAAGAAACAAGCTATTCACATGTTAAAGTATAGATCATAAACTTTCTTGAAACTAACAAACTATATTCTTAGTCATCAAACAATTGCAATTCATCTTATTTTCAGGAAGGGTCTATGTCAGAGCTTTGATTTAGCAAACTCCACATACTCAACTATCATTTAATCTTCACAATTGCTAACACTCATGTGATATTTATGGGTTCAAAGTTAGGGGCTTATAGATTCGCCTCCCAACCTTTTACCTCAAGGGTAATGTCAACAATAATCGTTCATGATAACTTACATCCAATTGGATATATATATATATATATATATATATATCAGAATCTTTCCAACACAATGTGCTTGCCAAAGGATAAAATGTAAAAAGGCAAGGTGAAGATCACCATGACTCTTGCATAAGGTAGAAGATAAAAGTAAAAGATAGGTCCTTCACAGAGGGTAGCAGAGGTTGTCATACGCTTTTATGGTTGGATGCACAAAATCTTAATGCAAAAGAACGTCACTTTCTTTTGCCACTTGTGATATAGACCTTTATTATGCAGTCCGTCGCTTTTATTTCTTCCACATCACAAGATCGTATAAAGCTTATTTTCTCCACATTAGTAGATCATACATATTTAGAGGGCAATTTTTATTGCATGCACCGATGACAACTTACGTGGAGGATCTTACTCAATCCATAGGTAGGTATGGTGGACTCTCATGGAAAAACTGGTTTAAGGAATGTTTGGAAGCACAAGTAGTATCTCTACTTGGTGCAAAGATTTTGGCTAGCATGAGGGGAAAAGCAAGCTCAACAAGTTGGATGATCCAAGACAATATACTTTATTTCGGATATAAGAAAACATAACACACATCAACCTTTTAGCATGTCATATTTTAATGAGTGCTCACAATTACAAAATATTTCCAAGAGAGTATATTTATATGTGAAATCTCTCTTCCTTCAATATTCTTTTATGAATTGTTCAAGTGACCAATTCTACATTTGCTAACTTTCAATAAGTTTACTACCTATACTTATTCTGTGTGAAGTCATTACTCCCCATGGTATAAGCATATGAAACATATATAAATTCAGATTTATGATATTCAATTATTCAACCATTTACTCATAGGATACATGTGAAGCACGTGAGTAATGACAAACTACTCCAAAAGATAATAGTGAAGGACACTGAGTAGTCAAATGATTAACTAGCCATGGGAGGAGTCTTTTTCATTTAATAATTCAGATCCAATGATTTTATTCAAACAGCAAGTAAAATTGAAAATACACTCCAAGCAAAACACATATCATGTGACGAATAAAAATATAGCTCTGAGTAAGGTATACCGATAGTTTTGAAGACAAAAGAGGGTATGCCTTCCGGGGCATCCCCAAGCTTAGGGTCTTTCCACTCCTTATTCTCCTCATATTGATATCTCACCAAAATCTTGAAAACATCAATCACACAAAACTTAACGGAACTTCGTGAGATAGGTTAGTATGATAAAGAGTAAACCATTCACTTTGGTACTGTCAAAGAAAAGGTTCATAATTGTTATCACACAATGCCTACTGCACCATATTATTTCTACAATTTATATTGAGAAATATAAGCCATAGAAACTAGAAAACAAGCAAACTGTGCAATGAAAACAGAATATGTCAGAAACAGAATAGTCTGTAATGATCTAAACACCAACCATACTTATGCTACTCCAAAAGTTCTGAAATAAATTGGTGGACGTGAGGAATTTGTCTATTAATCTTCTGAAAAAATAATCAACTCAATCACACTCTTCTGTAAAAAATGGCAGCTAATCTCGTGAGCCCAAAGTTTCTGTTTTTTACAGCAAGATCACATTAACTTTCACCCAAGTCTTCCCAAAGGTCTTACTTGGCACTTTATTGAAACAAAAGCTATAATACATGATTAATACAGTATATTAATCATGAGAACACACAAAAACAGTAAGGGTAAATATTGGGTTGTCTCCCAACAAGCGCTTTTCTTTAATGCCTTTTAGCTAGGCATGATGATTTCAATGATGCTCACATAAAAGATAAATATTGAAACATAAAGAGAGCATCATGAAGAATATTACTAGCACATTTAAACCTAACCCACTTCCATTGTCTATGGATTTTATGATCACACAATTTATGGGAACGAGAATCAACTAGTATAGGAAAGCAAAACAAGTATAACTTCAAAACTTTAAGCACATAGAGAGAAAACTTGATATTATTGCAACTCCTACAAGCATGTATACCTCCCTCATAATAATTTTCATTAGCATCATGAATGAGTTCAACAATATTACCATCACATAAAGCATTCTTTTCATGATCTACGAGCATAGAAATTTTACTACTCTCCACATAAGAAAAATTCTCCTCATTCGGAATAGCGGGATCAGTAGTTCCTAAAGTTGACACTCTTCCAAACCCGCTTTAGATAATAGTATTATTCATACTCCAAAAGATATAAGTGAAGTTCATGGAGCGTTCTACAATTAATATAGACTAACCAATATCCAAGCTCAAAATATATAAGTGAAGCACACGAAGCATTCTTTAAAACCATACTCAAAAGATTTAAGTGAAGCTCAAAGAGCAATTATATAGGATCATACTTAGAAGATATAAGTGAAGCACATGAAGTATTCTATAAATTTATGAAGGTACATATCATACTAGCATGGTTCTTAAAAAAAATAAAAACACAAAGGACTCAAATCATGTGAAGGAAACAAAAACCGAGGTATACCGATATTTGTTGAAGAAGAAAGATGGGATGCCAACCGGGGCATCCGCTTAGATGCTTGAGTATCCTCTGAAATATTTACTTGGGGTGCCTCATCCCCAAGCTTGAACTCTTGCCTCTCTTTATTCTTCTCATATTGATAGCTCATCGATCTTCGAACACTTCATCCACACAAAACTTTAGCAAAAAATTTGTGAGATCCGTTAGTATAATAAAGCAAATCACTACCTTTAGGTAATGTTTAAAACTCATTCTAATTTCATATTAGAACTATATCTACTGTATTCCAACTTCCCTATGGTTCATACCCTCCGGTACTAGCCATAGATGCATCAAAATAAGCAAACAACACATGAAAAACAGAATCTGTCTAAAACAGGATAGTCTGTAGTAATCTGGAGGTTTAGTAAACTTCTGTAACTACAAAAATTATGAAATAAATTTGACAATTTGAAAAATTTATACAGAAGTAATTTTCAAAACGTTTCAGACCCATTTGACTTTCCAGTAAAAAATATAAAATCATGCACTACAGCCAAAGTTTCTGTTTTTTGTTCTGCACATAGTAAATAAGCAATCTAATCATCCTAAAACCAAAGCTTGGCACATTAATTTTATAATACAACGGATATATATATATATACATATATATAAGGGAAAATTAATTATAGAGAAACTTCCATGAAAAAGTCTACATTGTTTCCGCGAGCATGAACACGAGTGCTCAAGGTCGACCCTCACTTCTTCAATGCATAACTTTCCAATCACTTCTCTTTTTGAAAAACTTTTTAGGTATGAGAGGCAAGTAAATTTTTTTGTATTTTCATTCTTTTAAATTGTTTTGTATGTTTCACCCAAAACTAAACATAAACCAAAAAGGAAAAACAAAATCTACTTAGTGAAGAAAGCAAACAAGCACACACGAGAATATCAACCCCACACTATTGCTCCCCGACAACGGCGCCAAAAAAGAGCTTGATAATCCCCAAGTGCAGGGAATCATCGTAGCAATTTGCAAAGGTGGAAGTGATAAGTATGGAGTGTCGAACCCACAAGGAGCTAAAGGTAAGATCAATACTCTCTCAAGCCCTATCTGCCACTGATACGACTCTACGTACACCGAACATTTGCTTCCAACTAGAAACGAGAAATAAAACTACGTTGTGGGTATGAAGTGGATAACTTTGTATGATATCGGAGAGCTAAAATACAAAAGTAGGTGCTGTTATCATAAAGTTAGAATATATTACTAAATATTATAAATAGCGAGTGTGGAATAATGGTGGATCGGTGTGCGGAATTGTCCTAGGCAATTGTTAACAAGACCGACAATCACTATTGCAACTTCATATGAGGGAGAGGCATAAGCTAACATACTTCTCTACTTATATCATATGCACTTATGATTGGAACTCTAGCAAGCATCCGCAATTACTAAAGATCATTAAGGTAAAACCCAACCATAGCATTAAAGCATCAAGTCCTCTTTATTCCCATATGCAACAACCCCCTTACTCGGGTTTGTGTTTCAGTCACTCACCAACCCACTATAAGCGAATCATGAACGTATCGCAACACCCTACAGCGGGAATCCCTCACGCTTGCGCGACACGGAGGGCACCATAGGACAGCACCAAAGCAAAACATACAACCCATACCAATCTAGATCATCAACCAACCCAAAGACAAAGGATATCTACTCAAAACATCATAGGATGGAAACAAATCATTGGATCATAATATGTGGCATAAAGCACCATGTTCAAGTAGGGATTACAGCGGGGTGCGGGAGAGTGGACCGCGTAAAAGAGATGAGGATGGTGATGATGATGGTGATGTTGATGAAGACGATCACCGCGGCGATGATTCCCATCCCGATGGCACTCCGATGCCACTGAGAGATAGGAGGAGAGGTTCTCCTCCTTGTGCTTCCTCCTCCATGGCCTCCCCCCTGGATGGGGAGAGGTTCTCCCTCTGGTCCTTGGCCTTTATGACGATAATGGCCCCTCCGGGATTCTCCTCCATGCACTCCGGTGATGATGGCCCCCTCCGGCAGGGTGCCGGAGAGGGCCTAGATTGGTTTTCGGTGGCTACGGAGGCTTCTGGTGGCAGAACTCCCGGTCTAGGTTAATTTTCGGAGGTTTCTTTATTTCATGCCTAGCTAAAAGGCATTGAAATCATCATGCCTAGCTAAAAGGCATTAAAGAAAAGCGCTTGTTGGGAGACAACCCAATATTTACCCTTACTGTTTTTGTGTGTTCTCATGATTAAGCTACCGTATTAATCATGTATTATAGCTTTTGTTTCAATAAAGTGCCAAGTAAGACCTTTGGGAAGACTTGGGTGAAAGTTAATGTGATCTTGCTGTAAAAAATAGAAACTTTGCGCTCACGAGATTAGCTGCCATTTTTTTACAGAAGAGTGTGATTGAGTTGATTATTTTTTAAGAAGATTAATAGACAAATTCCTCACGCCCAACAATTTATTTCAGAATTTTTGGAGTGGTAGAAGTATGGTTGGTGTTCAGATCATTACAGACTGTTCTGTTTCTGACAGATTCTGTTTTCATTGCATAGTTTGCTTGTTTTCTAGTTTCTATGGCTTATATTTATCAATATAAATTGTAGAAATGATATTGTGCAGTAGGCATTGTGTGAGAACAATTATGAACCTTGTCTTTGACAGTACCAAAGTGAATGGTTTGCTCTTTATCATACTAACCTATCTCATGAAGTTCCGCTAAGTTTTGTGTGATTGAAGTTTTCAAGCTTTTGGTGAGATATCGATATGAGGAGAATAAGGAGTGGAAAGACCCTAAGCTTGTGGATGCCCAAGGAACCCCAAGGTAATATTCAAGCAAGACTCAAGCTCCTAAGCTTGGGGATGCCCCGGAAGGCATCCCCTCTTCCGTCTTCAAACTATCGGTATACCTTACTCGGAGCTATATTTTTATTCGTCACACGATATGTGTTTTGCTTGGAGCGTATTTTCAATTTTACTTGCTGTTTGAATAAAATCATTGGATCTGAATTATTAAATGAAAAAGACTCCTCCCATGGCTAGTTAATTATTTGACTACTAAGTGTCCTTCACTATTATCTTTTGGAGTAGTTTGTCATTTCCTCACGTGCTTCATGTATATCCTATGAGTAAATGGTTGAATAATTGAATATCATAAATCTGAATTTATATATGATTCATATGCTTATACCATGGGGAGTAATGACTTCACACAGAGTAAGTATAGGTACCGAACTTATTGAAAGTTAGCAAACGTAGAATTGGTCACTTGAACAATTCATAAAAGAATATTGAAGGAAGAGAGATTTCACATATAAATATACTATCTTGGACATCTTTTGTAATTGTGAGCACTCATTAAAATTTGACATGCTAAAAGGTTGATGTCGGACAAGGAAGACAACGTAATGGGTTATGTTTTCTTATATCCGAAATAAAGTATATTGTCTTGGATCATCCAACTTGTTGAGCTTGCTTTTCCCCTCATGCTAGCCAAATTCTTTGCACCAAGTAGAGATACTACTTGTGCTTCCAAACATTCCTTAAACCAGTTTTTCCATGAGAGTCCACCATACCTACCTATGGATTGAGTAAGATCCTCCAAGTATGAACTACTAAAAATAAGCTTTAAAAATTGCAATAAAAATTGCCCTCTAAATATGTATGATCTACTAATGTGGAGAAAATAAGCTTTATATGATCTTGTGATGTGGAAGAAATAAAAGCGACGGACTGCATAATAAAGGTCTATATCACAAGTGGCCAAATAAAGTGACATTCTTTTGCATTAAGATTTTGTGCATCCAACCATAAAAGCGCATGACAACCTCTGCTTCCCTCTACGAAGGGCCTATCTTTTAATTTTATCTTCTACCTTATGCAAGAGTCATGTCGATCTTCACCTTTCCTTTTTACATTTTATCCTTTGGCAAGCACATTGTGTTGGAAGGATCCTGATATATATATCCAATTGGATGTAAGTTACCATGAACTATTATTGTTGACATTACCCTTGATGTAAAAGGTTGGGAGGCAAATCTATAAGCCCCTATCTTTCTCTGTGTCTGATTAAAACTTTGAACCCATAAATATCACGTGAGTGTTAGCAATTGTGAAAGATTAAATGATAGTTGAGTATGTGGAGTTTGCTAAATCAAAGATCTGACATAGACCCTACCTGAAAATAAGATGAATTGCAATTGTTTGATGACTGAGAATATAGTTTGTTAGTTTCAAGAAAGTTTATGATCTATACTTTAACATGTGAATAGCTTGTTACTTGATCATGAAAAGTTTTATGAAAATGAGCTACTGTTATGATACTTAATGATGCTAGAAAAAGTGCTTGGAGCTATCATTGATGAAACTTATGCACTTGCTAGCATTCACACTACATAAATTATTTCTTTTATCATTTACCTACTCGAGGATGAGCAGGAATTAAGCTTGGGGATGCTGATATGTCTCCAACTATCTATAATTTATGAAGTATTCATGCTATTATATTATCAACCTTGGATTTTTTATATGCATTTATATGCTATTTTATATGATTTCTGGGACTAACCTATTAACCTAGAGCCCAGTGCCAGTTTTTGTTTTTTCCTTGTTTTTGAGTTTTGCCGAAAAGGAATACCAAACGGAGTCCAAATGATGTGCCATTTTTTGATGATTTTTTATGGACCAAAAGAAGACCCCGGAGTAAAAGAGTTGGGCCAAAAGAGTCCCGAGCCGTCCACGAGGGTGGGTGGCGCGCCCACCCACGGGCGCGTGGGCATGCCTCGTGGACGACTCGGGCACCTTCTTAACGTGAGACCGACGCCAAAAATTCCTATAAATATATAAACCTCCAGAAATTAACCTAGATCGGGAGTTCCGCTGCCAGAAGCCTCCGTAGCCACCGAAAACCAATTTAGGCCCTCTCTGGCACCCTGCCAGAGGGGGCCATCATCACCGGAAGGCATGGAGGAGGATCCCGAAGGGGCCATTATCGTCATGAAGGCCAAGGACCAGAGGAAGAACCTCTCCCCATCCAGGGGGAGGCCATGGAGGAGGAAGCACAAGGGGGAGAACCTCTCCTCCTCTCTCTCCGTGGCACCGGAGTGCCCTCGGGAGGGGAATCATCGCCGTGGTGATCGTCTTCATCAACATCACCTTCATCATCACCAACCTCATCTCTTTTACACGGTCCACTCTCGCGCACCCCGCTGTAATCCCTACCTGAACATGGTGCTTTATGCCACATATTATGATCCAGTGATGTGTTGCCATCCTATGATGTTTTGAGTAGATATCCTTTGTCTTTGGGTTGATTGATGATCTAGATTGGTACGAGTTGTATGTTTTATTTTGATGCTGTCCTATGGTGCCCTTCGTGTCGCGCAAGCATGATGGATTCCCGCTGTCGGGTGTTGCAATACGTTCACGATTCGCTTATAGTGGGTTGGTGAGTGACTGAAACACAAACCCGAGTAAGGGGGTTGTTGCGTATGGGAATAAATAGGACTTGATGCTTTAAGGTTGGGTTTTACCTTAATGATCTTTAGTAGTTGCGAATGCTTGCTAGAGTTCCAATAATAAGTGCATATAATCCAAGAAGAGAAAGTATGTTAGCTTATGCCTCTCCCTCATATGAAATCGCATTGACGACTATTGGTCTTGTAAACAATTGCCTAGGACAATTCCGCACACTGATCCACCATTATTCCACACTCGCTATTTATAATATTTAGTAATATATTCTAACTTTATGATAACATCACCTACTTTCATATTTTAGCTCTCCGATATCATGCAAAGTTATCCACTTCATACCCACAACATAGTTTTATTTCTCGTTGCTAGTTGGAAGCAAACGTTCGGTGTACGTAGAGTCGTATCAGTGGCAGATATGACTTGAGAGAATATTGATCTTACCTTTAGCTCCTTGTGGGTTCGACACTCCATACTTATCACTTACACCTTTGGGAATTGCTATGATGATTCCCTAAACTTGGGGATTATCATCCACGTACCCTCGTAGACCGTAAGCGGAAGCGTTATGACAACGTCGTTGATGTAGTCGTACGTCTTCACGATCGACAGATCCTAGTACTGAAAGTACGGTACCTCCGCGATCTGCACACGTTCAGCTCGGTGACATCCCACGAACTCTCGATCCAACTGAGTGTTGAGGGAGAGCTTCGTCAGCACGACGGCGTGATGACGGTGATGATGATGCTACCGTCGCAGGGCTTCGCCTAAGCACTAAGATGATATGACCGAGGTGGGTTATGGTGGAGGGGGCACCACACACGGCTAACAGATCAATGATCAACTTGTGTGTCGATGGGTTGCCCCCTCCCCGTATATAAAGGAGTTGAGGAGGGGGAGGGCCGGCCCTCTATGGCACGCCATAGGGGAGTCCTACTCCCATCGGGAGTAGGATTCCCCCATTCCAAGTAGCAGGAGTAGGAAAGAAGGAAGGAGAGGAGAGGGGAAAGGAAAGGGGAGCCCACCCAATTTGGATTGGGCTAGTGAGGCACGCCTCCCACCTTTTCCCATCCTCTCCTCTATTCCACTAAGGCCCAATAAGGCCCATATACTCCCCGGGGGGTTCCAGTAACCTCCTGATACTCCGGAAAATGCCCGAACTCATCCAGAACCATTCCGATGTCCAAACATAGGCTTCCTGTATATCGATCTTTACGTCTCGACCATTTCGAGACTCCTCGTCATGTCCGTGATTAAATCTGGGACACCAAACTACCTTCGGTACATCAAAACATATAAACTCATAATACCGATCGTCACCGAACTTTAAGCAGGCGGACCCTACAGGTTCGAGAACTATGTATACAAGACCGAGACATGTCTCTGGTCAATAAGCAATAGCAGAACCTGGATGTTCATATTGGATCCCAAATATTTTACGAAGATCTTTATTGGTCAAACCGCATAACAATATACGTTGTTCCCTTTGTCATCGGTATGTTACTTGCCCGAGATTCGATCGTCGGTATCTCAGTACCTAGTTCAATCTCGTTACCGACAAGTCTCTTTACTCATTCCGTAATGCATCATCCCGCAACTAACTCATTAGTCACATTGCTTGCAAGGCTTATATTGATGCGCATTACCGAGAGGGCCGAGAGATACCTCCCCAACAATCGGAGTGACAAATCCTAATCTCGATCTATGTCAACTCAACAAACACCATCGAAGACACCTATAGAGCACCTTTATAATCACCTAGTTATGTTGTGATGTTTGGTAGCACACAAAGTGTTCCTCCGGTATTCGGGAGTTGCATGATCTCATAGTCATAGGAACATGTATAAGTTATGGAGAAAGCAATAGCAACAAACTAAATGTTCATCGTGCTAAGCTAATGGATGGGTAAAGTCAATCACATCATTCTCTAATGATGTGATCCCATTAATCAAATGACAACTCATGTCTATGGTTAGGAAACATAAACGCCATTGATTCAACGAGCTAGTCAAGTAGAGGCATACTAGTGACATTCTGTTTGTCTATGTATTCACATATGTACTAAGTTTCCGGTTAATACAATTCTAGCATGAATAATAAACATTTATCATGATATAAGGAAATATAAATAACAACTTTATTATTGCCTCTAGGGCATATTACCTTCAGCTGCAACCAGCCGGCGCCGTAGGCAGCGCTCCTCATGGCTATCGACCCACCGACGGCGGCTACGATGCCTGGCTCGCCCGCATCACCGAGCTCATCAATGTTGCCGGGGGCGTCCAGCCCCTTCGCACCATCTGACCCCTCTATCGTCGCGTGGTACGTGGGCAAGGCAGGACACGCCTCCTCCACCTCCTCCGTGCAACAACGACAGGGTGCGCCATCGCCACGCAAGCGCGCCAAAGCCCTCTCATGGCTCATCACCGTCACATGGCAGTGATCCAAGATGCCACATCGTCAAGCGCGCGCCACATGATGCACGCGTCCTCCTGGAGTCGTAGCACGACCGCCAGAACCGCACCATCAAGGACGTCGCCGTGGCCGGTCGCCAGAACCGTGACGCCCTCGCTTGTGGCATCGTCTCCTATAGTAGGGGCTGCCTTACTCTCACGCATGAGCTGCGCCGCATGGTGTGGCCCACGGAGTTCAAGCCAGAGCTGCCGCCTAGCTTCGACGACAGCACCAACCCATGGAGTTCCTACAGCTCTACGCCATGCAGGGGCGAACCCAGGACAAAAATGACCCGGTGTCCACATGTACATCACATATGCATAGGAATATACAATGCTATACATAAAAATAACATACTTAGGGTGCGTTTGGTTACAATGTATTTCAAGAATACTATTTTGACAAACTACCGTTTCAAATACTTTGAGATGTTTGCCTCTAGTTAAGATTGCAGTATTTCCCCACAAAAACAATCAGTGCAATTTCTTGTAGTCAAATACATTACTACAGCAAAAATACATTAGTGCATTATTATTTTTTGCTTTCAAATACTACAAAAATACTTTAAAAAATTGCAGTATTTGAAAGTATCCACAAAACTATGGTATTTTTGCTGTATGAAAAAATAAGATCAGGACCTCTATTTTAAAAACCGAGGAAAACAACAAAGGACACTAGTGGTGGTCAAATACAATACTACATAGTATGTTGCTTGCCAAACACGGCATCATTTTCGCAGTAGTTTTAGAAACTGATGGTTTCATAAGCTAAAATATTCATTGTCATCATGGGGTTAAAAACTGTAGTCTGAAACAAATTACTCCCAAACAGAGCCTTAGCAATTACTAGCTGATTATATGAAGTTAAATAATAGTAAAGCATAAAAACTCCAAACAATGGAAACAAGGATGATCGGCAAAAATGATAAGCACTCCCAAAATTTGGAAATTCACAATAATTCAATTCTCAAACAAATTCGTAGCGGCATACATATTGAAAAATCCCGGTAATCCTATTCTCAAATACACGTGCATAGGTCCCAAAAAAACGCAGTAATCCAATATGTAATTGTAACATCCTTAAGATTTGAAGCCCTAGTTCGGTGTTTGAGAAACAAAAATTATGAGAAATAGAGATACGCACTTGAAATAGATCGAGGGGTTCTCTTGCCGTACCTTTTTCTTTCCGGTGACCTGGGCGAGTCACGGAGTCAGGCGGGGCGACACTGGTGCGCCGTGATGTTTCGATGGCGAGCAGAGAGGTGGGCGGCGATAGGGCTAGCGTGAGCTTTCTGAGGAAATCAAGGCGAAGATGTGAGAAACCAGCAGGCTGGAGGCCCACGTACACAAACCAAACCAGATCGATCAAACTCTATCTTGTCGTGTGCCTGGGCTATTAGATGAGCTTTGCTCGTGTTGAGAAATAAAAATATATGATCAATTGTAAGGGAGGGATGCCTCCCAGGAGGTGTCTGTTGGGGAAGAGGTGTCTCCCCAACACACCCCTTCAGCCTGTATATAAGTGGGTCTCCCACATTGCAATAAACTAAGAAAAATCATTTGTGTCTCTCCTTTTTCTCCTTTACTTTGATATTACAACACATTATCACCACGTAGTCTCTGCCTAGAGAGTAATTCGGCCAAGAAAACAGTGGTTACACGCAATGGAGAAGCGCACTTCCGTGCGAGACAAAGCAGTTACCATCACGACGATGAGGCACGAGATCCAGATGGCCATCGCGACGGCGGCAACAGCACGTGATGTAACAGTTGGCTGCGCAGGCACATGCAGCGGCAGCACCATGGAGCATGCATGCATCCGTGTATAGGAGATTAATCATAGAGTGTTAATTTCGTTTCGCTGGCTCTGGCCGGTGTCCATCGACTAACTTTACCGGTGTCATAGGAGTATATGTGCCTTATATAGTACATAACGAGAAATTTTACCCGGTGTCCTGTGACACCGGCAACGACCATGTGGGTCCGCCCGTGACGCCATGAGCATTCAGGCTGCAGAAGGCGACGACCTTGTCATGGCGAACTGGTTCCCCATGGCCCTTAAGGACGTCGTGCGCTCCTAGCTAATGATTCTTCTAACGACCCACAAGTATAGGGGATCAATCGAAGTCCTTTTGATAAGTAAGCGTGTCGAACTCAATGAGGAGCAGAAGGAAATGACAAGCGGTATTCAGCAAGGTAATTCTGCAAGCACTGAAATTGTCGGTAACAAGTAGTTTGATAGTAACATAATTTGTAACGAGCAAGTAATTTCAATGATAAATAAAGTGCAACAAGGTATCCCAATCCTTCTTGTAGCAAAGGACATGCCAAAACAATCTCTTATAATAAGCAAAGCGTTCTTGAGGGCACACGGGAATTTCATCTAGTCACTTTCATCATGTTAGTTCGATTAGCATTCGCTACTTTGATAATTTGATATGTGGGTGGACTGGTGCTTGGGTGTTGTTCTTACTTGAACAAGCCCCCCACTTATGATTAACCCCCTCACAAGCATCTGCAACTATGAAAGAAGAATTAAGATAATAATCTAACCATAGCATTAAACATATGGATCCAAATCAGTCCCTTACGGAGTAGCGCATAAACTAGGGTTTAAGCTTCTTTCACTCTAGGAACCCATCATCTAATAACTACTCCACAATGCATTCCCTCATGCACAAAGATGGTGAAGTGTCATGTGGTCGACGTTCACATAACACCACTAAGGGAATCACAACATACATATCATCAAAATATCGAACGAATACCGAATTCACATGATTACTTGCAACATGACTTTTCCCATGGCCTCAAGAACAAGGACAACTACTCACAAATAATATTCATGTTCAAGATCATAAGGATGTTAAATAGCATAATGGATCTAAACAAATAATCTTCCACCAAATAAACCATATAGCATCAACTACAAGATGTAATCAACACTACTAGTCACCCACAGGTACCAATCTGAGGTTCCAGTACAAAGATTGAACACAAGAGCACTACAAAAAAAAGACACATCCGTGACATTTTGGGCCGAACGAATTTTTTTCCTGTCATACATATGACACTTCTATGACGATAATTGTGACAAAACCCGGTATCATCATAGATGTGGTGGGCTCCTACTTCTATGACAAAAAATCATGACAGAAAATGGGCTTTTTGTCCTGGGCGGGCTGGAGACGCACCTGCATGACATTCTTTGGGCCGTCCATGACGGAAAACCCATGGTAGAAGCGAGGGGAAGGAAAATTTTGGGGAGTTCCCGGTTATGGTGGGAGGTCGGCGGCCGAGCGATGCGCGTTTCTCTCGTACACGTACGCGCGTGTGTGCGAGGCATTGGCTCTAACTGAACCCGAGCGAGGCGTTGGGCTCTAACTGAACTCGAGCGATTGCACTGCAGGCCACGCGTTACTGAACCCGAGCGATCGATCGTTGGCTGTTAACTGAACCCGATCGAGCGATTCCTTCGCTACTGCTGCTAATTGAAGCCGATCGATGGTGCCTCTGGATGAACAGTGAGCGTTGTGGGGGGGGGTGGATGAACAGTTCCTAGTGGGGGTGGGTGAACGTGACCCCGTGGTGTTGCCTCTGGATG
This sequence comes from Triticum aestivum, assembly GCF_018294505.1. Lineage (NCBI taxonomy): Eukaryota > Viridiplantae > Streptophyta > Magnoliopsida > Poales > Poaceae > Triticum > Triticum aestivum. The sequence goes on from NC_057806.1 coordinate 187,262,798, forward strand.
AACAGGACCCCAATCGATTGAGCCGGTTGGGGCTGGATGAACAGGACCCCGTGGAGGGCTGGATGAACAGTAGACGGTGGAGGGCAGGATGAAAAGTAGACGGTGGAGGGCAGGATGAACAGTAGCCCGTGGAGGGGTGGTTGAACAGGAGCCCGTGGAGAGGGCTGGTTGAACAGTAGCCTGTGGAGTAGCGCGCGGTGGAGGCTGGATGAACAGGGGCCTACGGATGAACAGTCGCAGGTGGAGGCTGGAGGAGGTCGACGGTGGATGAACAGTAGCTCGTGGAGGCTGCAGGGGGTCGACGGTGGAGATGAACAGTATCCCGTGGAGTCCCGTTTTGCGGTACGCCACACCCCTCCCGATGAACAGGACCCCCGTTTCGACCTAGCGCTCCAACACAAGTCCGTTTCGTCCGTTTTGCGGTACGCCACACCCCTCCCGATCAACAGGACCCCCGTTTCAACCGTAGGACGTCCGTTTCCTCCGTTTTGCGGTATGCCAGACTCCTCCCGATGAACAGGATCCCGTTTCGAACATGGCCGGTCGAACACAAGGCCGTTTCCTCCGTTCTGCGGTACGCCAGGCCTCGTTTCCATCGCCTGTTCCATCCAAGCCCTCCCGATGAACACGACGCATTCCGTTGCCTCCCCATGAACACGACGCATTCCGTTGCCTCCCCATGAACACGACGACGACGTTGTATCTCCATTCCGACCGAGCAATGTACACGAGCCCTGGCCGTACGTATGCGCGAGTAGGCGTTCGAGACCCCGCCCGTATGTACACATATGTGGCCGTATTTTCTTTCTTGCACCCTGGCCGCTGTACGTACGTGTAAATGCTACGTGCGCACCTCTACTACGACACGTGTGCGCCTCTACTACGACATGTGCACGCCTCTACATCGACCAGTATGTACGTACACGTTCGTGACCAGAATGACAACGCTATGTACGCTTCGACCAGGTGGGTCCCAACTGTCAGGCACTTCCTTGCCTGCGAAGATGTAGCTGGTGGGTCCCAGCAGTCAGGGGGCGAATCGTTTTTTTTGCCCAGACGCACTTCCTTGCGCGCGAAGATGTAGCTGGTGGGTCCCAGCAGTCAGGGGGAAACGTTTTTTTTCACAAAATACAGTGGCCCGTCCGGTGGGTCCCAGCTGTTAGGTGGAGGAATCATTATTTTCCGCATAATAAGGAGGCACTTCCTTGCTCCGGCCGTGGACCCAGCTGTCAGCCTCTCCATGTACAGTCCATGTCCGATGGAAGTCGTTCCTTGACCACGTTGACCATGCCGCGCCGGGAGCACCAGGGCGGTGGACGACGGCGAGGCCTAGGAAGGGGACGACACGGAGGCAGGGAAGACTCGGCAGTTGTTTCCCACGCGGGGGGGAGTATGACTGTATGAGGGTTTACTAGTTCGTCTGCCATCACCCGAGAATAACAGCAGGTGTGGATGAGTAGAGAGATGGCTAGGCCAGCGATGGGAGTACGGTCGGGCGGTGAGGCCTGTGCAGCAGCACAGCCGGCCACGAGGAGGAGGGAGCAGGCAGTCCCGCCGGCGCTTGTTTGAGCGGCTGGAGCAGGGAGAGCAGAGATTGAAGAAGCACGACGGCCGTTGGATGGACATCCAACAGTTAGTGCTTGTGCGTCAACCTTTTTTTAGGAAAGCCTCAAATCTATGGAAAACTGCATACAGCCCATCTGCAATTATTTCTTATAATTTACAACCCATTTGCTAATTCTTAAGGTTTTTTTGGAGCCCATATTCTTTTTGTTAGCATTACAGCCCATATTGTGGCAACGGTTAAAAAATTATACAAAATTTTGCATATTTCGGTGCGGTCTGAACTGTTTTTAATCCCGAAATTTCGACTCACATTCAAACTGATTTGAAAAATACATTTATATCAATATAAAATCCAACAAATTCTCCACGCATAAAAATTAATGTAATTTAAAATCTTGAAATGAAAAAAAAGATATTTGAAACTAATTGCCGGTTTGATGTGTTTTAAAAATGTACAACCCATTGCTCATTACTAATGGGCCATTTTCTTGGCCATCCGAATGAAAGCTCTCCTCGTCTTGAAAGATTTGTAGCCTGATACGTCTCCGTCGTATCTACTTTTCCAAACACTTTTGCCCTTGTTTTGCACTCTAACTTGTATGATTTGAATAGAACTAACCCGGACTGACGCTGTTTTCAACAGAATTGCCATGATGTTATTTTATGTGCAGAAAACAAATATTCTCGGAATGATGTGAAACTCCACGGAACATCTTAGAAAAAATAATAAAAAATCCTCGCCAAAGATGAAGACCAGGGGGCCCACACCCTGTCCACGAGGGTGCCCCCCCCCCTCTAGGGCGCGCCCCCTACCTCGTGGGCCCCCTGGATGCCCTCTGATGCCAACTCCAACTCTATATATTTACTTTCGGAGAGAAAAAATCAGAGAGAAGAAATCATCGTGTTTTACGATATGAAGCCGCCGCAAAGCCCTAAAACCTCTCGGGAGGGCTGATCTGGAGTCCGTTCGGTGCTCCGGAGAGGGGGATTCATCATCGTCGTCATCATCAACCATCCTCCATCACCAATTTCATGATGCTCACCGTCGTGCGTGAGTAATTCCATCATAGGCTTGCTGTACGGTGATGGGTTGGATGAGATTTATCATGTAATCGAGTTATTGTTAGGGTTTGATCCCTAGTATCCACTATGTTCTGAGATTGATGTTGCTATGACTTTGCTATGCTTAATGCTTGTCACTAGGGCCCGAGTGCCATGATTTCAGATCTGAACCTATTATGTTTTCATGAATATATGTGAGTTCTTGATCCTATCTGGCAAGTCTATAGTCACCTACTATGTGTTATGACCCGGCAACCCCGAAGTGACAATAATCGGGACCACTCCCGGTGATGATCATAGTTTGAGGAGTTCATGTATTCACTATGTGCTAATGCTTTGTTCCGGTTCTCTATTAAAAGGAGGCCTTAATATCCCTTAGATTCCAATAGGACCCTGCTGCCACGGGAGGGTAGGACAAAAGATGTCATGCAAGTTCTTTTCCATAAGCACATATGACTATATACGGAATACATGCCTACATTACATTGATGAATTGGAGCTAGTTCCGTGTCACCCTATGTTACAACTGTTACATGATGAACCGCATCCAACATAATTATCCATCACTGATCCGGTGCCTATGAGTTTTCCATATACTGGTTTACACTTATTTACTTTCCCGCTGCTACTGTTACAATCACTATAAAATACCAAAATATTACTTTTGCTGCCTTTACTTTTGTTGCCGCTAGCACCACTATCATATTACTTTGCTACTAAACACTTTGTTGCAGATACTAAGTTTCCAGGTGTGGTTGAATTAACAACTCAGCTGCTAATACTTGAGAATATTCTTTGGATCCCCTTGTGTCGAATCAATAAATTTGGGTTGAATACTTTACCCTCGAAAGCTATTGCGATCCCCTATACTTGTGGGTTATCAAGACTAATTTCTGGCGCCGTTGCCGGGGAGCATAGCTCTATTCTTTGAGTCACTTGGGATTTGTATCTGCTGGACACTATGAAGAACTTGAAAGACACTAAGCCAACAATTTATCCCTCAACTACGAGGGGAGGTAAGGAACTGCCATCTAGCTCTGCACTTGAGTCACCTTCTGTTATGAGTAAGCTAGCGACACCTAAACCTGCTTCTGCTATTCGTTCTGATATGTCGCATGTTATTGATGATGCCTCTTCTACTATGCATGATACTTATGATGAAACTGCTTCTATGCCTGATACTACTGTGCCCCTTGGTGAATTTCTTAATGAACAAATTTCTAGGGCTAGAGAAAAAGAAATTATTGAATCTGAATACGATGATGATATTCAATCTTCTACCGCTATTTTAGCTTGCAGGGATAGATATGAGCTTAAGAGGTTATTAGTTAAATGGAACAAAGAATCACTTAGAGATAAAATGAAACCCGACCCTGCTTTTGCTACTTCACCTATTTGTGTTCCTGATAAGGATTATGAATTCTCTGTTGATCCTGATATAATTACTTTGGTTGAATCCGATCCGTTTTATGGCTATGAATCTGAGACTGTTGTGGCACATCTTACTAAGTTAAATGATATAGCCGCCCTATTTACTAATGATGAGAGATTGCGTTACTTTTATATACTCAAAATATTTCCTTTCTCATTAAAGGGTGATGCTAAGATATGGTTTAATTCTTTTGATCATGGTCGTGTGCATAGTCCCCAGATATGATTTATTACTTCTCTACTAAATATTTCCCTGCTCATAAGAAACAAGCTGCTTTGTGGGAAATATACAACTTTGTGCAAATTAAATAAGAGAGTCTCCCACAAGCTTGCGGGAGGCTTCTCAAGTTACTTAATGCTTTGCCTGATCATCCTCTTAAGAAACCCGAAATACTTGATATCTTTTATAATGGACTAACCGATGCTTTCAAAGATTACCTAGATAGTTGTGTTGGTTCTCTTTTCAGGGAAAGAACACCGGACGAAGCTGAAATTCTATTGAATAATATGTTGACAAATGAAAATAATTGGGCACCTCATAAGCCAGCTCCTGCTCCAATTACTGAGGCTATTCCTAAACCAACTCCGAAGAAGAGATGTGTTCTATTTCTCAGTCCCGAAGATATGCAAGAGGCAAAGAAATCTATGAAAGAGAAAAGTATTAAAGCTGAAGACGTTAAGAATTTACCTCCTATTGAAGAAATATATGGTCTTAATTCACCGCCTATTGAAGAAACTTATGATCTCAATTCTTTATTTATTGAAGAACCTCCTGACCCCGATATCCCGACACAGGTAGTAAAGGTAAATTCTCTCTATAGATATGATAAAGCTGAAGTTCCTCCTACTAAAATTGCTAGTCAGTGCTTGGATGAGTTTGATAACTTTATGTTTAAGGAAGACGACTTCAATGCTTATTTTGGTAGACAATTAAAAGAAAATGCTTATATGATTAGACGCTTGGGTGATTATATGGCTAATATTAAAGGTGAACTTAAACTTGTTAGCAAACATGCTTCTATGGTTACCACGCATGTAGAACAAGTGCTTAAAGCTCAAAAAGAAGTGCTTGAGAAATGAATAGTAAGAAAAATGGTTATGCTGTTAGAGTGGCTACTAGAACTGGTAGAATGACTCAGGAACCTTTGTATCCTGAAGGCCACCCTAAGAGAATCGAGCAAGATTCTCAAAGAAATAATATTGATGTTTCTAGTTCTTCTAAAAAGAAGAAAAAGAAAAATGATAGAACTGTGCAAACTTCTAGTGAACCTATTGCTGAACCACCTGATAATCCAAATGATATATCGATGTCTGATGCTGAAACACAATCTGGTAATGAACATGAACCTAATGAAAATATTAATGATGATGTTCATGATGATGCTCAACCTAGTAATGACAATGATGTAGAAATTGAACCTGCTGTTGATCTTGATAACCCACAATCAAAGAATCAACGTTATGATAAAAGATACTTTGTTGCTAGGAAACATGGTAAAGAAAGGGAACCTTGGGTTCAGAAACCCATGCCTTTTCCTCCAAAACCATCCAAGAAAAAGGATGATGAGGAATTTGAGCGCTTTGCTGAAATGATTAGGCCTATCTTTTTGCGTATGCGATTAATTGATGTGCTCAAAACAAATCCTTATGCTAAATATATGAAGGATATCATTACTAATAAAAGAAAGATACCGGAAGCTGAGATTTCCACCATGCTTGCTAATTATACTTTTAAGGGTGGAATACCAAAGAAACTTGGAGATCCCAGAGTACCTACTATACCTTGCTCCATTAAAAGAAATTATATTAAAACTACTTTATGTGATCTTGGAGCTGGTGTTAGCGTTATGCCTCTCTCTTTATATCGTAGACTTGACTTGAATTAGATGACACCTACCGAAATATCTTTGCAAATGGCTGATAAATCAACTGCTATACCTGTCGGTATTTGTGAGGATGTGCCTGTTGTGGTTGCAAACGTTACTATTTTAACGGACTTTGTTATTCTTGATATTCCCGAGGATGATAGTATGTCTATTATTCTTGGAATACCTTTTCTTAATACTGCAGGGGTTGTTATTGATTGCAACAAAGGCAATGTCACTCTTCATGTTAATGGTAATGAGCATACGGTACACTTTCCGAGGAAATAACCTCAAGTTCATAGTATCAACTCCATTGGAAAAATTCCATCGATTATAATTGGAGGTTTTGAATTTCCTCTTCCTACTATCAAAAAGAAATATGATATACTTATTATAGGGGATGTGCATATCCCCGTTGAGGTAACTTAGTGTTATTCGAAATTTCTCTGGTTCCATGATTATCGGAATGAATTTGTTAACAAGACTTGATCAACCTTGTTAGTGGATTCTTTTTGATGAGCATGAGATGGATGAAACTAGAAGCACAAACTTCTGTACCCTCTCTATACTTTCTGTTAATTAGTAGAAATAAAGTAAAAATAGTATTTTTCTGTCTGTTTCCTGGTTTATCCGTGTAATATAAAAATATCCCGAAAATAAAAGTCCTCAGAATGACATGCCAATTTAATATGATTTTTTCGGGAATATTTGAGGATTTACTGTGCAAAAATTACCGTGAGAGGAGCTGCCACCTGGCCACGAGGGTGGTGGGAGCCCCCCCTGTAGGGCGCGCCCCCTGCCTCGTGGGCCCATGGTGGCCCTCCTCCACTTATCCCAGCACCCATCTTCTTCCTCTGTCTCACACAAACCCGAAAAACCAACTCAAGCACGAGTTCCAGCCACTTTTGCTATGATTTTCGATCTCCTTGCTCAAAGCACCTCTCACAAAACTTCTTGGGCAGATTGTTCCTTGGTATGTGACTCATCCATTGGTCCAATTAGTTTTTGTTCTAGTACTTTATTCTTTGCAAATTTGTGCTGCATAGGTGACCATGTTCTTGAGCTTGCATGTCAAATTTATATGGTTCTAAGTAGTTCTAATGCTTGATATAGGCTCTAGGCACTTGTAGGAGTAGTTGCTATCAGTTTTATTGAAGTTGGTTCACTTTTGTTTGAAGTTACTAAAAATTTCAGATTATTTCAGAAAAATAATGAGGAGACTTTTGAGGGGTTCATCGAGCCGAAGCTCAAAGGATAAACAAAATGAAGAAGCTCAGAGGGCCAAATATAATTTGCCTCGTACCGCGGAGATCCGGCCGTGTGAATGGCCTTCTGATAATTTCTTGAGAGAGGCCGAGATTTATGAGGATTTCTATTCATTGATTAAGAATGCTGGCCTCACCGACTTCGTCCGCGACCAACGTCCATAGTATCTCTTACTCACAAATACTTTTGTGCAAAACTTCTACTTTTTCCCTAAAGAGTCACCTCCTTCAGTAGAGTTTCATTTATATGACGTTGTGAAGAAAATGCCATTGTCTGAATTTTGCGCAGTCTGCAACATGCCTCCTGATGGTATCTTAGAGGAACCACCTCGTATAGAGTTGGAACCATTTATTAACCTTATCTCTATGGGAGAAACTAGGAAGGTTTCTGATGCAAGAATCACTAGCATACATTTTCCTGTGTTACGCTATTTTGATTTATTTGCTAGTCGATGCTTGATTGGTCGTGGGAACTGTGGGAACCTTAGTGTTCCTGATATTATTATTCTATTCCATGGTTTATACCGCGACAACACTATCAGTATGGGCGGAATTATTGCTAGGCGGTTGAGTCTGAACCGTACTAAAGGCCCCATCTTTGGAGGCATTTATGCTTCTCACCATGCTGCACACTTTAACATAGCTATTAGGCATTATGAGAAAGAAGAAAAATTGCTGCCTAATGCTTATCTAGACTATAAGAGCATGATAGCTCATGATGTTCTTGTTAAGGACAGGAATGGAGAGCTCAAATATAAGTTATACTTTGATAAACATTATCCTGAAACTATTAGGTTGCCTGCTCCTTCTTTGTTTAATTTTGTAGGACCCTACCTCGTTACGTGGGCTGCCGTCCAAGCTTACAAGAATCCTGCACCAGCCCCGGAACAGGAACCACAAGATGAGCCTCCACGACAATCTGTTTATTCTTGGGATCCAGAGATGACTGTCAGCCAGTGGCAGTCAGAGTCTTCTTCTTCATCATAGTATGATTCCAACTATTCTTCGTTGCAGTACGACCCCAGCTACACCTATGGGTATCCGCCAGGCTATCCCTGGCAATAGACCAACTTAGGCCAAAAGCCTAAGCTTGGAGGAGTACGTATTTCTCACCGACATTATATTTATGTTCACACACACTCATTGCTAGATGTTGGTGCTCATACTCTTTCACTGTAATATCCATGCTAGTTTATTTTATTTTTCCTTCTTTCTTCTTGTGTGTTTGTTAAACCTTAAGAAAAACCAAAAAAATTAGTAGTAATTTATTTTTCTGCTGTAGTAGTAATAATTAAAAAGAAAACCCAAAAAAATTTCGCGTTCTTCTTTTGCTTGTTGGGAGCTTTCCCGTGTAAATAGTTTTATTTCTTTTCTTTTCTTTGGGGGTCAGTAGGAGAAGACCATAATTAAATTGTTGAAGTGGCTCTTATATGCATTATTGTTGATTTAACCCAGAGCCCATATTGCCTTGTCTTCTCCTGTTTATTGAATGCTCGCAGATTCCAGCTTAGTCCAATGCACGTACACTCTTATTATTATTCACACCATTCGGTCGTGCAAGTGAAAGGCAATTATGATGATATATGATGGACTGACTGAGATGAGAAAAGCTGGTATGAACTCGACCTCTTTTGTTTTTGTAAATATGATGAGTCCCTCGTTCTTGATTCAGCTTATTATGAATAAACATGTTTGCAATGACAATTAGAGATCATAGTTGCTTGTGCCATGCTTGATTAGCTATGAGTTATAATGATTTACCTTGTGTGCCAACATGCTATTGCGATGATTATGATGGGGTATGATGGGGTGGTATCCTCCTTTGAATGATTTAAGTGACTTGACTTGGCACATGTTCACGCATGTAGTTGAAACAAATCAACATAGCCTTCACGATATTTATGTTCATGGTGGATTATATCCTACTCATGCTTGCATCCAATGTTTATTAATTTTAATGCATGTACATGGCTGTTGTCGCTCTCTAGTTGGTCGCTTCCCGGCCTTTTGCTAGCCTTCACTTGTACTAAGCGGGAATACTGCTTGTGCATCCAATCCCTTAAACCCCGAAGTTATTCCAGATGAGTCCACTATACCTTCCTATATGCGGTATCTACCTGCCGTTCCAAGTAAATTTGTATGTGCCAAACTCTAAACCTTCAAATAAAAATTCTGTTTTGTATGCTCGAATAGCTCATGTATCAACCAAGGCTGTCCTTATCTTCCATGTTAGGCGGGTTATTCTCAAGAGGAGTGGACTCCGCTCCTCACTCACGAGAAAATGGCTGGTCACCGGGATGCCCAGTCCCATGCTTTATGCAAACTAAATCAAAATTAATTGCAAACAAAACTCCCCCTGGGACCTGATGTATGTTGGAGACACTCGTTGTTTCGAGCAAGTCATGGATTGATGCTTGTTGGTGGAGGGGGAGTATAAACTTTACCATTCTGTTTGGGAACCGCCTATAATGTGTTTAGCATGGAAGATATCGCCATCTCTTAGTTGTTACGTTGACAATGAAAGTATACCGCTCAAAATGCAATTTATCTCTATTTCAAAACCGAGCTCTGGCACCTCTACAAATCCCTGCTTCCCTCTGCGAAGGGCCTATCCATTTACTTTTATGTTGAGTCATTACCCTCTTATTAAAAAGCACTAGCTGGAGAGCACAACTGTCATTTGCATTCATCACTATTAATTTATATTGGGTGTGACTATGATTGGATCTATTTTACTTTGAATTACAATGTCTAGTCAGTCCTTGATCTTTAAAGGTGCTCTGCATTTATGTTTTGCGGTTTCAGAAAGGGCTAGCGAGATACCATCCTGTTATATCATATTATGATTGTTTTGAGAAAGTGTTGTCATCCGAGATTTATTATTATGACTTGCTAGTTGATTATGCTATTGATATGAGTAATTATGAGACCTGAGAATTATTGCAAATGTGGTTAGTTATGATCTATGTTGAAAACTTGAATGCTGACTTGACATAGTTACAACAACAACAAGAGCAAACAGGGTTTGTAAAAGTTTTTTTCTTTCTTTCGGTTTGTCAACTGAATTGCTTGAGGACAAGCAAGGGTTTAAGCTTGGGGGAGTTAATACGTCTTCGTCATATCTACTTTTCCAAACACTTTTGCCCTTATTTTGGACTCTAACTTGTATGATTTTAATGGAACTAACCTGGACTGACGTTGTTCTCAGCAGAATTGCCATGATGTTGTTTTATGTGCAGAAAACAAATATTCTCGGAATGACCTGAAACTCCACGGAACATCTTAGAAAAAATAATAAAAAATCCTCGCCAAAGATGAAGACCAGGGGGCCCACACCCTGTCCACGAGGGTGGGGGGCACCCCCCCTCTAGGGCGCGCCCCTACCTCGTGGGCCGCCTGGATGCCCTCCGATGCCAACTCCAACTCTATATATTTGCTTTCGGAGAGAAAAAAAAATCAGAGAGAAGAAATCATCGCGTTTTACGATATGGAGCCTCCGCCAAGCCCTAAAACCTCTCGGGAGGGCTGATCTGGAGTCCTTTCGGGGCTCCGGAGAGGGGGATTCGTCGCCGTCGTCATCATCAACCATCCTCCATCACCAATTTCATGATGCTCACCGCCGTGCGTGAGTAATTCCATCGTAGGCTTGCTGGATGGTGATGGGTTGGACGAGATTTAACATGTAATCAAATTAGTTTTGTTAGGGTTTGATCCCTAGTATCCACTATGTTCTGAGATTGATGTTGCTATGACTTTGCTATGCTTAATGCTTGTCACTAGGGCCTGAGTGCCATGATTTTAGATCTGAACCTATTATGTTTTCATGAATATATGTGAGTTCTTGATCCTATCTTGCAAGTCTATAGTCACCTACTATGTGTTATGATCCGGCAACCCCGAAGTGACAATAATCGGGACCACTCCCGGTGATGACCATACTTTGAGGAGTTCATGTATTCACTATGTGCTAATGCTTTGTTCGGGTTCTCTATTGAAAGGAGGCCTTAATATCCCCTAGTTTCCAATAGGACCCCGCTGCCACGGGAGGGTAGGACAAAAGATGTCATGCAAGTTCTTTTCCATAAGCACGTATGACTATATACGGAATACATGCCTACATTACATTGATGAATTGGAGCTAGTTCTGTGTCACCCTATGTTATGACTATTACATGATGAACCGCATCCGGCATAATTATCCATCACCAATCCGGTGCCTACGAGTTTTCCATATACTGGTTTACGCTTATTTACTTTCCCGCTGCTACTGTTACAATCACTACAAAATACCAAAAATATTACTTTTGCTGTCTTTACTTTTGTTGCCGCTACCACCACTATCATATTACTTTGCTACTAAACACTTTGCTGCGGATACTAAGTTTCCAGGTGTGGTAGAATTGACAACTCAGCTGCTAATACTTGAAAATATTCTTTGGCTCCCCTTGTGTCGAATCAATAAATTTGGGTTGAATACTTTACCCTCAAAAGCTATTGCGATCCCCTATACTTGTGTGTTATCACAGCCCAACAGGCCTGACAAAGCGACTTACTTGGCAAATCACAAACAACTGGACTGTGGCCGTGGACCCAGCTGTCAGCCTCTCCACGTACAGTACTCTTCCGATGGAAGTCGTTCCTTGACCACGTTGACCATGCCGCGCGGAGAGCACCACGGCGGTGGACAACGGCGAGGCCTAGGAAGGGGACGACGCGGAAGTGGAAGCCCGCGCGGAGAGGACTACGAGGGTTCACTGTTTCGGCTGCGGTGTGAGGCTGCCGTCGCCGCAGGGCCTGGCCAGCGGTGGGAATAGTAGGGGGCGGTGATGCCTCTGCGGAAGCACAGCCGGCCACAGGAGGCAGGAGCATGCGGCACGACCGGCGCTTCTTTGGGCGGCTGGAGCAAGAAGACCAGAGGTTGAAGAAGCACTACGGCCGTTCGATGGACATCGTACGATCACTGGAGCTAGAATCATTCATATTGACTAGGTTGACAAAGCCCTTCGTCCCCGTCAACTTAGTAGGCCCACAAGTCTGTCTCCCAACAAGGTGGGTCCCAGCTAGCTGGGGGAGTATTCATTTTTTTGTGCGTAATAAGGAGGCACTTCCGGTGGGTCCAAGCTGACAGCGGGGGAAACATTTTTTCATGAAATATGGTGGCCCATCCGGTGGGTCCCAGCAATCAGGTGGAAACAATTTTTTTAGCAAAATACTGGTGGCCCGTCCGGTGGGTCCCCGCTGTCAGGTGGAGGAATAATTATTTTCCGCGTAATAAGGAGGCACTTCCTTGCGGCTGCCGTGGACCCAGCTGTCAGCCTCTCCACGTACAATACTCTTCTAATGGAAGACGGTCATTGACCATGTTGACCACGCTGTGCCAAGAGCACCAGGGCGGTGGACAATGGCGAGGACTAAGAAGGGGACGACTCGGAGCCGGGGAAGACGCAACAGTGGATGCCCACGTGAAGAGGAGTATGAGGGTTCACTGGTTCGGCTTCGGTGTGAGGCTGCTGTCGCCACAGAATAACAGGGGGTGTGGGTGAGTAGAGGGATGGCCTGGCCAGCGGTGGGAGTAGTAGGGGGCAGTAAGGCCTCCGCGTCATCACAGCCGGCCACGGGAGGCAGGAGCACGCGGCACGACCGGCACTGGTTTGGGCGGCTGGAGCAAGAAGACCAGAGGTTGAAGAAGCACTACGGCCATTGGATGAATATCTACGGTAACAAGAGCTAGAATCGTTCATATTGACTAAGTTGACAAAGCCCTCCGTCCCCGTCAACTTGGTAGGCCCACAAGTCAGCCTCCCACTATGCTGGGTTCAAGGAGGCACTTCCTTGCGTGTGAAGATAGCTGGTGGGTCCGACATGTCAGCGGGGGCACTTTATTTCGCGAAATAGAGAGGCCCTTCCGGTGGGTCCCAGATGTCAGGTGGAGGAATCATTATTTTGCGCGTAATAAGGAGGCATTTCCTTGTGTGCGGCCATGGACCCAGCTGTCAGCCTCTCCACGCACAATCTACTTCCGATGTTGTCATTCGTTGACCATGCCGCGCCAAGCGCATCCAAGGTGGTGGACGACGGCGAGGCCCCGGACAGCAACGAGCCGGAGATGGGAAGACGCGGGAGTAGAGTCGCAGACAGAGAGGTGCACGAGGGTTAACTGGTTCTAGTGTGGTGTGGTTCGGCAGTCGGTGGAGAAGAACAGGAGGTGTGGAGGGGTGGAGGGATGGGCTGGCCAACGGTGGAGTAGCGCTTCATAGCGAAGCGTGCTAAGCAGAGCTTCTAGGAGCAGGAGGCGGGAGGTGGTCCCGGCGGCACTGGAGGAAGAAGACGAGAGATTGAAGATGGATGCCGGTCGTTGGATGTAAATCCAACGGCTAACATGTCAGAATCATTTGTTGACTAAATTGACAACGACTTGCATTGGCTTCGGCCTATTGGCCCACATTTCCGCCTCCAAAAATGTGGCACGTATTCAACCCATTTTTTCAGAATTTACAGTCTTTTTTTGTGCGGTAGAATTTACAGTCAATTTGATCTTTTTTTGAATTACAGCTAATGGCTGTAATTCAAAAACTGAGCACTTTTTGGTAGCAATCCAGAATCTGGCGACAGATTTGAAGGATGAGCCAATCTGACTAGAGAAATATTCCTCAATGTGGGCCCAGAGATGTTTAGCAACTATACATTCAAAAAATAGGTGAGAACAAGACTCTTGTTCCAAGAAGTAAACACAATCAAGGGGTTTGATGATGTGTCTCTTCCTAAGGTTATCCCTAGTCATCAATTTGTTTTTGGAGAGAAGCCAGAGAAATACATGAATTTTAGGGGGAACTCTCAATTTCCAGACATCAGGGATAAACACGGGTTGAACCCCTCTAAAGTTGATAACATGATAGAGGGAGCTGGAGGAATACTTCCCCTTATTGTCCAGCTGCCAAATCAGGGCATTCGGCTCGGCAGTAAAGGTAATGCTTTTGGCAATTTCCTCCAAATGTAACCATTGTTCCATGAGACTATCACTAAAGTTCCTTCTAAAAGAGAGTTTTAGGCATTGACCGTCCCAAACTTCATTGACACTTTTGTTAAGCTTATTACGAACAGAGTAAATAGGCCAAAATTGGACTGCTAGGGGGGATGTGCCAAACCAAGTATCTTCCCAGAACCAGGTTCTGCTCCCATCCCCTATGTTCCATCTGTAGCCAAATTTCACAGCATGCATAATAGATTTTAATCCTTTCCAGAATCTAGAGGTCTTAGGGTTGGAGGAAGGGACAAAAATATTAGGTTTATTTCCTATATATTTATGGGCAATAAGAAGCTTCCAGGGTTTCAGGTCTTCCTCATAGAATCTTTTAATCCAAGACCCTAGAAGACAGATGTTAATTTCTTGGAGGTTAGGTATGCCTAGGCCTCCAAAATCTTTTTTCATAGATACTAGGGACCAATTAGCAAGGTGTAGCTTCCTATTTCCCTCAAAATTATTCCACAAGCAATGAGACATCTGAGAATTGATGATGTTCAGTGCCCATTTAAGGAACTTGAAGAAGGAGAGGAGATACACTGGAATGCTAGCCAACGAAGCTTGTATGAGGATCAATCTACCACTGTAAGAGAGAAGTTTGCCCCTCCACCCAGCAATCCTTTTAATGATTTTATCAAGAAGGGGTTGGGTGTCCTCTCTCCTCAGTTTATCATAGTGGAGAGGGATACCTAGGTACTTAATGGGAAGTTACCTTTATTACAGACTAGAATAGAGAGGAAGTCAGCTAACTCCTGATCATCCATGTTGATAGGGATGAGTTCACTTTTAGAGTAGTTGATTCTCATGCTTGAGACTTGTTCAAACCAGGTTAGAACAATTTTCAGATTGCTAGCATGTGTGGAGTCATTGTCTAAGAAAAGGATGGTATCATCTGCATATTGAAGGCAGATGATGCCACCAGGGCAGACCTTAGGACAGAGCCCTGCAATCAGACTATGATCAGCAGCTTTGCTCAGCATTTTAGTAAGAACGTCCACTACTAAATTAAACAAAAGCGGGGAGATGGGGTCACCTTGCCTAAGGCCTTTACCAGCAAGGAAAAAATCACTTTCATAGTTATTTAACTTGACCCCAACAAACCCCCCATGAGTAAATTGCTGGATCCAACTCTCCTCTATGAAATGCTTGGAAAAGATCTAAGAGATCATTTTTCACCAAGTCCCAAAAATGCTGGTAAAACAAGAAGGGAATACCATCAGGACCAGGAGCCCCATCAGGATAAGAGCTAAAAATGGCTTCCTTCACCCCTGTCTCTGAAAAAAGGGGCTTCTAGCAGCTCATTTTAAGCAGGAGAGACTTTTTCAGAAGTAGAGAAAAAATTGTTTTGTAGAGAGAACCCATAAGGGTTTTCTTTCTTAAACAGGTCTTTGTAGAAGTCACTAGCCACTTTCAGCATCTCATCTACCTCAGTAACAGGGCCATTAGGGCCATCAAGGGAGTGAATGAGGGTTTTCCTCCTCCTCTGGTTAGCTACTGCATGGAAGTAAGCAGTATTTCTATCACCCTCCTTAATGTTCCTATCTCTAGACCTTTGTTTGGCTTTGATTTCTTCTTGAAGCCAAATTTTCTTAAGCTCTCCATGGACAAAGTTTAATCTATTAGTCTCAGCCTCAGAGAGGTAAGTGGTTTCTGACTTAATATCTAGAGAATCAAACTCAAGGAGGAGAAGCCTTTTGTATATTCTAAGATTAGCTTCCTCATTGGAGTTCCACCCTTTGGTAGTTCTTCTAAATCTCCTGATTTTGATCTGCCAATTTTCTAGGGGTCAGCTGCTCCCAATAGGCTCATTCCATATTTTCTTGACTAGCTCAGTAAAATCTTCTCTAAGCAACCACCACTTTTCAAATTTAAAACTATTGCTCTTTGGAGTTTGGTTAAGACCAGAGTCCCAGAGGAAAGGAGTGTGGTCACTACCCCATCTGGGCAGAGCTCTACAACTAGAAAGGGGAAAAACTATCTAATTCTGTGTCACAGAAAATTCTGTCAATGGTGGACATAATCCTGGAGTAGCACTTCCAACATATCTAGCAGAACTATGGGTTTTCCTTCTGACAGGGCAATTCTCAACTTTATGGGTAACCATTTTGCAGATAAAACAACTCTTGGGCTTGACACATTTATCCAAATGATGCCCTGGTTCCCCACAGTTGTAGCAGATCACCTCAAAGTATGCCATAAGGCCCGAAGCAGGGGCAGGAGCAGTTTTCTGGATGTCCTGTCTCTTCTTTTGCTGATTCTTGCCTTGAGATTTCCCACTGATCTGAGAGACAGAACCACCAGCAGATTGATCTTGGGCAATTACAGGAGCCTTCCCAGATTGTGCCCCCATTTGGGGCGGAGGTGGGCCGTACCACTGCCCAACCGGCGCTCCCCCCCATTGTGATAGGGGAAATTCATCAGAGTTCCTGGTTCCTTCTCATCCTCCAGCCAGATGTTGTCTCTCAAGAAGCAGAAATAACCACCAGACAGCTCAATTGAAGCAGATTGCAAGCCTAATTTCAATCTTCTACATGTTTGGGGGAGAGGTAAATTAGGGGATCCACCTGCTCCGGCTCCGGTGGCGTGCTGGTGGGCAAGAGACCAGTCAAGCATTCCCATCTCGCAGCACGGCATGGATCTCCTAAATTCACTTCTCCTTTCGCCCATCGAACGAACGCAATCGGCGGCTCACTGAGGTGGGGCATCCTGTGCTTCTCCGAGAAATCTCCTTCGAAGTAGATCTGCAGGGCTAGATTCAGCAGCTCACAATCCACACGATCCTTGCACATCCGAGCATACCTGCGCGAGTGAGAGAACGAATTCGGTCCCTCCTTGGCTTCCTCCCTCGCAGCTTCCTCCTCTGCTTCCCTCCATTCGCGCATGCACTAGGTCCAGGAGAGAGCGTCATCGTGGATCCACATCGTCCGCTCCCTCCATCTCCTCCCTCGAGTCTCCCGCGGCACCACCGGCATGACGGAGTCGAGCGGCTGGAGCATCCGCGGGAAGGCTTTGTAGACATGTGGGAGATGCATCTTGTACATCTGCCTGTCTTCCAGCCATTCCCCCGTGGATATGGCCGACGACTCCATGGGGCGCGCAAGCGGACTTTCTGAGGGGGGCAGGCGCGCCCGGAGTCAGGAGGCAGGGGGTGGCGGTGAGATCTATGGCGGTGGCGAGGGTGGAGGTAGTGGCGGGGGCGGCGGCAAGGGTGGAGGTGGTGGCGGGGGCGAAGTGGATCGCGAGAGCGGTCATCTATTTGCCAATTATGTGAACTAAACAGTCAACATATAAAATAATTTAAATATGTACAATATAGTTAGAAGGGAAACATAAGTTGGACTTGGCGTTCCTATTCTTATATAAAAATAGAACAGACCTCAGTGTTTTCTTCAAAAAACATACATAAATTGGGCTGCCAAAAATAAAACCTCGGATGGGAGGTCCATAGGCCGGTCGATACATGACAGCCCTAAGAAAATACAAACAGGCCTATGGACCTCCCATCCGCGGACGTGGGCTGCGCATGTTACAAATGAAAGCCTAGACGGGGCAGCCCATAACCACGTCCAACACTTGCCAAAACTTCGTCACTCGTTTTCTCTGTGTTTTGCACACTCGACATTGTGTGGGCATTTTGACTGTGCATCATATGAAGATGTGCTATGCATGAATGTTGATCAACATGATGTTAACTGGCTGGTAGTTCCATTTTCGACCATGACTAAAACTTCCAACATGATGTTAACCCTGTTTGAGAAGGCCGTGTTAATATAAATGCTCTGCCTCTGAAAGTTGCAGTTTCTTATCTAAAACTGAACTTGCAGTTTCTTATCTGAAATTGAAACTTGCAGTTTCTTCTCTGAGAATCACATTGTCTGCACTTTTATACTCCTATTAAACTACATTTTTAAGTGCTAAAAATAGATATATAGAATTCATAAAATACTTCATATGCTCAATACTGCAAATCTAAAATTCAAAAGACATTCATATCTGAAAGTACACTCAAAATACACAACACAAAACACAATTCACAACCTACAAATACTGACAACCCTAAGCTCCTCCTGACAATTCACAACCTGCCCGACTATTGGGCTCGGGGGGCAGCCCCTTCCTTTTCCTCGGCGGCAGACAGCCGCCTCGTGAGACGATGTGAACGGCGAGGGAGACGATGGCGGGGAAGCGTTGTCGGGCCAACTGCTTTTATCCTCTTGCAGTTGGGTTCGGTCGACGAAGACTCGACCAGCTCGCTCTGGCAGGACACCCTCAGAAACGGCACCCCCTGTAGATGCTCAATCCTTCAATCTCTGGTGGATGCTCCATCTGGGATCGATACTCCCACCACCGCTCCCTCACGATCGGATTCGGTGAATCTGTTTGCTCCATGGCCCAGAGGAGCAGCTCTATGTACTCCGGCGTGACTCCCTCCGGGAGTATCGCCGCCTTTTCACTCTGTTGCAGATATTTGGCCATGGATGTCGCCGTCGCCGCTAGTTGGTCCTTGTTGTCAAACCAAGACTGTATCTCCAACATCCTAGCTAGCTTCATAGGGTTGCCATCTGCGATCCTCACATATCGGTTGTACTCCTCCATCAATCTACTTCTCCACAGCACCTTCACTCGCCGGCGGTGGTTTTTGAATGGAAGAGGAGAGGAGCAGCGCTGGTTTTGGATTAGAACAGGAGAGGAGCGATGCTGGTTTTAGACTGGAATAGGAGAGGAGGGGCGGTGGTTTTGAAATGGAAGAGGAGAGGAGCGGCGCTGCATTTAGATTGGAACAGGAGAGGAGCAGCGGTGGTTTAAGAGGAGAAGAGCGGAAGAGCGGCGCTGGTCTTGGAAGTATTTTTTTGTTGTTTCGCGTATTTTGGGTCAAAGCTTGACCACGTACTGTATTTGACAAGCAAAATGTGAATGCATGTCACCAAATTGATTTTGATTGTGATCTAGTCAGAGCGCGCCGGCCCTCTCGTCCAATCCTAAATCGCTACCGCACGCTCCTCTCCCTCTTCTCCATTGCAAAACCACCTCCTCTCCTCTCCATCATCTCCATTCCAAAACCACCGTCTTGCCTCTCCCTCTTCTCTATTGCAAGACCACCGTCTCTCCTCCGTTTTCTAGACGCTTTGCTCCATGGCGCGGGTGCAATCCATGGATACAAAATTAGTATACTGTATACTATTTAAAAGTCGAGGGCGACGGGGCAGTTCCGCCTAGTCGGTTCGACAGAGACGCGAGAAGACGAGGGAGTAGGCTGCTGCAAACGTAGGGCTGTGTGATTTGACAGCGAGTTACTGCTGGACAGGTGGGGCCCCGTGATTTGACTTTCCATTATCATTTTAACTGCGGCGCTATGACCGGCGTGAGTCTCCCAGATTCCTAACCACCTCCATATAGGTGCCTCTCTCAATGCTCCACCATGCAGTAGAGGCTGGCTCTTGCATGAGAGCCCACTTCTCCACTTTTCCTTGCCTCTCTTTCCTCCACATATGCAAAAATGCCATGTAAAGCGCACTATTGTACTTACTTTTACTTGCTCCTACAGGTGCTTAAGCTTGCCACATAAGCATAAAGTCTGATGTGGCAAGTTAATCAAGAAGAGAGAGACTAGTTTGGTGACCCAAGGAAGAAACGGTGCTAAGCGCGTGTACGTAGGTGAAAAGACAATTTTGAGTCTATAGCTAATTAAATGAAGCAAACTTAGCAACACCATTTCATTGGAAGAGGTCACTCCTTGGCAAATGCAATAAATACACGCGCTTAGCACCATTTCTTCCTTGAGTACGAAGAAAGAGATAGAGAGGAGTAAAAAAATACACTTATAGCCAACCTTGTTGTAGTATGAGTGACTAAGTGATGACTATGTATGACATGCCAACATCAGATAGCCTAACGCACCGTGTTAAATCTCCAAGGGCGCGACCGCGCGAGCGACGCGGCGGTCGTGGTAGGAGCGACCATGATACGGGCTGCTGGCAGCCCTTGGATCTGAGTTCAAACGGTCGCATGCTAAGTTGCTGAAAATTTGCAGAATAACCTCCAGGATATGATATTCACCCATAGGTCTAGAATCACGCCATGCAACCGTTCGATGTTAGATCCAAGGCCTCTCGGAAGCCCGTATCATGGGAGAATGGAAAGCCACTACCCTGCCGTTCGCACGTTGGCAGTTCGCTCCTACTCGTCCCCGCATGTCCTTCAATACTACAGCGGTTCGCTCCTAGTCGTCCCGTCCATTCAGATTACGGCAGTTCCACTAATCCTAACCCTCCTTCCAAATCCATGGCGTCCCAAATCTCCACTATCGGCGGTGAGTACAAGGTTAGAACCATCACTGGCGATGAGTTCGACATCATCTACACCCGTTCTTCCGCGACGGTGAAAGGATGCCTTTCTCGCTTCAGATGCATGTTCGAAGACTCAGATGATGAGTGGGTCGCTGGGCTAGATGTTGAGTACACCACAGTCCTGGGACGAGAGAAGCATCTAAAGGACGAAGAGAGGAAGAAGCCCACCATGATCCAGGTTTGCGTGCATGACTTATGCTTGGTCTACCACATATGCCATGCCGACGTTGAGTGCCAGGACTTTAAGGACTTCCTCGAGAGCAACATAGTCAAATTCATTACTGTAGACTTTGGTAACGACAAAGAAGTCTTGCATCGGATAGGCCTCATTGTAGGAAACACCTTCAACCTCCAGAAGAATCGGCTGGTGTCCGCTCGTCAGCCTTCAATGCTGACCCTGGCAGGAGCCATGGTTCATCCTTCGTACGGTAAACTGGAGAAACCTCCATACACGTTTCATCGTCATGCATGGCAGCGGAATGTACTAGATATAGACCACATCCACATGCTGCAATGGATGGCTACCTTTGCTTCAATATCTACAAGGGTTGGATGAGGAGCAACAACCAAGTGTGCGGTTCAAGCAAAGAAGTATCGGCCAAGAGGAAGAGGGACAAGGACAAAGTCTAGGACATGGACGAGGACTCCGAGTAAGGTGGCAGTGTCATTGCTCATGGTGGTTCTAATGCAGTGTCTACCGGAATAGTTGCAAAGTTTAATTTCAGGTGTGCTTAATTTAATTTGAGGGGTGTGTTGCGCTGAGCCCCCAGCAGAACTATGTTATGTTTCTTCTCATTACTTTAACTCTTCAGTACGTACATACTAGTATTTCTTACATTTCATCTTTTAGTTGGTATAGTACTACCACTCGTTTCTTCACATTATATACGTACAATATATATGGCCGACATCATATAGCCAGTCGTTTAGTTGTCAAAGAATTTCAGGGTGCTTAGTTTTGTCAAAGAATTCCAGGATGCTTAGGGTGCTTGGATCCAAGGGACTTATTTTAGTCTGACTAAAAATAGTCTCTTTAAGAGGCTAAAGTTCCACGCACCCCTGACTAAATAGGGGCTAAAGCTAGTCTTGACACTAAAATTTTTTAGTCAGGGGTACCCCTACTAAAATGTGGATTAGTCCTCTCTCTACTCATTTAACTCCTCTCCTTTAACACAGGCGAGTTCTGGATTGGAGGGTTTGGAGGATAATAAATGCTCATTAACTTGATTTTAGCCTTTTTAGTATTTTGATCCAAGCATGGGTGAGGCTAGTATGTTTTAGTCCCACTACTTTTAGTCATGGGACTAAAACGTATCCAAGCACCCTCTTAGTTTTATTTGAGGGGTGGGTTGTGCTGGACACCATTATTGTGACTAGCCTTTTCAATAGTACTATATGCATAATTTGGCAATGAGCGCTCTCTATATGTACCACCTTTTTTTAATTTTAAGTTTTGCTCCATGGCGCAATCCATCGATACTACTACTGTACAAAAGTATACATTTTTTAAAAGGCTAGAGGGCGGGGCAGTCTAGCTTGGTCGGTTTCACGAGAGGCGAGGGACTTTGTGATTTGACGGCTCATTACTGCTGGAAGGCGGGGCCTTGTTATTTGACTGCTCGTATAAACGCGCGGACGACCTGATCGAGGAGGAGCAAAGAACCGTGCGGTATACTCAAGTTTTCCACTAGAGTAGTACTGCGACGGAGGAGCACGAAACACGGTAGCCCAGTGCCATATGGTGATAAAAATGATCTAATTTGCTAGTCATCTCATTGTTAGCATTGTTCTATTCATTCCCTCAAAAAAACATTGTTCTATTCATGCCTCGGAGAGAACATGACACATGCGGCGAAACACCCGAAGCAAAAGATGAAACACAGGAGAAAAAGAAGAAGGAAGATTATCACCCCAAATGATCTAATTCGCCGTGGAGTCGTAACTGCTTCTTCATGGCCTCCACGACCTCCATCTCCTTGCGCGTCTCCTCCTCCATCTTCATCATTGTGTCCATGACGCGGCATTTCTCGACGCGAGCCTTCATCATCTGTTCCACGGCCATATTACGTACCTTGACAGCATCCGGGTGCTTGATGCGGAGCTTCGCCAACTCTTCCGTCTGTTCCATGGCGAGGGCCTGCGGCATCTTCATCGAGGAACTACTATTCTCATGAAGCTTCTTCCAGTCGGCGTTCTTCTCCTTCAACAGGTCGATCTCGTGGCAGAGCTTCGCATTGTCCTCCCGAAGTCGCAGGATTTCGCCGGTCGCCTTCTTCTCCAAGGCAATGCTCTTCTTCAGCAGCATCACCAAGCCAGCGGTCAACTCCCCCTACTGATTGAGCTCAGCGGGCATGTCGTCAAGGCTCTCCTTCAGCAACTCCATCAAGCCTTGGATGAACTCCTTCTGCTTATTGAGCTGATCATGCATGTCATCGAGGGATAACGACTCCAGCTCCGCCGGCTCGGCATGTTCGCCTCTATGGCTATGGTGCTCCTAGGAGCCATCGCCTGCCCGTGACAGATCTTTCGAGGTCTTTGCGTGGCGGCGGGCCCTCTCTTTTTTTCCGCATCCTTGGTTGCCGCTCCCTTGTTACGAGTAGTTCTCGACCTAGAGCTCTGCTCACCGGCCATGGCAACGACGGACGAAGAAGAAGCACTTATGAGGAGGAAAGGTAGAGTGATTTTCGGTGAGGTAGTTCCCCTTTTTATAACCTAAGTACTAGCACTAGTACTAATACCTACATAGTGGGAACACATTCAGGTTTGGTACGTACTACTAGTAGGTGTGAGCAGGCTTTCGAATGTGATGGGAACAAGGTAAAGATTAATTGATGGCTTTGGTTTCGAGGCCTGAAATGGCTCCCGATGTGTTTAGCGCAACATAAATTTCAAGTACTACTACACTGCTCAAATGCGTAAATATTATGTTACTGTCAAAAATTGGCACAAAATACGAAGGAGACCAATGGAAGTACTACTAGCAGCCCACGATTTAACTACTCGCATGCGTGTAGTGGAGTAATAATGTCTTTCTTCCACCCTCATGTCCACTCAATTTGCATGCGCTGTATTAATTGACCATCAATGAAGTGAACGAGTTTACACACGTCAAATTATCACATGGGGTGGATCTTGGTACAAAATTGCGTCCGCCCGTGTACCCGCGTGTGCGTGCGAGGAATGAGTGCGTGCATGGCATGCATGCACATCTTCGCTTCATGCATGTACCGCCAGTATGGCTCAGGGAGGACGAGTACATTCTTCTGGAACCAGCAGCACGTCACTATGATCAATCCATGCAAGGAGGTCGCGACAACGCTACACATGTGCCACGTGGCTTCATGAACTATAAGAGAGACACTGTGTAGCGTGCCATTGGTATTCTAATTTACGTGTTTTGCACATTCTCAAAGTAGTAGTAAGGTACACGTGCATTGCACGCATCAGATTTTGCAACCAAATTACGAATAAATACCACACTATAGCATGTAAGCTCTGAGTCATATATGCCTGATGTAGCCCTTCGTTTAATTCTTATAGTTCATCTCATTCAAAATCAATTAGTTTTTATAAAAAAGCTAAGAACGCGGGAATAGGAAAACATGTGATTATAGTGGAATGTCGTCTTGAATCCTACAGGATTGTACGAGTGTTTGATTGTGCATAGAAAAAACGCAGAATTATTTCAAAGAGGTTTGAGTGGATCGGATGTTTCCTATGAAATCTAGTGCAAATGAATCATATGGAAAAATTCCTATGGTTTACAATCCTATGAATCAAACAACCAAGATAGGAAAAATTCCTAATGATTCGAATCCTCCAAAATTCCTTTGAGAATCCTTTGAATCAAAGAAGCCCTTGATCTATTTTATGATTCATGGAATTGTGCGTTGTAAAGGATAAAGTAAAAACAAATAATGGCAATTCAACTAGAAAAAAGTTTGGGCAGTTATGATACGGAAGATTCTAGAACAAAAGAGAACCACTGTTGTTTTGAGGTTTGTGCATTATGCTTAAGTTCAACCATGGAGTCTGCTAGATTGTACATGTGGCAAAATCCGGTGGGGGCTAGAAGATGGTGCGAGGGGCCGAGTGGAGGAGACTATGAAGGAATGCACAAGTGCGAGATCGATATCTAGAGAGAGAGGGCGAACACGTGCGCTGATGCGCGCAGTGGCGGAGCCATGAAAAATAAATAAGCTAGGGGGCCAAGCATTTCTAATCCTTTACGAGGAGGGTCAATTCATGAACTTAAACCATTTTTAGCAGCAATTGTCTAATGATCACATTCATATTAGCCTTGATATATAGTGATGTTAGGGGGGAGGGGGCAGGGCCCTTACTGCCCCTGTCTTTGCCATTGTGCACGCGTCTGAGAGATGAAGCGGAAGGCATGGATGATGAGAGGGGGACGTTGGATACATAATTAATGTGGGTGTATTAGCTATATATGTTAATCCTATATAGAGAGGTATAGATTGATCGATGTGGAGGTGGGAAAGAGGGTGAGACCTCACTGGATATATCGATTAATCGGTTTGTGTGGAAAACTATGAAAGACCAAGCTATATACACACATACATAGAGGAACATTGATCGTTGCGCATGCACGCGTGAGAGATAAAGAATGCTCGATATGATGGAGAGGGGGATGTGTGTTGGTGTGTGCCTTCATGGGAGACCGACCTGAAGAAAAAGATTGCATGCGTGCGATGGATAATGCCGACTGGTAGTGTGTGTGCATGCATGCACGAGACAAGGTTAGTGGTACAATTATAAAGAGATGACTACTGTGTGGGTGTAAAAGAATAGGTGAATAGGTGAGGTCACAATCAATGTAAAGTTGAATTCAAATATTTGAATAAGAGATCCTGATGTTTGAAACCCATGCATGCATGAATATAACGGAGATCTGTGCGGTGTGGTTTGGAAAGGAGCATGTTGTAATGTATACACATTGAACAAGGTCAGACTGATTTGAATTTGAGATACCGATGGCAGACATCATTTGGCCACGTCGCATCCGTGCATGGACACACTATTCTAATTGGATATGATGGGCGGCTTTTGCATCACATATCTATATCTATACCCCTATATATATTATATTATATATATTTTTTATATTGTGTGCATGTAACTTTAACTTTGAAAGATGGTCGTTGGATGAGGCGAATCCGATGGTCCAAAGATGGCAAATTTGAGCACTACTGGCCGTTGGATATCATCTAGATTCCACCAGATTTCACCACGTGTATAATCTAGAAGACTCCATGGTTGAACTTAAGCATAATGCACAAAGATCGAAACACAAGAACTTCTTATTTGTTCTAGAATCTTCCGTATCAGAATTGCCCAAATGTTTTTCTACATGATTTGCCATTATTTGTTTTTACTTTATGTCTTACGACGCACAATTCCATGAATCTTAAAATAGATTAGCTTTCTTATAAAAACTAGATGATTTTGAATGAAATGAACTATAAGAATTAAACGAACATCTACATCATGCATATATGACTCAAATCTTGCATGCTATAATGTGGTATTTATTCATAATTTGGTTGCCAATCTCATGCGTGCAATGCACGTGTACCTTACTCTAGTCTAAATGGTGTTTGTGTGTGTTGTGTGTGTTGAGGTGCAAATTCTCCTTTTTTGGGTACACGTTAAGCTTGTTCTTCCGAAATTTCAAGCCGCGCCTTGTTATGCCGAAAATTCAAGCTAGCGTCTCTGTCTATCGTGCTAGGAAACTCCCGCCTCTTCAACCCGCGCCTTGTTAGCCCGAAATATTTAAGATATATCTTTGTCTCGTTGTGCTCCGACAACTCCCTCCATCTCAACCCGCGCCTTGCTATTCCGAAATTACAACGTGCGCGAAAACTCCCACCTCCTGTGACATCCCGACACGTGAAATGCCCGTGGTACCCCTGAACCAAAAGAACCGCCTCAAATCGGTGGGGGTACTTTCATAACTTACCCCACATTTCGGACAAGCGCGTCTCTAAGCCATGGTTCCCCACTGCCATCCCACCCGCCCACCCATTCTTACACCGGGGCCGCGAAAACCCGCGACGAAACCCCACACCCTGCTCCGTCCGCCATCCAGCCGGAGCCTCTTCCCCGACGACGTCGTCCACAGCAACACCTCGACGTCCCTCATCCACCGTACCGGATGAGGATCCATCGTCGATCTCATCATCCCGCCGGTTCAGCTACACCGTCCTCCACCTCCAAGGAGCTGCACCGACGTTCCCCTCGTCTTTTGCGCCACCTCCATTCCCACACCGCCATCTTCACCTACACCACCGGAAGAGCATCATCATCACCATTTCCTTGGATGAAGCTGCAGCCTAATCAGCGCCACCAAAAGGTTGTACACTAATCGCCGCATTTTCTTCTTGATTCGATCTCACGGTGCTGTCGGCGCTCGGTCCTGAGCTGACACGGCGCGGCTCCATCCACAGCGGCGTCGCCGGCCACTTCCTCCATGGTGTCGCTCCCTCGACGGTGACGTCCACATCAGTAGGACCTGTTGCTGCTTTAGCTCTCGCTCGCGCTGCTGCTCTGCTCTTGCTCTCGGTCCCCTGCCTGGTCTGCTCTTGCTATAGCTCTTGCTCGCACTGCTGCTCTCGCTCTTCCTCTTTCTTGCGATGCTGCTCCGATTTAGCTACACTTCACTCCGATACCGCTGGGGTGAAGGAAGAACCATCCGCAGTGGGGAGGGGGGCTCACCGGAGAGGTACCCCACTATCTATCTTAGGGTTCAAGATGGGGGCGGTGGTCGCCGGTGATGGCGGGGCATTGGCGGGGCGGTGGCGTGGTGATCGCCGGAGAAAAAGCTCGGCACAGGGGGCCTAGAGGGATGGCCGGGGCGGCGGCGGACCGGCGGTGGGGAGTGTTTTCGTGGCGGGCGGGGCGGCGCACCGCCGGCCGCGGGCGGCGGGGGGCTGCTATTTGGCCGGCTCAGGGGATGGAGGTTGAAGATGAACCGCATGCCCTTGATTTCGTATCCAACGGCTACAAAATCGACTGACTAAAGATGAAAAAGTCAGTCCACCGACGTGTAGCCTCACCTTGCTAGTGCGTTCAGTTTCGACAGCAAAATTCAGTTTCAACAGCAAAATTTAGTTTCGACAATTAAGTTCAGTTTCGACTGTTAAGTTCAGTTTCGACAGTTAAATTCAGTTTCGACAGTTAAGTTCAGAGATGAGCGGCTGATGTATTTTACATCTAGCACTTTGTGTTTATGTATTTTACGTCATGTATTGGAGATGCTATTAGAATTCCACTCAGGTTAACGTTGTTCGTTGTCTCTCTTGTCCTGCTTCAGCCTCGGCGTCGTACAACTCATCGGAGCTGCTCCAACGACGAAACCCTCCATCACAGCGGAGCAGTACCTCAGGCTCCATCTCCAGACGCCTAAGATCTTCTTCCCCTCCTCCGACAGGCAAGTCAGCCGGAGCATCCTCGCCAGCCAACCCAATCACACTGAGATCGACATGGCTTCGCCAAAGAGGTTGTACACTTGTTGCATCTCTTTTTTACTCTACATGTTATATATATTGTCCACTGAGCACTCGTAGTAATGGGAAATACGATTATTTTATCCTACTATATGACAAGCAGTGAGGTACCAGGCAACTTAGCTATCCGTGATGGGCTCTCTTGAACGCCATCATTATTTATCTCTGCACGTTTGAGCTGTGCATTTGTCGATGGGCCTGGGAGTTGAGCTAGTATGGCAGTGGCCTGGGTCCAAAGTAATAGAAGTAGCACAAAAACATTTTTTTAGTGTAGGATTTTCCTTGCTCAAGCCTGCCTACTAGAATCGCCAGTGCTTGAAAGGAAAAGTGAATGAAAAACATCAGAATTGGAAAGTTTCCTATGGTACTACTTTTCATGAATTTGGTGCAAAGGAATGGAGCAAAGGAAAACTGTAGGATTTGTTCCTTTAGTGTCTCCTTGAAAGAAATACCATAGGAATTCTAATTTCCACTTCTCCTCCTTTTCATATTCCTATTCATCAAGCACAAGACTAAGAGATAGTAGCATAATAGAATTATAATCGTACATTTTCTTGTGGTTTGACTTAATCTCACCATGCTTTTTGGCATCCTGTGATCTTCCAATTGTTGTGAATCAAACACCCAGATTGGTAGAAATCCTGTGTTTTTAAATTCTCTGTTTTGCATGTGCATTCCTATCCTATTCCTGTCTATTTCCTATCCCTGCATTGTTAGAATCCTCAAATCCGCTCTCCAGACTGTCTTTCGCCGCCTCAAATCTTCTTCCCCGCCGCCGGTAGCCACGTCAACTTCATTACCATCATCAACTGAGCAGATGACCTTGAGGACTACACGGGTCCGCAAGAGAGGTCGCACTCTTCCGTGTCTGCTTACGTTATGTGTCGCTTAATATGATGACATGCTACATTATCGTCGTGTTCACCTATTAGACTCCGAGTCAGGTCCAAACTAATGCTGAAACTTGAGTTTTTAAATGGTTGTGGGGTACATATTGGGGCAGCAATCAGTACTATCTGTCTACTATCTGGTTAATCTCTGGTGTCTACTATGATTTTCATGTTGGGTGCAAACAAACATTAAAGGGGCCATTATCTGTA
Organism: Triticum aestivum; assembly: GCF_018294505.1. Taxonomy (NCBI): domain Eukaryota; kingdom Viridiplantae; phylum Streptophyta; class Magnoliopsida; order Poales; family Poaceae; genus Triticum; species Triticum aestivum. The sequence continues at coordinate 187,291,981 of NC_057806.1, forward strand.
TTTTTTAACTAAAGCTATTATCTGCCTACTATCATTGGTTTTGGGTCTATCCACAGTTTGCTACCATCACTCTGGATTTGTGCATGCACTCCTTACATAATCTCACTATGTTTTATTCCTATGCATGCCAGTTATTGTACACAATGGAACTGATCATGTAGAGCAAAATAGACGAGTCTTGCGTGGCAATAAAATTTCATGCAGACGTCGTTCCATGGTGGGCGCAAAGGCAGCCCCCCTCCACCCATTTCGGATCGTAATCCAGAGGAAGATAACTGTTATGAGGGGGGTTTAGAAGGAGAAGACCACTCCTATTTACCCCATGAGGTCTTCGCTCTAACTTGGCATGCTGATGTTGGTAATATCATGCATATGGTGCCTTGCATTGCTTACTATATACATTAAAGATGTCATCTGCTTAGTTTAGACATGCTTTGTGTCAATGCCATCTGTTTAGTTTCTTTATTGTATATGTGAATCATGCAATGCCATCTTGTCTAGCCAGCCATCATATATGTGAATTTTGCAATGCCACCCTGGTTAGCCAGTCATCTTATATGTGAATTATATCATGCCATCATTTTTTTATTACGTGTTAAATTTGTCAACAATTTTAGTACATTCAATTACTCTTCATGTGCATCAGCCATTTGGCACGGTCATGGAAAAATCTGGAGTGGAAACAACGTCTTCAGAGCAGACAATGTTATCTGACGAAGCGCATATCTTGCTGGTTACCAATAGCTCCTCAGAGGAGGATTCAGAGACAGATGACCAGTCATATCCCCCCCCCCCCGAGGTGCATGCCCTAACTTGGTAGGGTTATGTTGCTCATATCGTGTGTATGGTATCTTGCATTGCTATGTCATTTGCTTAGTTTAGACAAGCTTTGTGTGAATGCCACCTGTTTAGTGTCCAATTACCATATATGTGAATTATGCAATGCCATCTTGTTGCAAGACATTATATATGTGAATTATGCAATGTTATCTTGTTGCAAGGCATTATGTATGTGAATTATGCATTGCCATGCTGTTTAGGCAAGCGTCATATATGTGAATTATATAATGCCGTCCTTTTTTTGTATTTCTCATTGCTTTTGTCGACAATGTTTGTATATTCAACTGCTCTTCGTGTGCATCAGCCATTTGAATTGGTGATGGAGAAATCTGGAGTGAAAACAAGGTCTTCAGAGCAGACAATGCTTCCTGCTGAAGCAGATATCTTGCTGGTTACAGATAGCTCTTCAGAGGAGGATTCAGAGGCAGATGACCAGTCCTATTATCCCCCTGAGGTGTATGCTCAAACTTGGCAGGGTTATATTACTCATATAATGCATATGTTGTATTGCAGTGCTTAGTTTTTACATCATATACACAATATTGAATGCCATCTCCTTAGTTGACACATCATATATGCGATTGCCCTCTGCTCACTTCCTTAGTATATAAATCATATATTTGAATTATGTCATGCCATGATGTTTACATAGACAGCATGTATCTGAATTATGGCATGCCAACCCATTTTCTAAAGACATAATATAGTTATATCATCTCATCCTGCTTACATAGTCATCATATTTAAATTATGTCATTCTATCCGTGAATTATATCATGCCATCATGTTTCCATCGATGGCATGTTTGTGATTTATGGCATGCCAACCACTTTCATAGACACATCGTATAGTTATATCATGTCATCCTGTTTACATAGTCATCATATTTTGAAGTATGTCATTCTATCCTGTTTAGTTAGCCATCATACATGTGAAATTGTGTCATGCTATCCTGTTTAATTAGCCATCATGTATGTGAAATTATGTCCTGCTATTCTGTTTGCTTAGACAACATAAATATGAATTATTTCATGCCCTGTTTTCTTCCCTACTATCCATTGCACCTGTCTATCTTACAATGTCTGTACATTCAATTACTTTTCTTGTTTATCAACCATTTCAATTGGAGGGAGTGATGGCAGTATCTGTGGGAGTAAAAACACGGTCTTCAGAAAAGATCATGCTACCTGTTGATGCAGATAGAACCACGGTTGTACTTGCCCAAGAACCAGCCCCACCACACATAACCCACACTCATGCAAATTGTACCCCTACCCAGTTGGACAGGGAACCAGCTACACCCCTTCTAACCCCAACCCCAGCAGATAGACACCCAGTTCCCGTTGACACAACACCGTCTCCACCACAGAGCACACAAACACAAGCAGTTAGTAAGGCAACTGCAGTGCCCAAATCACGAGGACCACCACTCCCAACCCGAAGTCAATTCTTAAAGCAGAAGAAGAATTGTTCTCAGGTCAGGTTCCATAGCTATGGTTCATACTACTTTGCTCTTGCATCACTGTATTTACTGATACCAACTAATTTCAAATTTTAAGGATGCAATTGAAACTCCAATGGTGCAACAAGTATGTTTTAAACCTGTTTCTTCAATGTGTTTGGCTGTTTGCTGTTGTAACTTGCTCTATGTTGATTTCAGTTTCAATTGAATAAGCAGTTATGTTCTCATGCCATGCACATTACAAGTGTTGTTATTGCTGTGTAGTTTCCCACACTTATATTCTGTCTATGCTGCTTTGTCTTAAATAGATATGATTCAAACTATATCTATCTTGATTTGGCAACATAAACTAGAATGATATAGACCATACAGTGACCATACTACATAGATATATGTTTGTTTCATGTTGTTATCCTGTCCACCTTACTACTGAACTGGTTTACCAAAATGAGTTTCATATACTACATTGTAAACCTGAGATGTGTTTGTTTGTTTATCTTTTAGAACGCGGATAAAATATTGGAGAAGAGTACCCTATTATGCAATGGTAAAGGAAGTAATGCAGATAAGGTTCAAGATAGTGAGACATCCCTGTTGGTCTCCAAGAAAGCTGATAAAAACTATATTGAAGACATTGAGACAACCCCAAAGTCCTGTCTTGATGTAGTGTTCGAGTTACTGGCTACCACTACTGGCACCAGCTCTTCGAACTCATTGCCTGAATTAGTTCGGCTTCTTGAGTCTCAACTTCAAGTTGAAAGACATCGATCAGATGTTATGCGACAGGAAGCCGAAGGACTGAGGAAGTCCCTGCAGAATTCAGATGCATACTTTCTGGTGCAATAGCAAGCACTGGAGGACTTCAGCGCCAAACAAGAGAAACTTAATAAGCTTGCTAAGCATCTTGCCAGCATTATGGGTACCCAGGATATTGTTTCTTGAGCTCTTCTGAAGTGGTTTCAGTTCTGGACTTGTTTTACTGCAGCGTTTATATGTTGCTGTGTTCCCTATATTTGCACTGGTGGTGAACTTTGATGCCCAGTGGATGTAATATGTGTAATAGCCGTGATAGCCTAGTGTAAGTTGCTTCCTTATTTATTTTCTTGTTGTCTTGTTTATTTGTTTGCTTGTAGTTAGTGCAATTCTTTTCTGCGGTTTGCTAGTGGCTGCAATAACCTATTTTTTAAAACTAGGCCACAATAACCATGGGCTAATATTTACTGTCACTGGGCCTCCTACGGGTCGTAGAAACAGTGGGCCTTCTACGGGCCATAGAAACAGTGGGCCTTCTACGGGCCGTAGAAACAGTGGGCCTTCTACGGGCTGTATCTTCAATGAGCCTTCTACGGGCCGTAGAAATAGTGGGCCTTCTACGGGCCGTATCATCAATGAGCCTTCTACGGGTCGTATCATCAATGGGCCTTATACGGGCCGTATGATCGATTGGCTAAACATGGGCCAAACAGACCGCATTCTGGCCGTAAACGGGCTAGAGTTGGAATCGTCCGTTCATGGGCCGACCATAACGGGCCATCGTTAATAGGCCGTATTTGATGACGCTATGAAAACGGCCCAACGAATTAACGGACCACAAACGGGCCGACTGTAACCATGGGCTGAATTTGGCCCACAAGCAGAAAATGACAGTAACGGGCCGTAAGTAAATGAATGCTGGAAATGAGCCCAAGAATAAATGGGCTCTGAGAAGGCCGAAAGATAACATGGGCTGGAGACGGCCCAACGGAATAATGGGACGTTAATGGGTATAAAGTGATACACTGTTCATTACGGGCCAGTTTCACCACGGGCCGTTAATGGGTGTAAAGTGATACACTGTTCATTACGGGCCAGTTTCAGCACGGTCCGCTAATGGGCCAAGAGTTACAAAGGGCCTCATATGGGCCGAAAGACGCCATGGGCTATACATGGGCCAGAAGTGAAAACGGGCTGGAATCTATTGGACGGCCCAGATGACGCTACTGGGCCTAATTCGGGTAGGGCGTAACGGGCCTTCGGTTAGCGGGCTGTAAATGGGCTATATGCGAACAGGCCGTTAACAGGCTTTCCATGGGCCGGCCCGCCATCTTTTTACCAAGTCAAATGGGCCGACCTTTTCACAGGAATGGGCCATTGTTGGGCCGTGCCACGTGTCGACGTATCATAGGCGCCTTCTGTCCAGTGAGTGGATGACATATGTCCCAACGATGATCCGACACGTGTTTCCTCTAGCCAATGATGATTTTACACGTGGAAAATCCCCATTGGTCAGGGTTGTTAAAGGGTTATCGGATCCAAAACCCGACCCGATAGCTTAACGGCGTTCCGTTACGGTGGATGGCACGTGTCGGTCACCCTTGACGAAAGCACTTCTGTGACGCGCGATTTATTGTCATGGAAGTGGACACTTCCGTGATGATAATTTTGGTAATATCATGGAACACTTCTACGACAGCATAGGTATGACTTTCTTGATTCTATCATAAATTTGTCATGGATGTACATGCATGACAAAAAAGCGACCTACTATGACAAACACGTATCATCACGGAAGTGTATTTTTTTGTAGTGGAGATGAACTAAGGTTTGAGATGAGATGGTGTTGTTGAAGATGTTGATGAAGATAGGCCTCCCAAAGATGAGAGGGTTGTTGGTGATGACGATGGCTTTGATTTCCCCCTCCGGGAGGGAAGTTCCCCCGACGGAATCGCTCCGCCAGAGGGAAAAAGTGCTCCTGTCCCAAGTTCCGCCTTGAGACGGTGGCGCTCCATCCCGAAAGTCCTTCCCTTATTATTTTTCTAGGTCAAAAGACCTTATATATGAGAAGATGGGCACCGGAGGTGGGCCAGGGTTCCCACCACCCACCAGGGCACGCCTGGAGTGGGTGGCGTGCCCTGGTGTCTCGTGGCCACCTGGCAGCTCCCCTCTGGTAGTTATTTTCTCCAGTATTTTTTATTTTTTCCAAAATAATTCTTTGTAAAATTCTAACTCATTTGGAGATGTGTAGAATAGGTATACCTGACATAGCTTTTTTAGGTCCAGAATTCCAGCTATCGGTATTCTCCCTCTTCATGTAAACCTTGCATATTATGAGAGAAAAGGCATTAGAATTACTCTATAAAGTGTTATAGAGCATAAAAACATTACAAATAACAGTAGGAAAACATGATGCAAAATGTACGTATCAACTCCCCCAAGCTTATACCTTGGTTGTCCTCAAGCGAAAGCCGATATCGAAAATCATGTCCACATGTTTAGAGAGAGAGAGGTAACGATAAAAACAAAATATGACATAGTAGCATCATGCTCATTATTATAATAGCAACAAACTTTGTCATAAAACTTTATCATATAACTTCTCATGAACAAGTAACAATTCATCACAACATCAAAGTAGAAAGCATAAACTTTATTGAAAACCAATTGTCGGCATCAAAACTGCCAGACCTTGGGGTAGGGAGTCTCGAGCTGTGGATCTAGGATCGATGGGGAACAAGGGACGACGAACATAGTGTTTACCCAGGTTTGGGCCCTCTCGAAGAGGTAATACCCTACATCCTGCTTGATTGTATTGGATGTATAATATGGTCTATAGAGTAGATCTACCTCGAGATCAGCATAAGCTAAACCCTAAGGCAATGAGGTGATGGATGTAGCTCTAACCCTAAAGACTACAACCCTCGGTTTATATAGACACCGGTAGGGTTAGAGTTACCGAAGATAGATTACAATAAAGGAAAGGAGATTATGCGCCTTCTTGACTTATAGGGCACACCACAGCTTTTCATAGATCTCCTGTCACTATATGGCTCCACCAGTCTGGCCCATGCTCAATGGGCCGTCATCCCGAGGACCCCTTAGTCTGTGACTGCCTCAGTAGCCCCCGAACTTGCCTCCAACGCCAAGGCTTTTATCCGGCTTCCGCTCACCAAAATAGTGTTCGGCTTGCGAGGCGAGTTCTTCAATATGTTTTCCCCTATGTTCGACACCAAGTGATGTCCGGAAGCTGAAACGGCAGTTATACTTAATGATGAAGGCAATGGAAAAAAACCGCTCCAGTGTAAATAGTGCCTTCATCAAACAACTTTTTCTCTTTCAACGAAGAGTCACCTCCGGCTATAACGCTGAGCAATTACTATTTCTCGAAGCGCGGCTCGAGGCCGACGTCACGTTTGGCACGTCCCCTCGAGGTGGAGATCGTGTCCCGCCTTTCAGGGGATATGGTTAATGACTTCGATTCCCCTCCGCGCACATAACATTGCGGGGATTTTGGGAAGTGGAGGATCCAACAGCGTGGAAAAAGGAACCCCTGGCCTGTCAACAGTCTATAAAAGGGGGCACTATAGTCAGCATCCCACGCCTTCCTCCACCTTCCGCTCACGCAGACCCTCAGAGCTCCAGCGCCCCTTTTCTCTGCTTCCACAACAAATCCTACTTTGCCTCCTTAGACCATGGTTAGATCCGGTGCCAACAGGAAGTGGGAGGCCTCCTCCATCACCGATGGGGACATCTTGAAGCTAACGGAGGCCGACCACTTGTCGGCCAACATTGCCCATTGGGCCCCTGAAGAAGGCCAGCTCATCCCCACACCTGAGCCGGATGAAAGGGTTGTATTCCTTACCCATTTCCTTAGGGGGCTCGGATTTCCTCGGCACCCCTTTGTAAGGGGGTTGATGTTCTTTTACGGGCTAGATTTTCATGATCTAGCCCCCAATTCACTCCTCCACATCTCTGTTGGGGAACGTGGTAGTTTCGAAAAATTTCCTACGCACATGCAAGATCATGGTGATGCATAGCAATGGGAGGGGAAGAGTGTTGTCCATGTACCCTCGTAGACCGTAAGCGGAAGCGTTATGACAACGCAGTTGATGTAGTCATACGTCTTCACGATCGACCGGTCCTAGTACCGAAAGTATGACACCTCCGTGATCTGCACACGTTCAGCTTGGTGACGTCCCACGAACTCTCAATCCAGCTGAGTGTCGAGGGAGAGCTTCGTCAGTACGACGGCGTGATGACGGTGATGATGATGCTACCGTTGCAGGGCTTCGCCTAAGCACAATGATGATATGACCGAGGTGGATTATGGTGGAGGGGGGCACCGCACACGACAAAGGGATCAATGACCAACTTGTGTGTCTATGGGGTGCTCCCCTCCCCCATATATAAAGGAGTGGAGGAGGGGGGAGGGCCGGCCCTCTATGGCGCGCCCTAGGGGAGTCCTACTCTCACCGGGAGTAGGATTCCCCCCTTCCAAGTAGTAGGAGTAGGAGAGAAGGAAGGGGAGGAGAGGGGAAATGAAAGGGGGGCACCCAATTCGGATTGGGCTAGGGGGCGCGCCTCCCACCTTTTCCCTTCCTCTCCTCTATTCCACTAAGGCCGAGCAAGGCCCATATACTCCCCGGGGGGTTCCGGTAACCTCCCGGTACTCCGGAAAATGGCCGAACTCATCCGGAACCATTCTGATGTCGAAACATAGGCTTCCAATATATCGATCTTTACTTCTCGACCATTTCGAGACTCCTCGTCATGTCCGTGATCAAATCCGGGACTCCGAACTACCTTTGGTACATCAAAACACATAAACTCATAATACCGATTGTCACCAAATGTTAAGCGTGCGGACCCTACGGGTTCGAGAACTATGTAGACATGACCGAGACATGTCTTCGGTCAATAACGAATAGCAGAACCTGGATGTTCATATTGGCTACCACATATTCTACGAAGATCTTTATCGGTTAAATTGCATAACGATATATGTTGTTCCCTTTGTCATCTGTATGTTACTTGCCCGAGATTTGATCGTTGGTATCTAAATACCTAGTTCAATCTCATTACCGCCAAGTCTCTTTACTCGTTTCATAATGCATCATCCTGCAACTAACTCATAAGTCACATTTCTTGCAAGGCTTATATTGATGTGCATTACCGAGAGGGCCCAGAGATACCTCATCGACAATCGGAGTGACAAATCCTAATCTCGATCTATGCCAACTCAACAAACACCATCGGAGACACCTGTAGAGCACCTTTATAATCACCCAGTTACGTTGTGACGTTTGGTAGCACACAAAGTCTTCCTCCGGTATTTGGTAGTCATAGTAACATGTATAAGTTATGGAGAAAGGAATAGCAACGAACTAAACAATCATCGTGCTAAGCTAATAGATGGGTCAAGTCAATCACATCATTCTCTAATGATGTGATCCCGTTTATCAAATGACAACTCATGTCTATGGTTAGGAAACATAACCATCATTGATTCAACGAGCTAGTCAAGTAGAGGCATACTAGTGACATTATGTTTGTCTATGTATTCACACATGTACTAAGTTTGTGGTTAATACAACTCTAGCATGAATAATAAACATTTATCATGATATAAGGAAATATAAATAAAAAATTTATTATTGCCTCTAGGGCATATTTCCTTCAGCCTCCCACTTGCACTAGAGTCAATAATCTAGTTTAAATTGTAATGATTCTAACACCCATGGAGTCTTGGTGCTGATCATGTTTTGCTCGTGAGAGAGGATTAGTCAACAGGTCTGCAACATTCAGATCCATATGTATCTTGCAAATCTCTATGTCTCCCTCCTTGACTTGATCGCAGATGGAATTGAAGCATATCTTAATGTGCTTGGTTCTCTTGTGAAATCTGGATTCCTTTGCCAAGGCAATTGCACTAGGTATGACACCTATATCGGATATGAACTCCTTAATCCAGACTCCTTTATTTGTTGCTTCCGAAGCAGCTATGTACTCCGCTTCACATGTAGATCCCACCATGATGCTTTGCTTGGAACTGCACCAACTGATAGCTCCACCATTTAATAAAAACACGTATCCAGTTTGTGACTTAGAGTCATCCGGATCAGTGTTAAAGCTTGCATCGACGTAATGGTCTACGATGAGCTCTTTGTCACCCCCATATACGAGAAACGTATCCTTAGTCCTTTTTAGGTATTTCAGGATGTTCTTGACCGTTGTCCAGTGATCCACTCCTGGATTACTTTGGTACCTCCCTACTAAGCTGATAGCAAGGCACATATCAGGTCCTGTACACTACATTGCATACATGATAGAACCTATGGCTGAAGCATAGGGAACACCTTTCATTTTCTCTCTATCTTCTGCAGTGGTCAGGCATTGAGTCTAACTCAACTTCACAACTTGTAACACAGGCAAGAACCCTTTCTTTGCTTGATCCATTTTCAACTTCTTCAAAACTTTATCAAGGTATGTGCTTTGTGAAAGTCCAATTAAGCGTCTTGGTCTATCTCTATAGATCTTGATGCCTAATATATAAGTAGCTCCACCGAGGTCTTTCATTGAAAAATTCTTATTCAAGTATCCTTTTATGCTATTCAGAAATTCAGTATCATTTCTGATCAACAATACGTCATCTAAATATAATATCAAAAATGCTACAGAGCTCCCACTCACTTTCTTGTAAATACAGGCTTCTCCAAAAGTCTGTATAAAACCATATGCTTTGATCACACTATCAAAGCGTATATTCCAACTCCGAGAGGCTTACACCAATCCATAAATGGATCGCTGGAGCTTGCACACTTTGTTAGCACCTTTTGGATCGACAAAACCTTCTGGTTGCATCATATACAACACTTCTTTATGATATCCATTAAGGAATGCAGTTTTGACACCCATTTACCAAATTTCATAATCATAAAATGCGGCAATTGCTAACATGATTCGGATGGACTTAAGCATCGCTACGGGTGAGAAGGTCTCATTGTAGTCAACTCCTTCAACTTGTCGAAAACCTTTTGCAACAAGTCGAGCTTTGTAGACAGTAATATTACCGTCAGCATTAGTCTTCTTCTTGAAGATCCATTTATTCTCTATGGAGTGTCGATCATTGGGCAAGTCAACCAAAGTCCATACTTTGTTGTCATACATGGATCCCATCTCAGATTTCATGGTCTCAAGCCATTTTGCGGAATATGGGCTCATCGTCGCTTCCTCATAGTTCGTAGGTTTGTCATGGTCAAGTAACATGACTTCTAGAATAGGATTACCATACCACTCTGGTGCGGATCTTACTCTGGTTGACCTACAAGGTTCGGTAGTAACTTGATCAAAAGTTTCATGATCATCATCATTAGCTTCCTCATTTACTGGTGTAGGAATCACTCGAACTGATTTTAGTGATGAACTTCTTTTCAATGAGGGAGAAGGTACAATTACCTCGTCAAGTTCTACTTTCCTCCCACACACTTCTTTCGAGAGAAACTCCTTCTCTAGAAAGGACCCATTCTTAGCAACGAATATCTTGCCTTCGGATCTGTGATAGAAGGTATACCCAATAGTCTCCTTTGGGTATCCTATGAAGACACATTTCTCCGATTTGGGTTCGAGCTTATCAGGTTGAAGCTTTTCACATAAGCATCGCAGCCCCAAACGTTAAGAAACGACAACTTGTGTTTCTTGCCAAACCACAGTTCATAAGGTGTCGTCTCAATGGATTTAGATGGTGCCCTATTTAACGTGAATGCAACCGTCTCTAAAGCATAACCCCAAAACGATAGCGGTAAACCAGTGAGAGACATCATAGATCACACAATATCTAATAAAGTGCGGTTACGACGTTCGGACACACCATTATGTTGTGGTGTTCTAGGTGGCATGAGTTGCGAAATTATTCCGCATTGTTTCAAATGAAGTCCAAACTCATAACTCAAATATTCACCTCCATGATCAGATCATAGAAACTTGATTTTCTTGTTATGGTGATTTTCCACTTCACTCTGAAATTCCTTGAACTTTTCAAATGTTTCAGACTTATGTTTCATTAAGTAGATATACCCATATCTGCTCAAATCATCTGTGAAGGTGAGAAAATAATGATATCCGCCATGAGCTTCAACGTTCATCGGACCACATACATCAGTATGTATGATTTCTAATAACTCTGTTGCTTGCTTCATTGTTCCGGAGAACGGAGTTTTAGTTATCTTGGCCATGAGGCATGGTTCGCAAGTACCAAGTGATTCATAATCAAGTGATTCCAGAAGTCCATCAGAATGGAGTTTCTTCATGCGCTTTACACCAATATGACCTAAACGGCAGTGCCACACATAAGTTGCACTATCATTATCAACTCTGCATCTTTTGGCTTCAATACTATGAACATGTGTATCACTACTATCAAGATTTAGTAAAAATAGACCACTCATCAAGGGTGCATGACCATAAAAGATATTACTCATATAAATAGAACAACCATTATTCTCTGATTTAAATGAATAACCATCTCGCATCAAACGAGATCCAGATATAATGTTCATGCTCAACGCTGGTACCAGATAACAATTATTTAGGTCTGAAACTAATCCCGAAGGTAGATGTAGAGGTAGTGTGCCGACGGTGATCACATCGACTTTGGAACCATTTCCCACGCACATCATCACCTCGTCCTTAGGCAATCTTTGCTTAATCTGTAGCCCCTATTTCGAGTTCCAAATGTTAGCAACTGAACCAGTATCAAATACCCACGCACTACTGCGGGCATTAGTAAGGTACACATCAATAGCATGTATATCAAATATACCTTTCACTTTGCCATCCTTCTTCTCCACGAAATACTTGGGGCAGTTCCGCTTCTAGTGACCAGTCCCTTTGTAGTAGAAGCACTCAGTCTCAGGCTTAGGTCCAGACTTAGGTTTCTTCACTTGAGAAGCAACTGGCTTGCTGTTCTTCTTGAAGTTCCCCTTCTTCCCTTTACCCTTTTTCTTGAAACTAGTGGTCTTGTTGACCATCAACACTTGATGCTCTTTCTTGATTTCTACCTCCACAACTTTTAGCATTGCGAAGAGCTCATGAATCGTCTTATCCATCCCTTGCATATTATAGTTCATCATGAAGCTCTTGTAGCTTGGTGGCAGTGATTGAAGAACTCTGTCAATGACACTATCATCAGGAAGATTAACTCGCAGCTGACTCAAGTGGTTTTGGTACCCGGACATTCTGAGTATATGTTCACTGACAGAACTATTCTCCTCCATCTTGCAGCTGTAGAACTTATTGGAGACTTCATATCTCTCAATCCAGGCATTTGCTTGAAATACTAATTTCAACTCCTGGAACATCTCATATGCTCCATGATGTTCAAAACATTGTTGAAGTCCCGGTTCTTAGCCGTAAAGCATGGCACACTGAACTATCGAGTAGTCATCAGCTTTGCTCTGCCAGGTGTTCACAACATATGGTGTTGCTCCTGCAGCGGGTTTGTCACCTAGCGGTGCTTCCAGGACATAACTCTTCTGTGCACCAACGAGGATAATCCTCAAGGTACGGACCCAGTCCGTGTAGTTGCTACCATCATCTTTCAACTTAGCTTTCTCTAGGAACGCATTAAAATTCAATGGGGCAACAACATGGGCCATCTATCCACAACAACATAGATATGCAAAATACTTTTAGGTACCAAGTTCATGATAAATTAAAGTTCAATTAATCAAATTACTTAAGAACTGCCACTTAGATAGACATCTCTCTAATCTTCTAAGTAATCGCGTGATCCATATCAACTAAACCATGTCCAATCATCATGTGAGATGGAGTAGTTTTCAATGGTGAACATCACTATGTTGATCATATCGACTACATGTGTAACATCCCAAAATTCTAAATTTTGGAATGTTATAATAAATAGATAGAATGATTGATTGTTGTCTGATTGATTGAGTGAAATTCGAACTTTTTGAAAGTTTAATGAGAGGGAATAAAAGGACTTTCCCAAACTTTCATCTTTGCTTTCTGATCTCCATGAATTCAAATCCTTTTCACCACAAAACCCCGGAGAGAAGATGACATGACTTCTTCCATTTATTTAAATGACAAGGGGTGTTGAAAATATTTGAATTTCATTTGAAAATATTTCCAATTCTGAAACTTTAAGCGACTCAATGATTTTCACAAGAGAAGATAAAATGACTTCTTCAAATTATGAAATATGAGTTGGGAGTTTAAAAGGATCAAATTTAAAGTCCTTTTGGAAATTATTTTCAATTCAGAGTTATTTGAGTTTTATTCAAACTATTTTTCTCCAAAAATAAAATATATGGAAAATAGGGTAACATGGTTCCCTACATCAGAAAATTGGAGAGAAATAAATTTGAATTAATTTTGGTATTTCTAAAATGAGTTTTGGTGGATTTTATTCGAGCAGGAGCACTCTTTGAATTATCTGAATTTGTGTGTATATTATTTGGCATTATAAAGATGTCCATGTTGTAGAATATCTTTTTCTGCAAATTTTGATATATTATATGCCTATATAATATTTTTAGTTATTTTGTTTTTATTATTTTAGTTCTCTGAAAAAATGTCTATATATATAAAAAAGGGGTTTCCCTCGCCGACTTGGCCGGCCCAGCCTGACGCCCGCGCACCCCGACCTCCCGGGCGGGACTCCGCCCGCAGCATGCCACGGCGCCGCGATGGCCGCCGTCTCCGCCGCGGACTCCTCGCGTCGCCTCTCCTTTGCCCCTCTCCCACGCCTCCCGAGGCCGCCCCGCCATAAATACCGGAGCCCCGGGCCCGTTTCTCTCCTCCTCCCCTCGATCATCGTGCCCCGCCACATCTCGTCGCCGCTGCCAACTTTGCTGCCGCCGCCGCTGCAACGCGCCTCGCCTCGCCGCTGCCGCCCTCGCTCCGCCGCCCCGTACCGCACTCGCCGCCGTCCCCGCCTGGAGCCATCGCCGCCCGAAGCCCGCAGCCGCCATCGCCGGACTCCAACCGCCATGGTAAACCGCCGCCGGCGTCGAACCCTTTTTGAACCGGAGATAAACCGAACCCGGCCCGTACAGTTTTTTTAAGGTTCGGTTTTGTTTAGAAAGTTGTTCTTATTTATTTAGATTAGTTATTTAATGAACGTTTTCTGTTTAGGTAGTTCTAGTGAACAGGTTCATTAGTTGGCGTTCGGCAGCAAACGTTCGTTCGGTAACGTTTCTTTTTCCTTTGTATTTTAGTTTTCGGCCAGGGACCTATTCGTGATAAATTTTCTTTGCAGATTAGTCCCTATATTTCAAACGACTACAAGTTTTTACTCGTTAGTACAAATTCAACGAAACCAACGCCCACTTCTTTGTGCAATCCAACTCAAACATGTTTTTTAAACTTTAAAATTTGAATTAGATCAGATTTAGATTCAAACTTCATTTGATCACAATTTGAGTTTCGTAGCTCAATTTGCGTTGATTCTTTTTGCAAATCGAAGCTCTCGACCTAAACTTTCTGATAAGGCCAAATTCACATAATTTTGGTACTATTAGAAGTTTTTTTTATGTTGCAAGAGTTATTTGCTTGGTTTTGAAGTTTTCCGAATCGTCTTCTTCGATCTTTCTGATCTTTTGAGTGATTGCTTATGTGTGGTTACTATTGATTGCTTACGATAGATTGACCGAAGTGTGACGAGTAGAACTATCAAGAGTTTTGAGTGCGCATCATCTTCATCAACGTTGCGGGCAAGTTCACACTTTGATCATACCTCCTACTACCCAGTTTCTATTGCATTAGATCAATCCTCAAACAATTGCATGGTTAGGATCTGAATTAAGTTGTGGGTTGGGAAGTAGATGAGGTAGTACCTATTCACCTGTTTATTATCAAACCCTTGGGAGTTACTTCTACGTATTGCTTATATTACTATGCTATGCTCGTAGACGTGGTTTGGGTGAGTGAAATCGATGACAGATGTGAGAGTGTTAAATTAATGGTTTACTTAAGTTGGCAACTTAAATACACATCTGGGTGGATTGAGGCACCTGGGTATTCTAGAGATTGCCTGTTTAGGCACCTGGGTATTCCAGCGATTGCCTGTTTTTTTATGGACTGCCACCCAGGCTCAAAGGGATAATGAGATTATTCAAACTAGAAACTTCCGTGTGCAGCCACAAGCTACTATGGGCTCTAGCATAGTTGATTAAGTTGTGTGAACTCTTACAGTGGTAGACTAGCAGATGTAGGGGAAAGTAGGTGTAACGGTCTACCCGATCGTAAGGTGCTAGCGCTTCTGAAAGACTATGTCTCGGTCCTCCGTTTCTCAAACACCATGTAGTGCGAGAATCCCAATGGAGGAGATCGAGTCTTGTGGGGAAAAGTGCGCAAACCTCTGCAGAGTGTATAAACTAATCATGACTAGCCGTGTCCCCGGTTATGGACATCTTGAGTATCTAGTACTTGGATTATCATGTGAATCTCATCATGTTACTTTAAATTAATTTTGTTGGGTTTAATGATGTTACTTAATTGGGATTGAGAATGCTGTCAACCATTCTCAATGTTCAACAACCACCATGATAGTTAAATAAAAATTATTCCTTTGCAGTAGGGAAAAGTTGGCTTTTTCGCAAAAACATTATAACCATAGAGCTTTTCCACCAGCCAAATATGCATGTAGTGATAGCCATTTGTTCATCATTTCTCTCTACGGTGTAAATTTGCCAGTACATTCAATGTACTGACCCTTTATGGCTGCAACGTCTCATGTTGCAGGACTTCTTACGACGAGTAAGTGATACGTTAGGGTTACGATTTCTACATTCAATTTTGCCGTTGGTGTTGATGGGAATCCACAACCTTGTTACTTCTGCTATTTGGATTGAGGGAATAGTATTTTACGTTACTTTATACATGTGATTTACCTCTGTTATAAATCCTCGAGTACTGTGTGTGTCAGCATACCGATCCAGGGATGACACTTAAGCACAGAGACTTGGCCGTCTGAGGTCGGGTCGCTACAAGATGGTATCAGAGCACATGTTGACTGTAGGACGTGACCCTAGAAACTGGCAAGCCCATAGGAAAGATTTTTCTCTAAAACTTTACTTTTCAAAAAGATCTTTTACCTCTCTTCTCTTCTGAGCTTATTCAAAAATTCCCTTTAGTGAGACCATACCCCTTTCCCCTTTTGACCACTCGAAGATTCGATTGGTGAGACCACTTCAAGAAGTACAAGATTTCGGACAACTAAGACCACTTCAGAATGAAGAGGATTTTAGCGTGTATTATAATAATGGAAACTACAACGGTTGAAGACTCCGAAGACTAGGAGAATTTGAAGGCTCTGAAGAATTTCCAGATTTGTATAACCTAGGAAGGCTACCCTTATGGAACTTGGAAGACTATGGAAGTTGTCAATACCCGAGATCAAGGTGTACTGGAGAAAGACTGAAACAAGGAGCATGAGAACTCGAAGTTTTGTCAAAGAAAACCCTAAGGCAGGAGATATCAACTATGTAATGATAGCTCATGGGAATGACAAGAGCAGAAACACGATTATCCATGATGTTATCGCCTTATTATGCTATCTGTCACCATGCTGAGTTAAGCATGCATATGTAGGGAAGGATTGGATGGTAGAAGGCTGATGGAGCATCTATCAGCAAGATGAAGTTTTAACCTTAGCTGGTGCATCGCCAGGATCTGGAGTGTTACATCAAGAAGTTAAGATGGACCTGCAGGAAGCCGTATTAGACAAGGAAGCATTTCGTGAAGAACTCAGGAACCAAAAGCTGAAAGTGGCCAAGCTGGAGGAGCTACAACCTTGAGATACCAGAGATTTATCAGGAACTGAAGGACAGTATGACCATGGCTCATGCCAAGGATGTTGAAACCCGGAAGTTTGGAACACAACTCCAAAAATATCAAAGGATGTCACAAGAGACTTCACGTCAATAGAGATGATCTGGCAAAAGAACTGGCGAAAGACTAGCTTGATTGGAAGAAGCCATTCGAGGCATGAACAAGACTTGAAGAGTTTGGCGACATTGAAGATTTATTAACCTTTAGAAGACCAAACCCCTGTTTTGTACCGACGTTAGATGCGACGTTTGTGAGCTGTCATTTGTTTGATGTTTTTCCGATAGCCACAAATAAAAATTTATCTTTTCAAAACTATTGTTTGTATTGTGTGCATACCTCTCCCTCTCTCTTATCTCACCCCAAACCCATGGAACCAATAGAGGATGAATGGATATGAACTCATGTTTCCTGGACCGATAAGTCAATTGGAGATGGACCAATGAATTCAAATCATGGAAAATCATATGAAGAATAACCCTATAGTTGGAAAGGATATGACACAGCAGGCTCTTAAGTGCTTTGAAAGAGGTGCTGCTACTTGGTGGAGGGTGTACCAAACTATCAATGGATGGCAGGGAGTAACCACTTGGAAAGAATTTAAGTCGACTCTATAAAGATCGCACCTTGTGTCCCAGAAGTTGAAGCCTTCTGGAAAGGATATGAAGAAACCTTGTGCATGCAAGCTTTGTGGAGAAATAGGACACAATCATAAGGACACAAGGATGAATGCGCTAATTGTGAAGAAAGTCACCCAGATGAAGAATGCCCAACTAGGCTAATTACTTGTTTCTTATGTGAAGGGACTACCCACTACCCTGCATAATGTCACATTTACCCCATGGTATGAAGAACTGTACAGCAAAAGAAAGAAGTAAAGAAAGGAGCCCTTATGGGAATTTTAGAAGAAACTATGATGAAGCAAGAGGTGGAGGACACACCTAAAGAAGACCCGAGTAAACCCTGCACTAAGTCTTGTTATTCATGTGGAGAAGAAGGACACATCTCCCAAAGTTGTTTGAATGGGGATCTAGTAGTATTCCCGACGGAGGAAGTAGAGTATGACCCACAAGAAATAGAAGCCATGATTGGCATGAAAAAGTCCAGGAAGAGAAGCAGATTGGATTCCAGGAAGGACCTGAGTCATATCACCTATTACAGGTGCAAGGAGTCAGGGCACTACCTCAGCAGTTGCCCAAAAAGGAAGCCAAGGACCCAAGGATGATATATAATCACAAGGAAACCTCGGGAGTTATCAGAAGTAATATTTTTCATTGTAATGGAGCAGGGCACTTTGCCAGAGAATGCCTCAAGGAGAAGGAGACTTGTGCTAGATAGTGAGTTTGCAACAAAAGAAATGGAGTAGTAGAAGTGAGAATATTTTCTTTTATATCTAGGTGTTGAGTTGAGATTTTAATCAATTGAGAGTGAATAAAGTTAGCATCGTTGGTACTGATATGGATTTTATGAGTTGTTACTCTATGAAGAAGAATTTTGGCCATTTTGAGGATATGAGAAATATGGTCTATGGAAGATTTATGCATTTTAAGGGTGGTAGTACCCTGTAAGAACCCTTGACCCCTGGAAAAGATAAGGATACTCCACTGAGTGGATTTCAGACAAAATGAATACGAGTTTTGTCTCGATATGTGTGATACCCCAAGAGTATGTGGGATGAAGTTGGAGACCATCAATTGTTTGGACCAAATGTGATCAAGGAGTCAGAAGAGAATGTTAGGTTGATTCGAGATAGACTAAAGGTAGCTCAGTCCAGGCAGACGAGATATGCAGACTCAAAAAAACTCAAGCAGGTAGTCTATGAGATTGGAGACAGAGTATGTCTTCGTCCCCTCTGCGAGGAGTTAAACGATTTGGAGTTAAGGGACAGTTAGCCCCGAGATTTGTAGGACCATACCGAGTTTTGGAGCTTATGGGAGAAGTGGCCAACAAGTTGGAGTCACCCGAAGGACTCTCGGGAGTTCATGATGTGTTTCACATTTCCCAGTTGAAGAAGTGCCATGCAGAGATGGCCAATATTCCCCTGTAAGAACGCTTAACCCTGGAAAGGATAATGATATTCCATGAAGTGGATTTTGGACAAAATAAGTATGAGCTTTGTGTCGATATGTGGGGTATCCCAAGAGTATGGATGGATGAAGTATTATTGGATATAAAGGAGGTAGAATGTTGGTAATATGGAGCAATTGTAAACTCCGCGATGAGTTTGAGTAATCACGTCTTGGTTTGGTGCCAATAGAAGGAAGAGAGACAGTACAATTGGATGGATTTTAGTATGCTATGAAGTTGGATGTTGGAATAAAGATCAGCTGCCCCGAGGATGAGTTCAAGGATTACAAGTGATGAGATGGGCCATAACCCACAGGCCCCAGGACCTGCCAAGAAGCAAGCACTTTCTCGTTGAAGGAAAAACCCTGGAAGAAGTTACGATTTTATCGGCAGACGATTTTATAGGAGTAACGCAAAACCTGAGAGTTGTGTAGGAACGATAGATGTTTGTTTGGCTTGCAGAATCAATGGATTATCCGAACTTGGTTCGTCGACAAGAGAAATTCCGCAATGCTTGTGAGGATGACCGAGTGTTAGAATGCGAGATTTGCTAAACCGTATACAGGGTAATGATTTGGGTGCGGGATGGATTGATCACCATACCAACTTACTCTTATTATTCGCCTTGCTATATGGGATGGTAAATCTGAGTGACTTACCTACAGTAGAGAGTCGACGATCAAAACCTTGTTTAAGCCTTAGAATGGTATAGGTATTTTCCCCTTGTACAATGCAGCTTTTGCCAGCCGTAGGTTATACGGTGAGGTTCAACCCAGACCCATTTCCTGCAGGAGAAAACATAACTTGTTGACCACCATGAGATATCGATAGTTGTTTAGTTTTGGCGCCAGACCAGTCAGCTAAGAAGACCCAGTCATGGAAGAACCTTACCAAGATGAAAGGACAGAAGAATTGTGGTAAAGGTTATGCCACTACCGGAAGTGCCCGGATAAGGAATTATCCTGAAGATCTAAGAAGACCGACACTGTTAACAATAAGGATGGAGTATATGAGTATTGATGGGACCGTAACAATGTTTCTAAGAGTGGTAGCACCCCAGACCCCCTGTGATGATCGATGGATTTTGAGAAGACCCCAAACCCTAACCTTTTCTTGCTAGCCTCTCCGAATCTCGAGGACAAGATTCATTTTAAGGGTGGTAGGTTTGTAACATCTCAAAATTCTAAATTTTGGAATGTTATAATAAATAGATAGAATGATTGATTGTTCGATTGTTGTGTGATTGATTGAGCGAAATTCGAACATTTTGAAAGTTTAATGAGAGGGAATAAAAGGACTTTCCCAAACTTTCATCTTTGCTTTCTAATCTCCATGAATTCAAATCCTTTTCACCACAAAACCCTGGAGAGAAGATGACATGACTTCTTCCATTTATTTAAATGACAAGGGGTGTTGAAAATATTTGAATTTCATTTGAAAATATTTCCAATTCAGAAAATTTAAGCGACTCAATGATTTTCACGAGAGAAGATAAAATGACTTCTTCAAATTATGAAATATGAGTTGGGAGTTTAAAAGGATCAAATTTAAAGTCCTTTTGGAAATTATTTTCAATTCGGACTTATTTGAGTTTTATTCAAACTATTTTTCTCCAAAAATAAAATATATGGAAAATAGGGTAACATGGTTCCCTACATCAAAAAATTGGAGAGAAATAAACTTGAATTAATTTTTGTATTTCTAAAATGATTTTTGGCAGATTTTATTAGAGCAGGAGCACTCTTTGAATTATTTGAATTTGTGTGGATTTTAGTTGGCATTATAAAAATGTCCATGTTGTAGAAAATCTTTTCTGCAAATTTTGATATATTATATGCCTATATAATATTTTTAGTTATTTTGTTTTTATTACTTTAGTTATCTGAAAAAAAATGTCTATATAAAAAAAGGGGTTTCCCTCGCCGACTGGGCCGGCCCAGCCCGACGCCCGCGTACCCCGACCTCCCGGGCGGGACTCCGTCCGCAGCATGCCGCCGCGCCGCCATGGCCGCCATCTCCGCCGCGGACTCCTTGCGCCGCCTCTCCTTTGCCCCTCTCCCACGCCTCCTGAGGCCGCCCCGCCATAAATACCGGAGCCCCGA